>NC_140586.1:901433721-901760328 GCF_964204655.1 Triturus cristatus
GTCGCCAGTGTCCTTTATGTATGAGCTGAGTGTAGGTACAATGGGTGCTAAGAAGTTGTCCACATATAAAGACATGTTTTCATATAGACTCCCGCAGCTGGAGATTATTGGACGTCCAGGTGGTTTGTTTAGAGTCTTGTGGACCTTCGGAAGGAAATATATGGTGGGTATTATTGGATCCTCCACCATTATGAAATTTTTCTCTTCTTCCGTTAGGAGGCCTTTGTTGTGTAATTCACTCAGTTTGCTGTTCATCTCATAGATTAAGTTGTTGATCGGATTCTTTTTCAGACACTGGTAGCTCCTTGTGTAAAAAAAAATATATATATATATATATATCACCACAACTCGCCCACAATCCGTATACTGGAAAGACGAGGCGAACCCAAATTCTGTGAATGAAGATTTATTTCGTGCCCAGCACCGCCGCCATTACGCGTTTCAGCTCCACAAGAGCCTTGATCACATGATACACCACATGATTGTCATTACACCTTTTAAAGAGACAATACACTAAAAGGGACGGCGTATTCTGCCGCGTCATAGTAATAGACATAGAAAACATCTTTGACTGATGCATCGTGATTCCCTTAATAACTGTATAAATACAAGTTTGTTATTTTGAAAATACAGTTTTTTTGTGTAGTGTAAACATAGTACTACATGTGCAAAATACTGCTAAGTGCAAAAAAGTGCAAGTGTTATGGTCTATATATATATATATATACCCAAGGAGTCGCCCCATTTGAAGATGCCACCACGGAGAGTTGGATGCCTTTATTCAAGGTTTACAGCACAGCAAGTTAAAAGGTCACAATCTTCATCAGTACGAAGCCCAACGTGTTTCGAACAGCTGGTGTTCTTGATCACGGGCAAAGGTACAAGGAGTGGCAGTCAGTGACGAGGAACACCTTAATAAGTGATTCAAGACCCGCCTCAGTGGGCTTGTGCTGCAAAGCCTGCTGGTGCTTGTAGTTCCTCATCGTTCTACCTCAATGGGTGCTGCCACAGCCTGCACTGCAATCCACAGTATTACCCCAGTGGGTGAGACTGGAGCTGAAACTCTGCCAGAACTGTTCATTAAAAATCGTCAAAGCGGCCCCTCCGCTCCAACACGCTCAGGTGCTCCCAAATGATTGCATGAGGTCTTCAGCCAGACAAAAGAAGGCGTATTTGTCATACAAATACATCAGATTGAAGGGATAACCTGAGAAATAGGAACAACATTTCCTTGACCATTCAGTTGACACTATTGCATGCAGTGGGCCAAAGAGTGTGAAAGGAATTTTTAAATAGAATCAGCAGGTGTGATATTAGACAAGCAGTACACACTCAATACCAACACTAGCCAAGCATTATGCCTTTTATGGCAGCCATTTGTAATGTGGCTGGTAGATAGTATTGCAAACACAACAAGTTGATGGAGGGGGTGATGAAGCGTTTCAACCACTCACCCCCAGTCAAGAGATCTGGGTTTAATCCATCATTCTTTTGCTCCCCATGCCACCCCAGTTTGGACACAGCCATATACAAATCAGTATTGACCCTGCTTCTCATGGGGACCATCCAGCCCGAACTGCAAGGCCAGGTCCTCTCTGGACCGTAACCAAGCATCCTGGGACTGGTTTCAGAGTGTCACCCCTCATAAGCCAGGCTAGCTTGAATAGAGTGACACAGCGAGCAAGGGACCCAAGTCTGGGCATTCCCCATGGCTATTCAGAGCAAACATAGCACACACAAAAAGATGATGGACGGAGTGACAAAACTTTTCAACCACTCACCACCTGTCAAGAGAGATGGTTTTAATCCATTGTTCTTTTGCTCACTATGCCACCCCACTTTAGACCCAGCCATACACAAATTAGTCTTGGGAGCAGTCCAGCCCGAACTGCTAGGCCAGGTCCTTCCTGGACCGGAAACAGGCATCCTGAGACTGGTTTCGGGGCATCATGGTCAAGGTATGTAAAGACGTGGGTCCCTTGCTTGCTGTGCCACTGGATTCAAGCTAGCATGCCTGATGAGAGTGATACCCTGAAACTGGTCCCAGGATGCTTGTTTCCAGTCCTGGAAGGACCTGGCGTGGCAGTTCGAGCTGGACTGTTCCCATCAGGAGCAGGGTCAAGACTGATTTGCATATGGCTGGGTTCAAACTGGGGTGGCATAGTGAGCAAAAGAACGATGGACCAAACCCAGATTTCTTGACGGGGGTGAGTGGTTGAAAAGTTTCAGCACTCTATCTATTACTTTTTGTTTGCTATGTTCGCCCTAAGTGGCCAAGGATATGCCCAGAAGCGGGTCCCTTGCTCGCTGTGCCACTGGATTCAAGCTAGCCTGGCTGATGAGGGGTGATACCTCGAAACCGGTCCCAGGTTGCTTGTTTCTGGTCCAGGGAGGACCTGGCTTGGCGGTTCAGGCTGGACTGTTCCCACGAGGAGCAGGGTCATGACTAATTTTTATATGGTTTGGTCCAAACTGCGGTGCCATAGTGAGCAAAACAACGATGGATTAAACCCAGATCTCTTGATTAGGGGTGAGTGGTCTAAAAGTTTCAGCACTCCGTCCATCATCTTGTTATGTTTGCTTGTTCATCCTAAGTTGGCAGGGTATGCGCAGACGTGGGTCCCTTGCTCGCTGTGCCACTGGATTTCAGCTAGCTTGGCTGATTAGGGGTGATACCCTGAAGCTGCCCCAGGATGCTTGTTTCTGGTCCAGGGAGGACCTTGCCTGGCAGTTTGCGCTGGACTGTTCCCAAGAGGCACAGAGTCCAGACTGATTCGCATATGTTGGCTCCCACCTGGGGTGGCAAAGCGAGCGAAAGGATAATGGATTAAACCCTTTCTCTTGACTGAGGTTTAGTGGTTGAAAAGTTTCAGCACTCCGTCCATCATCTTGTTGTGTTTGCTATGTTCGCCCTCAGTGACAAAGTGTCAAAGGGTATGCCCAGATGTGGGTCCCTTGCTTGTTGTGCCACTGGATTCAAGGTAGCTTGGCTGATGAGGGGTGAAACCCCGAAACCGGTCCCAGGATGCTTGTTGCCGGTCCAGGGAGGACCTGGTCTGGCAGTTCGAGCTGGACTGTTCCCATGAGGAGCAGGGTCAAGACTGAGTTCTGTATGGCTGGGTCCAAACTTGGGTGGGATGGTGAACAGAAGGACAATGGATTAAACCCAGATCCCTTGACTGGGTTGAGTGGCTGAAAAGTTTCAGCACTCCATCCATCATCTTGTTGTGTTTGCTCTGTTCACCCTAGGTGGCCAAGGGTATTTCCAGACGTGGGTTGCTGGCTTGCTGTGCCACTGGATTCAATCTAGCCTGGGAGTTGAGGGGTGATACACAGAAACCGGTCGCAGGATGCTTATTTCCGGTCCATGGAGTACCTCCCTGGAAATACAGGCTGGACTGTTCCCATAAGGAGCAGGGTAAGGACTGATTTGCATATGGCTGGGTCCAAAAAGTGGAGGCATGGTGAGCAAAAGAATGATTGATTAAACCCAGATCTATTGACTGGGGTGAGTGGTTGAAAAGTTTCAGCACTTTGTCCATCAGCTTGTGTTTGCTATGGTAGATAGTATTGACATGGACTGGTGTATGGCACACAGTCATACCCAGATGGTCAGGCAGAAAGGAAAGCACAAACCTTCAGGGCAAAGGTAAAATCCAAAATATGTTCACTGAGGCAACCGTACCACTCTTTTACCAAGCGCTGTACAACAACTATATACAACCACTGGTTAAAACCTCAGTAAATGCCTCATAACACTTGCGACCAGACGAATGCCGCAGCCTCAATCACATCCTACACTGGAAAAACATTGCCTCCTTGGGTCTGCTTTATGCCTCTTTGTGGGACGCCAAAGTCAACACATTATGCACCATTCCTCTGTCCAAGGCGCTACTGTGCTTTACTGGATGGCACAAGAACCTCACTTGGCAATGCATCACTATAAGCAGGTGTGATACTGCTGGAGCGGGTAATGCTAAAATGTTGTATACCCTCCCCATTTTGCATGTTTACTAATGAGATTAATTAATTAATTATAATCGAACTAATGGATTGAAGTGGAAATTATTAAGCAACCTTATTAATGACTGAAATACACGTGGGATTGCTTTGCCTGATTTTATTAAATTGTAAACTAAAATATGTACACATACTAATGATAGACAATTAGAATATTGCACAATATATGTCGCTTTTGTGATGTATTTGTGATTTGTGCTTTATTTTGTAAGTATAAAACCGCTTGAGTGTTGCTTATTGCTAGATAAATACACACCGATATGGGTATTAGTGAGGGAATAACATTTATTTAGGTATTTTTATGTATTAATTACGTTTTGTGTTTCTTTTGCTTAAGTTGACCATTTGGGCCTGCCACAAAATTGCTGCCTCTGGTACCTAACCCGACTGTCGATGCTGTATGAGGCTTGGGTGAAGTGCGCCTGCGCTAACGCCAGCTACAATGGCCTCGTCATGACCCTAACCAGACCGTACCCATCAAGGTCATCCTGGGAAGCAAGCCAGCTTTTCAGAAAGAACAATAATGTGCTTCTAAAAACCGGAACAAGCAAGATTGATGACATCAGAGACATTATTTGGTGTGAACCCTGTCAGACGATTTCGATTAACAAATCAGAGGAACTGAAGATCCGTTTTTGTAACAATTTGTTAATGATTTTTACTAAAAATTATGGTTGAATAGAGAGTTTGGTGCGGGTTCGTTTCTGGCCTTTCTCCATTTCCTGACGTTATGCTGACGGAGAGGACGGTGACACTGCAGGACAGCTGTTTCCCTGAATCTTTGACGGACTGAATTTATGCCCGAACTCCTGATGAACTGAATTTACTAAATTTGATGGGCATAAATTTGCGAGACTGCCAGATTTGACATAGAGGACGACAATTAGCCAGAATAGGTAAATATGAATGGCGACTTGATTAAATGAATGATTTAATTTGCATTAATTAGATAAAGATTGAAATTGAATAACTACAGAAATGAGTTGGGTTGTTTATTCATTGAAAATGTGTTAACGGAAAGGTTTATTAGAGCATTAGAAAACAACCTAAACCTGCAACTAACTGATCCATCCCGATTTATGAGAGGAATACTAAAGCTGAAGTTCAGGGCCTAATGAGTATCAGAAGGTTGTGTAGATTTGTCACTCATTAGGGTAAAAAGTGGTATCTCCTTTCATGCCAGCGTTTGGAAGATAATCGCCTCCTAAGAAACACAGATTGATGGTGAGTAAATGTTGGTCCCCACCAGCGAACGTATGGATAGTGTGTGTATGTGAGATCTTTGGTCTGTGACGGAGGGAGGGATTTTGCACTCCATGCTGGAGCAGTTTTTCTGGTAGCAAGATGATGGTTGTTATTATTTTGGTTTGGTGATTATTGCTTGTACATTGCTTATTTATTATTGGTTATTGATTGGTATTGCTTTATGTACTAACACTCTATGTTGAGTTGCGTTGAGTTCTATGTCGTTAGCACGACTTCTGGGATGTAGGAAGTCGGAAGTTTGTAACGGTTCCGTAGTAGAGCAGAGGTAAGCGCTGCTCTCGGGAAAGACGGAATTGTTGTTGCCCTGTAGGTACACAGGGGAAACGTGTGACAATTGAAGTTGCACGACGCATTGTCTGGGTTCGATTCGGTAGCATTGTCGTGTGTTGCCATCAAGAGACATTTATAGTGTGAGAGAAGATTGTATGATAGCGAAGATTACCTGTGAAGTTCTGGTCTTAGGTACCAGGGATCCAACTGGCATTCCGATAACGCTTATCACTGGAGAGGTAATAGGTACTCCCTGAGCTTGTTAGAAGGACAAAGGAGAGGTAAGCGCTGCTTTGTTAACATATGTCATAATTCTGTAGTAGAACAGACTGTTCGCTGTTCTCGGGAAAGACAGGATTCTGTGTGAATGTACTACATTTGTTTTGTGTGAACGTGCGTGAATGTAAAGGCATTCGGGGTAATTGCGAAACTCTGGGTTTATTTCTCAGGAGCATTGGGTCTCCAACTATGTGTCTTAAATACTAGAGAAACTATTAGCTAATGTTTGTTAGAAGGGTGAAGTAGAGGGATGTGCTACTTTATCAACGGAAGTAACGATTCCGTAGTAGGGCAGAGGTAAGCTCTGCTCTCGGGAAAGACGGAATTCTCGTGGAAAGGTCTTTTTGCTGTTCTTTGGTTAGCGAAGCGGACAATGGAGATGTTTCTATGTTGTTACTAACAGAAGTGTAGAAATTGAAACAAAAACTTACGGAGCAGATTTGTAAAGGAGGGGTAGACAGGAGCAGGAGCTGCCGCAGCGGCTGCTGACGTCAGAACGACCGCGCTGGGATTGGGCAGTCGGTCAGAACTGTGAAACGCTATGGATTGGTGCGTTAGTGTACGCCGCGATAGGAGTGGAGAAATACAGGGTGACATAGACGCTCCTTATTAGTGCGTTAGTGTGAGTCGCGCTGGGATTTGAGGATTGTGACAGTGACGTAGACGTTCTGAATTGGTGCGTTAGTGTGGGTCGCGCTGTGATTGGATAGACTAGCGGTACAGTTGTAAAGAGAGACTAGCGACACACGGAAGACAAGAAAACGTATTACGATCCACCAGAAAAAGAGAAAAAGTCATGGTTTGGAAGAATCAAGGAAGTGGTTTAAGAAAGACAAACCGGTCAAAACAGTTACTTCCTCCACCGAAAACCCCCGCATCCTTTATGATTGCGAAATATGGGTATCATACTTGTATTTGGTTAGATAACTGGGTGAGATGCACGAAAGAAGATGGAGTATTAGCTTTTCCAGAACATGGTTCATTTAATTTGGCTGTTTTGAGAAATTTGAGAGAGAAAATGATGAATTTAGAACCAAGACCTAGACCGACACAGTTTGAGGCTTTGACGGAATGGGAAGACAAAATGCATGAACGAGAGAGACAGAGAAATGGTAGAGGATATAGGTACCTGTTTGGAAGACCATACGGACATGAAACGCATAATGATCGAATGAGAAGATGGCGGGATGCGAGTATGACTGAGGGTGTGTTCCCTGTAAGAACTGTAGGAGAGAATGAAGGACGAAAGTGTGTAGAAAAGAGACATAATGTGGAATCGAGAGGGTATGGAGTAAATGAGTCCGAGGATGATGTTCTTGATGATATGTTCTATAAGAATCCACCACCGTATCGACCAGAACCAGAAATATTAACTCCAAGTGCCCCAATGAGAGAAACAATGCGAATCATAAAATCGGAACCAGAATCCCTAAGTTTGGGTAAAAACAATGCTACTAGAGAAGTAGAAAAGAGGTCGGAAGAAAAAAACAGATGGAGAAAATTCTGTAGAATTAGCGAAAACGACCCTAGAATTAACTGAGAAAATAAGAGAATTGACTAAGAATCTAGAAGCGGTAACTGTTCCAGTAACGATAGGTCCAGTAATGCCTATTTTTGACAAACAGAAGGACAGTGAGCATTGTTTGACAGTTCCTTACAGAAGTAATAAACCGGTAGAACAACCAAGAGTGAGTCAGAATGAGAATCCATGGAGGCAGACTATGAGTGTAATTGAACCGAATTTTTCAAATAACCCGTTTGTAGGTCAGAATTGTGCAAAGAGACGTATGACAATGATAGAGACAGTGTCAGAAACACAAAAAGATTTTGGACAAGAAGATGTAGAAAAACCAGTAGGACCATCGACAGAGGAGTTAAGTGAATGGTTAAAAAGCTTGCAGAGGAAAGACAAAGAATCCCAATCAATTGATGTGGCCAAGTTACGAATGGTATTGGAAGAATTAATAGTAGAGACTATCCCAACAGAAAAGTTGAAAACCTATCAGGATGAAGAATTATTATTTTTGTGCAAAAGTGTGACCTGGAGAGCAAAAAACTTACATGAAAGGTTAGAAGAAGTGGCAAATGAGATGGGCATTGATATTGAAAAGGTAAAAGCCTTACAGAAACCATATTGAGTAGATTTCACCGAAAAGGATATTGAAAATATGAACACCACAGGACGAATAGGTCATATTAAGGACATAATCATTTTGCTGAGAAAATGGGGAGATGTGGATAAATGGAGAAGCAGGTGGTATAGAAAACGCGATGTTGCCTCAGATAAGACATTATCAGTATTTCCTGTAAGAGAAAAAGAAAAAGTAGTAACAGAATACCCTATGAGAGAGATTCCAGGAGGAGGATATGTACATGTCCCATGGACAAGACAGGATATTTTGTCTTTTACGAATGATTTCCCTCGACTGCATGAGAAGCCCGTCGAGTGGTACAGGCAGGTAGAGAGATTTGTGAAATTGTCTAAAGTATTATGGATTGATTTGAATAGTCTGTTTGACATAATTGTAGCAGCAGATCTACGGACAGAGTGCAAGCTCATGATTGATTGGCCAAACCAGGAATATCCTAGGGATCCTAAAACAGGAGCTCCAGATCCCGAGGTAATGAAGAAATATGAGCAGGTTATGGTATTTTTGAAAAATAAAGTGCCCCCTAAAGAGACAGATTGGGTAAAAATTGATCGAACACACCAGGAAAGTAAAGAGTCAGTACATGCATACTATGAGAGGCTAATACTAGCTTTTAAGCAGTTTAGCGGCGATGAGAATCTGAGTGAAAAGGATTTGAGTCATTTTGTATACAGATTTGTATATGGTTTACGTCCAGAAATTGGTGAAATGATTCAACAGCATACGGTAGATTGGCAAAACAAGAAAATAGATGAAGTATTGAGGCATGCTAAATATTTCAGTGATGAAATTGAAGCAAAACAGCGGAAACTAAAAAGGAAGGCAATGTGGGCACAGGTAAAGGTAGCAGAGAGACAAGAAGCACATTTAGTGGAACAAGCAGGGTCAAAGCCGAAATGTAATCCTGCGAAGTATAAAGGGAATATTGAAGAAGCTAAAAAGAAATTTCCGTGTCATAATTGCGGCAGGCTAGGGCATTGGAAATCCGAGTGTAAGTTTCCCCCGAGTACTAACAATTAAAATCCATCATTGAACCCACAGGTGCAGCATGAGGTGAGTGGTCAACTGCAGCAACAGCAGCAAGTTGTTCCCCCACAGAATCAGGTGCCAAAACCGCCTTTTCCACAGAGCAGAAACTCACAGAAGTATAGTAGTGAATCGGGATTCTACAATGGAGAACAGGTAAATAAGCTGCCACGCGCTAGCGCTGTCTCGCAGTATTGGCTGCAACGCGATGAGAGTGACTCAGAAGAGAGCTATTGACGGTGCCGAAGGGAGGAAGGAGAGTGCGTACTTGGCGCAACTCTAGAAGTAGACCAGACAGGACCTTTTGTAGATGGGAAGGTTAATGATGAAAATATTACTTTCCTAGTGGATACTGGTGCTACTCGATCAACTGTTAGATCAGCTGATGTTAAGAATCTTCCTCTCTCGGATGAAACGATCCAAGTAGTTGGTGTGTCCAAAAGACAGATTAAAACATACCTTACGGAACCAGTGAAAGTTAGCATGGGGACATTTTCAGAAATGCACCGCTTTGTGGTGTGCGACACCAGTCCTGAGAATTTATTAGGTAGGGACCTGTTGTGCAAAATGAATTGCACTATATTTTGTACTCCGGATGGAATAGCTTTTGAAACACCGGATGATGATGTACTGTATAAGATGACCATAGCTAACAGAGAAAATGAAGTTACTGAAACATATGCTGTTCTCAACCCTGATGAATTACCTAAAGAATTGAGACAATCTGTAAAAGCAGAAGTTTGGGATTTCACTGGAGAAGATGTAGGGCTAATGAGAAATGTAGATCCAATTAAAATAACAGTAAAGGAAGAGTAACATATCCAAATGTTCCGCAATACAAATTGACACTTGAAATAATTGAAGGAGTAACTCCTGTAATAGAGAAAATGATCAGGCAAGGAATTTTGAGAGAAATAATGAGTAGTCCATGTAATTTACCAATAATGGGACTGAAAAAGCCTAATGGGAAATTCAGAATAGTGCAAGATCTGAGAAAGGTAAATAAAATTGTGGTATCATGTTGCCCCTTTGTACCAAATCCATCAGTGATTTTATATCAGATTCCCCATGATGCAGAATGGTATACAGTGATTGATCTGTGTCATGCTTTCTTTTCCATCCCATTGCACCACGACAGTCAGCAAATGTTTGCATTTCGTTTCGGTGAGCGTATTCTGGCATGGTGCCGAATCCCACAGAAAGCCCCTCAATATTCAATCAGCTATTAAAGAAGTCTTTGGAGAGTCTAGAAATGCCCGAAAGCTCTGTATTAGTTCAATACATTGACAACCTTTTGGTAGCATCAAAAACACGTGAAGCCTGTGAAGTAGACACCATAGCCTTGCTGAATCATTTGGCAGATGGAGGACTTAAAGTGTCACCATCGAAATTACAGTTTTGTAAGAAAGAAGTACAGTATTTGGGACATAGCATTGAGAAAGGACTAAGGAAAATAACCATAGACAGAATCTGAATAATAAAAGGGATGAGAGCTCCCATGACTCAAAGAGCGGTGAGAATGTTTTTGGGAATGGTTGGATACTGTCGTCAGTGGATTAGCAACTTCTCCTTGATCGCAAAACCTTTGGTGCGATTGACGAGAAGTGATGTGAAAGATCCCATCGAATTGAACAAAGAGGAATTGGCAGCGTTTAGAAAATTGACAGATGGTTTGTGTGAAGCACCTGCATTAGGTATGCCTGACTATGAGAAAGAATTCGAGTTGTATTGCAGTGAGAGAAATGGATGTGCACTTTCTGTGTTGATCCAGAAGCATGGAAAACTGAGGAGACCAATTGCATATTTTTCATCAATGCTTGATCCAGTAGCTGTAGCTTTACCTGGATGTTTGAAAGCGGTGGCTGCAACATGTCGAAGTTTGGAGCAGAGTGAAGGAATTGTGATGGGATATCCATTGAAAGTGTTTGTACCTCATGATGTAGCGATCCTGTTAACAAGGAGTCGTACTCAGTATATGACACACAGTCGGCTGACTAAGTATAAAAAGGTCATATTGGGTGTGTGAGAAGTTGGCCTGGTATATAATGTTCACTAGTTAAAGTGACCACCTTGTACCATGCCAAGCAACCCTTATGGTGTGGTTGTAAGTCAACCTTTTCGGACTAGCTGCCCTAGTGGTAGCGTAGGCTAAGCAGTCTTTGAGGCTAAACTCGTTAAAGCGTGTTAAGCAGGCGGTTTTACCATATGTAACCCCTTTTATACCAATGAAAGGACACCACACAGATATATATTAAAAATATATATGTATTTATTACTCAAAGTATCCCCTAGACTCTTTATGAGCACAGGAGCACAAATCGTTAAACAAGAAAGTATTACAATATACAGAAGTTGCACTTTATATGGATGGGCCCTGGTGGCCACTCAAACCATGTACTAAAAAAGTGGTATAAGTACCACGAACAGGAAAGGGAAAAGGCCTAGGGCCTCTACAATCGCTGGGCCTACAAGGAGCTAACTTCAGTTAGTGACCAGGAGGTCCACGGGTCACGTGTGCAGTGAGGAAAGTTACACACGGGCTCCCATAGGTTTTCAATGGGTGCGTAAAAGTTCAAAAGTTACTGCTAGAAGGGTCTTCTGGATGGACTACGAACTTAAGACTTAAAACACAGACACTAGAGATGTTTCTCTACACTTGGGCACCGGAGTGCCAGCTTTACCTCACCCACAGGAAGCGGGTGCATAGGTCTCGAAGTGCGTCGGGTTTCGTCTATCAATTCAATGGAGCCTGGTGACAAAGATGCTGCAGGCGGTCGGTCCAGAAGAGATCCGGTGGATCCAAGAGTGGATCGGAGTTGTAGAAGACCTGAAAGCAGAGGGGACAGTGTTTACAGTCACTAGCCAGTGACCAGCGTGGCACCAGGTAGGTACCAGGCGATGTCGGGTGCACACAGGTGATGAGGGGTTGCTTGTCTCCACAGCCACGTGGTCCCTGAAGGTTGACAACATCCAGGAGTCGGTTCACGAGCTGTCCCACGCAGGCTCTCGCTGTCGGCAGTGTCGGCGACTCAAAGGAAGTAAACAAGCCTTGGTAAAGGCAGGAGTCGTGGAAGATGAAGAAAGCTTGTAACTCTGACCAGCAAGGTCAGAGGGGCTGCTCCTTTGGAGGGAAGCAGGGGCCAGTCTGGAGCAACCAGAACAGTGTCGTAGTTTTCAAGGTTCGTCGCCAAAATGGCCACTAGCCAACGGGCCAGGGACCGGGCAGGCGCGTCGAGATGCAAAGTGCAGAGGGGCCCCACGCAGATCGTGGAGATGCTGGAGGGCTCACCTTTGGTGCAGATGCTGCTCGGATGTTGGGCTTCTCAGGACCCAAAGCACAACTTGGAGGGAGCCTCTGTAGTCGCGCTTGCAGCTTGTCGTGGGTCTTTCAAGATGGCTGGCTCCACGTGTCTCGGTGCCTCCACAGGTTCCTTCTTTTCAAGGACTGTGGATCGGGCGGTGAGAGGTCTGGAGGTCCAGGTCTTGTCGGGCTCTGGGCTTGGCTCCGGCAGGAGGCGGCGGCAAAGCAGACGTCGAGTAGCTGGTTGGTGCTTGCGTTAGCAAGATGGTCACTCCCTGACCATAGGGGAGATTTCCTTCTGTCCTCTGTGCAGCATGGCGTCGAAGTTCCCGTCTTCTTCTTGTAGTTAAGTTGATTCCAGGATGTCTGAAGTCTTAGGACACAGCTCCTACCTTTAAGCGGATTCTAGGGGCCGGACTACCTGCTAGGTCCCTCCCTAAGGGTGGGACCAGGAAGGGGGGTGGTTACACCCCCAATCCTTTGTCCAGCTCGCCCCAGGTCCGGGGCTGGTGTGCCCCAGGACCGGTTTGAACTGGCATATGCACCGAGGCTCCTTGTGAGCCACAGGCATGTCTGATTCCATTCAAGCCCTACCTGACCAATACACAAAATCCTGTCTGGGGTGGTGCATGCACCTCCCCTGGCAGGAAACCCTTTGTCCACGTCTCCCAAGCTGGAAGGACTCCCAGCAGCAGGAGGGCAGACTTGTGTCTGTGGTGGCAGCATCCATTTTGTGGAGCTGAGGCTATGTCTGATTTTACCCGGGTTTCAGGTACTGTACATGTCGTGTCCCTCTAGAAGGGTGGAATGCTAACCCCGTCGCCAGAATTGGCGAGGGGTTAGTATTCCAATTCGTATGACACCTTACTCGACATGTTTTGATATAGCCAAACCAAAGATAGCATTTAACCGCGAGGTTCATAATGCACTTAAGAGTATATGGTATGGCTATATCTGGAAAAGTAGAAGGAAGTTGTTCCGACCACTGCAGACAAGCTCAGCTCATACCAGAGCACCATCTCACATGGAACCAAGCACTCTGCCTTCAGGATTGTTAAGGCCTGCCATAGGAGTGACTTATAGGTTAACATGTGTCCCATTTAAGGTTAGGTATAGCTATACTACACCTAAGTAAGAGGTGGTTACACCAACTTACCCCAGCTGAGTGATCAGCCAGTTGTGTCAAATTTGTTAGGCCAGGCCAGGGGTGGCACAATACATGCTTCAGCCCCTGGTAGGCCTTTGATACACCAATGCCCTGGGTACCTAGTGTACACTGGTACCGGGGCTCACAGGGTGATCTAGTTCCAATGGGTTATGCACCTAGGGTACATGGAGTCCATTTTAAAGAGAGAGCAGATAGGCTGAGATCCTGAATGGCAGGATCTCAGGCCTACTAAGTCGAAAAACCAGCTAGACACTGGGCAAAAATTTGGGAGTAACCATAGTCAGATATCCACCTTCCTACAGGGTGCAACTAATGTGAGTCTTGCAAGATGTTTGAATGTGAATCCTGCAACCTTGTTGCCTAATGCTGAGATTGTGGAAGTAAGAGATGAAGTGGATCATGATTGCTTGGATGTACTTGACTTTTGTACAAAACCACGACCAGATATAAAAGATGTACCTTTGCCAGAAAGTGATTTTGTGATGTTCGTTGATGGGTCATGTTTGAGAACAGATGAAGGAGTGCTGAGTGCAGCGTATGCAGTATGCACAGTTGCAGCAGTAATAGAAGCCTCATATTTGAAAGGAGTGAAATCGGCTCAAGTAGCAGAACTTGTGGCTTTGACTAGAGCATGCAAGATTGGGAAGAGTGTGAGAGTGACTGTGATAACTGACAGCCAGTATGGCTTTGGAGTCGTCCACGACTTTGGCCAACTATGGCTACAAAGAGGTTTCCTGATCTCGAGTGGAACTCCTATTAAGAATGCTGAAGTGGTTGGAAAATTGCTTGAGGCAAAACAGCTGCCTAGACAATTGGCTGTTGTGAAATGTGCTGCCCATAGTCAGGGTGGTGATTATATTGCCACAGGAAATCGATACGCCAATGACATGGCACAGTATTGTGCACATAATCAGAATTCGGTCAATCGGGCTAAGGAAAGAGAAATGTCTTCTTTCTCATTGATGTTTACTAACTTTGTAGGAACTTGGGAAGAGGTAAGACAGTTGCAAGAAGAGGCAGGGGATGAGGAAATGAGACAGTGGGTAAAAGCAGGATGTGCCCCAAGGGAAAAGGATCATGTGTGGGTCTATTGAGATGGAAGACCAGTTATGCCTGATAGCATGATGTCTACCATGGCACGTATGTATCATGGCCAGGGACACATTGGGAGAGATGCCATGATCAGGTCATTTAAGCAGACCTGGTACAATGCAAAATTCAGACTTGTAGCAGAAAGTCTTTGTCAAAGATGCCTGATATGTCAGCAATACAATCCTGGGAGGAAGACAGTAGTGAGTCTGGGAACAATAGGTCGAGAAGGAGCGCCTTTCACCAGAATGCAAGTAGATTTAATTGAAATGCCTCCCTGTAACAGACTGAGGTATGTTTTGGTTGTGGTCTGCCTATTCTCTAGGTGGGTGGAAGAATTCCCAACAAGGAGAAATGATGGGATGACAGTAGCCAAGCTACTGCTGAGAGAGTTCATCCCTAGGTTCGGGTTCCCAGTGACAATTGAATCAGACTGAGAAGGACATTTCCATAATGAGATTGTAGGATTAATTTGTGAAGCATTGAATGTACAACAAAAACGACATTGTGCCTACCGACCAGAGGCTTCTGGTGTGGTCGAACAGATGAATGGTACTATCAAAAATGGAATAGGGAAAATGTGTTTGGCCAAGGGTATGAAATGGCCTGATGTCTTGCCTCTGGTACTCATGACTATTAGATCAATTCCAGACAGAACTACAGGATTGAGTCCTCATTAAATAATCATGGGACGAGCAATGAGACACGTGTTTATACCAGTCAACAAGCTGATAACTATAATTGATGAAATGGTGTTGGAATACTGTAAAGGCCTGGCTGACGCAGTTCATTCTGTGTTTCATCAGGTTGGAGCGATGCCACCACACTTGAAAAGAAGCCAGCCCATGATCTGAGCCCAGGTGACTGGGTAAAGATAAAGGTTCACAGAAGAAGAAATTGTTTGGTTCCACGGTGGGGAAAACCAAGACAAGTCATTCTGACCACGACAACAGCTGTGAAGTGTGCTGGACTGAAAAAATGGATCCATGCAAGTCACACATGGAGAATTCCGAATCCAGTGGACAGCACAGGAAAAGAATATTTTGATGAATCAGAATCAAGTACTGAGTCAGATGACGAAGAGTCGAAGACACAAGAAAACTCTGAAAGGGGGGAAACAGAACCAAGTCTAGCTTTGGTCCCCAAAAGTAGCTCTCTGAGAAGAAGATTGCAGATCTCTGAATCCAGCGATTCTGGAAACGAGCAAGAAGCGCAGGGTTCTAGAAAAGAACACAGAAAGAAAAGAGGGAAAAGTACTGAAGAAACAATAAAATAAATTTGTGAGAAGGAAGTACCAGATGAGAGACTAAGAGAAATTCCATCGGAAATAACAAAGTTAAGTGAACAAGGGACAGGTACAGAGAGAGAGGGACAGATTTCTGCGGAAGACCCCCGAGGAGGTGTAGGGAACTGCAACATCCAGTTAGGTGAAGCGACAAGTATCCAGCAGGAAGATTGCGTGTCGGAGATCCGAGGAGGGACAGAAGTAGGGAAAACAAAACAAGTGGTGGAAGAAGAAATCGTTGAAAAGACAAAGCAAGTTGAAACAGAGTCTGAAGAGAGTGAAAATGAAATACCTGAAGGTCGAGTTCTAAGAAAGAGAGCTTGGAAGAATGAAAAGAATGACAAAGGAAGTAAAGTAAAAAGAGTTGCAAAAGATGACGTTTGGCCCAATAAAATAAGGAAACTGAGATATCGACTGACACGAGTGAATTCACCAAGAGCTGAACAGGTGAATGAAGTAACAAGTCAAGAAAAATCAAAAGAAGACGAGATAACTGAGAATAAAGAGAGTAAAAGAACAAGGAAACCTAACCAGAAGTATAAGTCACTGGAATGGACGTACGAGGCTCTGCCTGAAAAGGGAGAAGAGACAGATAGTCAAGGAAATCCAGAGGAGGCTGTACTGAAAGTGGTTGAAGAAGAAGAAGAATCGGAAATCCTGAGAGTTCTCTTGTCCGACATTGGAGAAGAAGAAATGGAAGTTCAGGAAATTCTGTATTTGGATGACGAGAGGAAAGTGAAGAATGATGAGATGCCAAACTGAATAAATCAAGAAAGCTGTTGATGAAGAAAACAAGAAATTAAGTCAAAAGATAGATATTGGTAGAACCAAATAGGTGTTAGAGCCTTAGGTTAGGAAAACTAGTTGTGAAGTGAAAAGAGGCTAAGTCAAAAGACACGGTCCATTTTAACAAAGATGGCTAATATAGATAGTAGCAAATGTAGATGTACATTCATGAAAAGATGGTGTAAAATGTGTTGTTGTTGTACAGGATTATTAATGCTTTTATGGAGCATCCTTGCTCTTGACATTTCTTTTAATGTCACTATAGATACATTAGAAGGACATAGTGAGAACAAAACTAATATAGGGAAGATTCCAAAGGTAGTTCCAGCTAGAATAGATAACAATTATTTGCATAAAGACAGGTCAATTACAGATTTTTCTAATAATGTGTTTTCAAAATGGACGTACGGGACTGCTACGTATGCATGCAGTTACCTGCATCTGTTTCTGAAGGAGTGACTTATCATACCCTTCCAACAACGTATGGAATAACATGTAGTGTAATAGCTAGTTTATTTTATCAGACAGGGAAATTAGAATATTATTTTTCAGATGTAGATAACATTTTTGCGCAAGTGCCTTCTTTTAATAAACTAAACAAAGTAAAACCTGCTAGGGTATTAGGTGAATTTTTCTTAGAAACGAAAGAACTAACATTAGAATATATTTTTAGAAACAATTTGACGTGCAGTTTGAAGAAAGAGGAAAGGACATTCTTAGATATGGTTGAAGAGAGGAGACTGAAAATGCAAAGAAAGGCAGCAGAAGGGAAAGTGGAGAAAACAGTCTGGGATGTAGAAAGAGAAAAACACTTGAAAGGAGAAGCTGGTCCAATTATAGCTTTAGATTGGCCTCAGAAAGGAAAATTTTGCATTCGAAGGAATCAAACTGCATATGATAATTATTTTCTAGGTAATAGTGAGTGCCATGATACATATCGAATCATGGGTGGATGGGGATTTAAAGGTGGAACAGATCCAGTCTTTCATGGATTATATTTTATTTGTGGGAACAGGGCATATTATCATTTGCCAGACCATTGGTATGGCACATGTTACGTAGACCTGGTTTTTCCGAAAAAATTTCATATGGATAGAGGAGAAGATGGTGTACATAGTTTAAGTAATCATTTAGCGCGTAGTAAAACAGAATCTTGGGCAGAAATTGTAGGTGACATTTTTGGAGCATTGATACCAGCAGTGGGAATATATCTGAATGCAAACAAAATTAGAAGACTTTCAACAGTAGTAGATCGCTTGTCAACAAGCACCGCTGGAGGATTCTTATTGGTAGACACTGAAATGGTTGCCATACGTGCCATGGTAATGCAAAATCGACTTGCCCTTGATATATTATTGGCAAAAGAGGGTGGAGTCTGTGGAATGCTGAAGGTTCAACATTGTTGTACTTACATTCCTGACGAAAGCAAAGATTTGAAAATTTATATTAGGAATATTACTGAATTGCATGATGAAATTGTACCACTGGAGGTTGAAGGTGTTTGGGAAAAGGTTGGAAATTAAATAGCTGCTATTAAAAATTTCTTAGTTAAGCTTGGTAGTACACTTGTAGGGAAAATATTGTTTCCATTAACATGTGTAATTTGCATAATATTAGTGATAAGATTAGGCTGTATTTGTTGTAAAAATAATAAAAACAAGAAAAGAGTAAAAAGCGAAAAATTAAAAAGAAAAGATAAGAAACAAGAAAGAGAAATTGAGGAGATAGAATTGGAGGATTGGAAGGAGAGTATGTACGAATCAGCAAAAAGAGTAAACGTAGGAGAAACTGAATTATGATTAAGAGCAAGAAAACATTTTAAAGATTCCGTAAAGACAGAACAAAATTTTTGGGTGGTATGGTGATAAAATCACCAAAGGGGGGATTGCTGGAGCGGGTAATGCAAAACTTTTGTATACCCTCCCCATTTTGCATGTTTACTAATTAGATTAATTAATGAATTATAATCGAACTAATGGATTGAAGTGGAAATTATTAAGCAACCTTATTAATGACTGAAATACACGTGGGATTGCTTTGCATGATTTTATTAAATTGTAAACTAAAATATGTACGCATACTAATGATAGACAATTAGAATATTGCACGATATATGTCGCTTTTGTGATCTATTTGTGATTTGTGCTTTCTTTTGTAAGTATAAAACCGCTTGAGTGTTGCTTATTGCTAGATAAATACACACACATATGGGATTAGTGAGGGAATAACATTTATTTAGTTATTTTTATATATTAATTACGTTTTGTGTTTCTTTTGCTTAAGTTGACCATTTGGGCCTGCCACAAAATGGCTGCCTCTGGTACCTAACCCGACTGTCGATGCTGTATGAGGCTTGGGTGAAGTGCACCTGCGCTAACACCAGCTACAATGGCCTCGTCATGACCCTAACCAGACCGTACCCATCAAGGTCATCCTGGGAAGCAAGCCATCTTTTCAGAAAGAACAATAATGTGCTTCTAAAAACCGGAACAAGCAAGATTGATGACATCAGAGACATTATTTGGTGTGAACCCTGTCAGACGATTTCGATTAACCAATCAGAGGAACTGAAGATCCGTTTTTGTAACAATTTGTCTATGATTTTTACTATAAATTATGGTAGAATAGAGAGGTTGGTGCGGGTTTGTTTCTGGTCTTTCTCGATTTCCTGACGTTATGCTGACGGAGAGGACGGTGACACCGCAGGACAGCTGTTTCCCTGAATCTTTGACGGACTGAATTCATGCCCGAACTCATGATGAACTGAATTTACTAAATTGATGGGTATAGATTTGCGAGACTGCCAGATTTGACATAGAGGACGACAATTAGCCAGAATAGGTAAATATGAATGGCGACTTGATTAAATGAATGATTTAATTTGCATTAATTAGATAAAGATTGAAATTGAATAACTACAGAAATTAGTTGGGTTGTTTATTCATTGAAAATGTGTTAACGGAAAGGTTAGAGAATTAGAAATCAACCTAAATCAACCTAAACCTGCAAAACTGATCCATCCCGATTTATGAGAGGAATACTAAAGGTGAAGTTCAGGGCCTAATGAGTTTCAGAAGGTTGTGTAGATTTGTCGCTCATTAGGGTAAAAAGTGGTATTCCCTTTCATGCCAGCGTTTGGAAGATAATCGCCTCCTAAGAAACACAGATTGATGGTGAGTGAATGTTGGTGTTATGGGCCCCACCAGCGAACGTGTGGATAGTGTGTGTATGTGAGATCTTTGGTCTGTGATGGAGGGAGGGATTTTGCACTCCACGCTGGAGCACTTCCTCAATGAGTTGAACGCTCGCTGCTGATGAATGCACTGTCTACATATCATGAGTTTGAATCCTGATAAGGCCAACTCAGCCTTCCTTTGAAACCGCACAGATGATTCATCAAATTTACACCTGTTTCCTCACAACTTCTTTATTTTAGGCTTTGTAATGCAAACATTCCTTGTTTGTAAACTCCGCTTTTTTTCTTTGTGTTTTTTCACTCTGCCTATCTTCACCTCATTTCAAACATCACTGCTTTGGAAACTGAGAGGCAGCAAAACCCTGAGAAATGCAATGCTTAGGATAAGAAGAGAAGCACAGAGATGAATGAAAATGTACATCAACCACATAACGAGTGTGGGCGCTCGGAAGGGTTTGCTCATGCTTGAAGCCGTACAACGAGGGTTGCGGGTCTTCAGAAAGATGAAATGCAGAGCCGGTGGAGCCCAGTCCATTGTAAGTGTCCGATCAGGGAGGGTGTGTGTCAATCATTAATGTAGAGAGGGCTTTATTTTAAGCATGTCATTATTAATGCGAATTGTGAATGGAGGCCCATTACAGGCTTCCCTTGAATTGCATCAGATTATAGCATTACAGTCTTTGCTATAGAGAGCCCCCTGACGAAGAACCACCTGGGTCTGAGATCCATCGAGACAGCCGCAAAAACCAAGCTGCATGGGGAGTTCTGTGGAATTTGAAACATACAAAGAGGAAAACAAAGGAGTGGACATGCACTGAAACAACAATCCGCTGGAGTCTGAAGGAACGAGCAATTGTAAAGCACAGAATAAATGAATTATATGGGAAAAGAAATAGTACCTCAATCGCAGAGAAAGCAGTGGGTGTCCAGCAGAGGGACACTAAATAAACCTAATGAATCTGTACTTGGTCCGTGTGCCACACAGAGAAAAGGATTTGACCATGGCCAGTGCTGCCCAATGAAGAGGCAGAACAGAACATCGACAATGAGACCAACGAATGGTAAACTATGGGCGGGTTCCAAGCGCATTATTAGATACAAGAGTCTCGCTAGCAAGAGCGCATGCGCTAGTGCGTGCTCTCGCATGCTCGACCTAAAAGTAGTGTAGTAGTCACTAGTAGGGTAATAAAAGAGAAGCCCCAGGAGCTGTAACAGGACATTCATGAACAGCTGAGCTAAGTTAAATAAATAAAATGCTTTTAAATTTATGTTGTGTCCATTAGTGTTGGTGAGAGTGTGTTTGTGTGAGAGGGAGAGGGGGAGCCTGTGTAAGTGTGAGCATGTTTGTGTATG
This sequence comes from Triturus cristatus, assembly GCF_964204655.1. Taxonomy (NCBI): domain Eukaryota; kingdom Metazoa; phylum Chordata; class Amphibia; order Caudata; family Salamandridae; genus Triturus; species Triturus cristatus. The sequence goes on from NC_140586.1 coordinate 901,454,911, forward strand.
TGAGTGAAAGGGAGTGTGAGTGAAAATGCATAAGAATGAGTGAGAAGCGTGTTAGAGAGAGTAAAGGAGTGTGAATGAGAAGGAATGTGAGTGAGAATGAGTGAGTGGCAGTGAGTGAATATAACTGTGAGTGAAAGTGAATGTGTCAGAGTGAGTGAGAATAAGTGAAAATGAGTGACTAAGAGAGAGTGTGAGTAAAAAAGTATGAGTAAGGATAATTGAGAATGTGAGTGAGAGTAAGGGCACATGCGTGAGTAACAGTGATATTAAGTGAGACTAAATGACAAAGAATGTGCAAGTGAGAATAGGAGTGATTGCAAGAGTGTGAGTGAGAATGTATGAGTAAGTCCAAGTGAGAGGGGGTGTTAATGTGTGAGAATGACTGAATAGAAGTAAGGGTGAGTGAGCACGCACAAGTGAGTGAGAAAGAATGAGTTTGAGTAGAATGAGTGAGGGTGAGCGAATGTGAGTGAGTGTGAGAGAGAATGAGGGGGGAACCCATGACAAGAAGCACATTTTTAAACAAGTTGTTGCCATGTTTCATTATTGTGAATACATAAAAAATGATATGTTTGAGTAAAACCGTAACATAATGCAGGCTCCCGGTACAGTCCAGTGTTTTGTGGCACTGTATACTCGTTAGATGAACCCTTAAGGAGCACATCATTTTTCATGTAATACAATGAGAAGGAGTAAGGTGCCTCTGGCATATCTTATCGCCCCCCTAAAATATGTGGTGCCTGAATTAGAAATGTGTGTTCTTATAATAATCATGCAGTTTCTGTTGAACTTCAGCGATGTCAGTTATTGTCATCTAATCAAGATCACGTGACATCACATCCATTCATGGTCAATGGTCATGATGATGCCACCTCTGTTGTGTCATTAGGGTCAAAGGATGTATGATGTCACTCATGCTACCGTGGCATTGGAGAGTGATCATCCATGCCTCGAGTCCAGGGACACAACTCCCTGTGCCTCGGTGGCTTTCATTTATTGTTTATCCGAGACAAACCCCAAAGTCGTTTTTTCTTCTTCTGGAAAGCAAACAAAGCTGCAGAGCACAACAAACATGGCGCCGCTCTGCGTCATCTACAAGGGTCGTGACTGTGATCCCTCCATCGGGGGTTGCAGTGACGCCGTTAGAGGATCAGAGGGTCTCTCCAGGCAGGCAGAGATCTCTAAACAGGGCTGGTGCTCCTCTGCCAGGGGTGGCAAAGACCATACCCACTCTGCGCACCTGCAGGGGCCCTTCAACAACCCCCCCCCACTCCCCAGGTTGTAAATAATTCCACTAGTTCCTTCTTTTCCACCCTAATCTCTGAAGGGTTCGTGTAGATCTCAGTGGGCAGGCTGCCATGCTGAACCGCACATCTGGACAGGGGCTCATCAGAGTGTCAGTGAAGGAAAGGCCTCCCCTGGCCCCTCGGCGGGGAGCTTTATTCCCACAGTGCCTCGACAACACATGCTCAGCAGAACGTCACCATGCTGGCTGGGCGCGCGTGCCTTGGGGAGTACACCCGATGTTGACTCATCAGTGACAGAAGTGTCCTGTCTTCCTGTGCGCACTGGTCCAAGGTACCAGCCCTGGCCTGTGCCCCAAGACTGTGTGGGGCGCTGCGGGTCAGGGTGAAAGGGGCTGGGAGCTCTGAGGGCCACCACAGCCTTTGCAACCAGGGACAGGCCGCAACGCTCTGACTGGCACTACACTGCTGGTGCCAGTGCATGGACCATAGCGCACGGCCCCAAGGGCCACCCCTCCACCCAACCAAGGTAAAGCCAAGCGCAGTGATGGAAGTGCCAAAGGTCTCGCAAGTGACTTGGCTTTTGGTGGAACCACAATTATAGGCACCAGTGTGATGTGGTGATGTACTAGGGTGTCACAACGCCAATGCCAGGGACCCATACGGAGAGGAATAGGAAACAGAGCTTGGGACTGCCACCAGCAGGAAGCGGGAAGAAGGGCGGTCCCAGGGCTGAAAAAAGTGGGTCTCTAAAGGGGGTGTGGCCTGTTTAATTTCGGGTGTGGCTTAAACACAAACTACATTTCTGGGATTCCCATAGTGTGCCCGCCCACCGTTATTTTGGTTCCTCTGAGCTTTGTTATTTATCGATAAATATAAAACAACAACTGACATACACCTAAAACCAGCCAGAACTACGGGCCTTGCCAATGGATCTTATCTGTTTAAGTGAGTAACAACAATCATGTTGTTGTAAATAATATTGAAAACGGATTTTCTGAAATTGTGAGACTGTGACTTAACATGACAGAGGCAGTGGGGGAGGTAGTGGTCTCCTGAGTAGCTCAGTTACTCCTGTTATGCTCACTCTGTGTTAGACATGTACACCCTTTTATGTACACCCTTTTCTCTCCACATCTCCATCTCCGATCTCACACCGCATCCCTTTCCTAATCATCACCCTCTTTTCATTCTCTCCTGAATGCTCTTCCTCGCATCTCCTTCATTCCACCACCCTCCAAACACACAACGCATGCACACACCTGTAAGCCCTGCATTTTCTTTTACTTTTAACTTGTGAATGTTTTGGCAACTATATACCTCCTTTAAATACAATTGTACAAAATAACAATTCCAAATGGAATACAAGACCATTGTTGTGTGCGCTCTGCAGAGAGGCCAAAGATTGTATGACCATGTGTTCTAAACACGTTTTTGACCAGTGGCGGCTCGCCGAGCGACTACTGCGGGGTGGGAGAGGGGCAGGGTGGGGGTAGTAAACTCCGGCATACGGCCGAACGGAGTTCAGTAAATAAATACATTTTGAAAATCTATTTACATTGCGATGCAGCGCGCGCAATGTAAATTGTTTTATTTATTTATTTATTTATTTACTGATTTCCGTTTGCCCGTATGTTAACTACCCCCACCCTGCCTCACTGCCACGCAGCGCTCGCTCAGCGAGCCGCCACAACATCAGCACACATTACCCGCTGCTGCCATCATCGTGTTTTTTCCGGAATTCCATGTAAGTGGGAGGCGCTGCATGTAAACAGCCTGTTGTCACCCGCAGGTCAGTTAAAACCTAGCCAGGAGGGAATAAATGACCCTCGAGGATGGTTTGCCTTTGCCCCATGCCCTCACCCTGCTGTATCCGCTAAGCAGTCGGTATGTGGTATGTAAGATTTTTCTCTTCACCGCATATCTGAAAGGGGCATTATTATGCAGTTAGATGTGTGATGTAATCCTATCACACACCCAAAAGCAACTATGAGCAACTCGGAAGGAACCTGAAACATTTTTCACCTCATTTTCCTCTTCCAGACTAAGGAGGACTTTTCAGCCTCCTTTAAGCACCGAATTTAGGGGCATATTATCAACGGCCAGCGATAATTATTGCTGGCCGTGCTCAGCGATAAATTTATTATCGCAGGCTATCTCTGGAATTTATCGCCCTGGCAGCGCGCTATTAACAACGCGTTTCTCCAGGGCGATGAAAATTCCAGAGATAGCGAGGTTATTACCGTTTTGCACGGAACATCGCTGGTTTTCCAGCGATGTTCCCTGCAAAACGGTGATAACCTTGCTGATACGACCCTGTGGTCGTATCAGCATAATCCACCCCCTATGTCAAACATAGGTAAGTCAGGATTTTAGCAGACGTTAGATTTTGGCGAAAACGGCTTTTTTCGCCAAAATCTAACGTCTTCTAAAATGATGCGGGCTGCCTTGTAAATATCGCAATGTGAACATCAGCGATATTTGCAAGGTAGTCCATCCGGGGTACGCCCAGTGATGCCCACTTTGCATCTCATTAGAGATGCAAAGGGAGGCGCTGGGAAAAAGGGTGCTAACATGCGATTATGCATGTTTGCACCCTCATGTAAATAGGGCAATAGTTTTATCTCCGCTTTCTTGGCTTTTAAAGCCAAAAAAGCGGAGATAAAGCCCTTGTAAACATGCCCCTCCGGCACCACAGAAAAAGCTACGTCCACTCCAGGCTGCTTTATTAACAGGTCATTACCAGCCCTATGACGTCATAAGCTGCTGGTTGAGCGTTACTGCTAACTAACGACGTGTGATCGATGCATTTCCACTTTTTAGACGCCATGGTGCAAGAAACAATACCCATTCTCCATGTTTAAAGTTCCAATAAAAGCTTGTTGGTTTCTTTTTTTGAAAGCTTCTGTTCATTTCATTTCATTTCATAAAGCTTTATTCGGTGCATGAAAAATGACCATAAAAGCACGACCATAATAATAAAAACAAATACACTACAATATCAGATACAACAAAATGACAATTCGAAAGCTACAAATAGCAAATGTTACAAGTTTAAAAACACATACTTTTCCTGGCCTTGATTGAATGAATTAAAAACATGGCAGTAAAAAAACAGATATCGGCGTTTTGTAAGTTAAAAACTAGACTCATTGCTTGAATAACTGTACGAATACCGTATTTACAAAACATAGGTTTTAAATAGACAATACGAAAATTCATATACCGTTTGCAGATAAGAAGAAAGTGCACAGTGCTCTGTTTAGAGATGCCATCACACATACAGGGCCCTTGCGGATATTTCTTTAGTGTTGGCAATGCCACCAAATGATGGGCAATACCAAACCTCAGTCTGGTCAGCACAAACTTATGGGATGGCCTCGTTACACATACTAAATAAGTGGGTAAACCTTCATCAAGCTTATACTTGTTATAAAACAAAACAGTAGATAGAGAACCGTTAGCAATGGCCCGTTTTCTTGCAGTAAATGCCCAAAAAATAGTTTTCAACTCTTGTTTCGTAATTAAAGATGTTGCGTTAGGGTCCACCAAGATGTTTAAATTAAAAGTCTCAGAAAAACATCTAACTACATATTTTAACCAGGGTATGTTGAAGAATTTATCCAACGAGAGACAGTCCTCTCGTTGGATAAATTCTATTAAAGGTTTTTTCTTCTTGTAGCCAAATAGAACGTCAAATCATGAGTGGCCTCAAAGATAGTTGGTCAGTAAGAAAATTAACATCAAGCTCTCGATGGATGAGGTCAGTACAAGCAGTGAGTGGTAAAAATAAAAGTGTTTTAAAAAAAGCATTTTCCTCTAACTGCAAAAAATGGGCAGGAAAATGTCCCCAAACACCCGCCCCATACAGAGCAATACTGACACACCTGGCTTGATAAATCTTAAGCATATCCCTGGTACGTCGGTCCCCAACCTTCGCAGCAAATCTAAAAACGCCATGGGCATTTTTAGCCATTTTAATACGAATATTTTTAAATTCATTTAACCATTTTCTATCATTAGAGAAGGTAATACCAAGATAACAAAATGTATCCACCTGAAGCACCTTATCCTTATCTATAAAAAAGGAAAAATTAGCAGATTTACTTTTCTTTACGCTTTTGGCCCCAAAGGTCATAATATACGTTTTCTTCTTGTTGATAGTCAACCTCCTATCCTTAATAAAGGAAGACAATCTATCAATCAGACGCTGCAATCCTAATGGAGTTCTAGAAAGTAGGACAGCGTCATCAGCGTATAATAACACAGGCACGGGGGAACCTTTGATCAGGGGGGCATCTGGTGGGATTGTTTTTAAAATTACGTTGATTCCGTTAATAAATAAAATAAAAAGAAGGGGGGCCAATACGCAGCCCTGTCTAATGCCTCTTTTTACACTGAATTTGGGAGTACATTCACCTTTGGTCCCAAAGCGCACACAAGTTTTTAAATTCCCATACAGTCTGGCCAGAAAATAAATTATTCCCTCTGGCGCCCCTAACTGTATCAGGGTTGACCATAGAATTGAATGGTCAACCATATCAAATGCGCTGCTAAGGTCCGAAAAACAAAGGTAGAGTGAGCCTAGCTTAGCATCTATATGGGGAACATCCTTAACATCGCGGTTAGTACACCGCGATGCAGTTACATCGCAATCGTTACAACGACTGCGATGTTACCACGCCATGCCAACACAACGCAAGTCTTTACATCGACTTGCGCTAGATGGCGTGCTAACATTACAAATAGTGTAGTTTACTATCCCAACACCTTCCCTACTGTTAAGTGGACTGGAGTTGGAATAGTAAATTACGCTTTTCTAATGTTAGCACGCCATCTAGTGCAAGTCGATGTAAAGACTTGCATTGTAAAGGCATGGCGTGGTAACATCGCAGTGGTTGTAACGACCGCGATGTAACGGTACGCGTTGTAAAAACTTGCGTTGTAACATCATACATCCATCTATATATTTCCCGATCAGAAGGTCAAGATTTAAACACTGATCAAGTGTGCCCCTACCGTTTCTAAATCCGTACTGACTGTCAGCTAGGATACCCTCTTGCTCAGCCCATTCCTCTAACCTCACAAGCATAATTCTGCTCATGATCTTAACAGACGAGTCTAAGAGAGAGATGGGTCGATAATTTTTGACATCGGACCTACTACCTTTTTTATGTATAGGAATAATAATAGATTCCCCCCATGTTTCAGGGGACACAGTACATATAGCAGCATTAAAAACTGTAGCCAATAGAGGGCTCCATATATCGGGGGCCGTTTTATACACATCAATAGGGACCCCGTCTGGGCCCTGGGCTTTACCCCCCTTGCTAGCACAAATACCGGATTCAACCTCACTAACAGTAATATTTAGGGGTAAGACAGGCCAACTATTATGGCAAGTGCCAGTACAACTGTTAGAATCAAAGATGTTTGAAAAATGGGTAACCCAGCCGTCACTCGAAACATTGGAAGTTAGCATTGGGGTATTCTCATCCCTAATAAAGGGAGAATTGACAGTAGCCCAAAACAAAGTACTGTTAGATGATTCCGCTGCTTGGTTAAGTGAGTCCCATGCCAGCTGCTGTAACTCTCTCTTCCTTCGCCTTAGAGCAAGCTTATAGTCCAACCTTAATTTTACAACAGACTGAGTATCCCTAGGTTTTTTAGCAAGCGCAATTTTTAATTCAATCAATGAACGATTGCATACGTGGTCAAACCATCTTGGAGCATTGCTACGTGGCCCCCCTTGGATTTTGTAAATCTGGCCTCAATAGTTAAATTAATGTCCATAAAAGCATTTAAAACCTGCAATTCGCCAGTAGAATTTTCAAAAATAATACTAATACTGGGTAAGCAGTCCCTCACAATAAGGCCAATTAAATCACTAGCTTTATTCCCAACCCATCTCAAATGAACACCATTTGGTCTGTATGATTCAATATTAGAGACCACAATGCCCGTTTTAACACAGCTATCGCCCCAAAAGGTTGTTTCCAAAATAATACAGTTGTGATCGCTTAAGGTAGTTACTTCAATCCTAGGTGAAGCACAACAGGAAGCAATATTAGAGGAAACAATCATGTGGTCGATAACTGAGCAAGAATGATGACCCTTGAAAGTAGGGATAATTTGTCCCGAATCCTCTCTCGGGAAACCAAGAATTTCTAAATCATAGTAACCCAAAAAATAATTTAATGAATCTCCATAGTTGTTATGACGAAAATGTAGGTGTTCCACTCCCACATCGTTGGTAAATCCACAAACATTTTCAGTTGACAGTTCACATAACGGGATATTGAAGTCACCAACCTAGATAAAATCAAAAGAAACATTGGCTTCTGGGTTTAGATTTTCGATGGCACTAGGCAAATCGCGGACGACTACTTCCCTGGAACTCTCAAAAATATTATTATAATAATTAATCAGTAGGATGTTATGGGCGTGTTCCTCTAACAACCAGAGAATCTGGGCATGTTCACCCACTGTTATATACCTTTTTACTATGATTGGGCGATGGATTGACACTAATATTAACAGACCCCCCTTTGCTCTGCCCGGCCCAGTACCCTTTGCCACCAGATTATATGACGCAAACCCCTCATAATTAATTTCATCCTTACACCATGTCTCCTGGAAGCATGAGATATCAAAGAAATTAATGAAATTCTGCCAGCCCGGAGCCTTCCCCATAGATTTTAACCCTGCAACATTCCAGCTGGCTATAATTATTCCATTACCCCTTGTATTGACCCTAGCTGGTGTAGTAAATACAGTTGGAGAATTTCCTTCCATTAGGTTTTCATTGACTGACCCTCTACAATCATTATCAGTAAAAACGTCCGCCATTGGCGGCTCTGGAACCAGGTTAACATTAATAGTTTCAGTGCCCCGCTTATACATAACCTTATATGGGGAAATCGGACTCTCCGGGTTTAGTCAGTCATTAGAATCCAAACTGTTGAGGGCATAAAAATGATTATGCAAGGGAATGGCTAAACCCCGCTGCTGTATCGGCGGGGGTAGCCAGGAAGAGTTATGATCATTAGGGGGCATATTAATAAGGTGGCTATAAAAAAAGCCGAGGGGGCGTACACAAATACCATGATCGGGCAGTGATAGGGAGGCTGATCTAAGCAGAACTGTAGTGACGTGTTGAGGATATTTAAAATTAACAATAACACAGTCGCCTTTACAGGTCTTTCTAGAATTACCAACCCAATTGACCCTTCTTGTGGTTAAGATATCATTAGAGAGGGCCGTAGGAAATCCACATTGCTTATGCAACCAAGCAACAGTTTTATTTTTCAAGGAATCATGAGATTCATACTGAGACTGGGGCATAAGTGAATCAACCCGTGGTACATTAGTTAAAACCACCACATAAGGGGCACAATCTGGGGGAAGGTTAACAAAACCCTTTCTCCTTACCTCAGTCCAACCCACATTGCTTTCAGTTACCAAGGTAGCCTGGTTTTCTTGACTCGCAGTGTGCAGTTGGGCAGGAACAGCTATTTGATTAGCCCTGATCCCCTCGACAGATGGTACTTCTAATTGATTAACCTTAGACCCCTCCGCAGATGGAATTACTACCTCTTTCCTTACGTTTTGACTTACATCGGTAGTCATTGGAATACCTACCCGAGTGGTGTAGGTATCCAAGAGATTGGCCAATCTAGTTACTTCTACCGAGATCTGATCTAATTTAGCCACCAACGGTAAAATAATCTTATCGAGCTTGGAGTCAATATAGCTAAACAGCAAATTAAATTGCTCAGGATTCAACTGGGCGTGACACTCTTTTTCTTGAGTCTCGTCCCCCCCAACTATACTTGTAGAAGGTAATTGGACTCTCTTACCCTTTTTGTTCCCCCCTCGTTTTACAGGTATTTTCTGGCATGCCCTAACGGTCTACACACCGGGAGAGAATCTCCAGGATAGTCAGAAGAGTCATTTACCACCGGCTGACTAGGAGTCATTAACACTAGATCATCACTATTAATCGGCTGGGGATCGTGATCAGGACTGACATCTAGCACTGGTACACCTGGGGAGATTGACAAGGTAGACGGAGAAGCTGGAGGGCTACCCTGGCTGAGGGAGAGTCGACGTTCGTAGTTGATTTTATTAACAACTTTCACTAGATAGTTATCTAGTGTAGTAGGCACTGCAGAGGTTTTGATTAATTTTTGTTTGGACATGCTTACAGCTACGAACACACCCTATTGCACGGATGATAAAAAATCACGCACCCAAGCTATTATAAATTGCACAACAAACAAAATACAAAAAAGTAAATAGCCAATGGGACTAGTATAATGTCCCGAACACAATGAGAAATGGCTGCTCGAATGCTGCTGAATGTCCCTCGCCGGACTTCGGCTAAGCCAGCGTTGCGTCAACTCCACTGGCTGCCTGTCCAGCAGAGAGTAGAGTTTAAAGCTTTGATTACGGTCCATAAAGCAATTAATAAAATAGGACCATCCTTGACTCAATCAATGTTCCACTTATATCATCCTGGACGTGCCCTAAGATCTGATAACAAGAAGCTGCTTGCAATCCCTAAAACCAGGAGAGTGCGAATGGGAGGCAGGCGTTTTTCCCTTCAAGCCGCCACCCTTTGGAACAACCTTCCCGATCCTATCAGAATGGAAGTTAACCACCTTAGGTTTAGGAAGAGGTTGAAAACCTTCCTGTTTGCCTGATTCTTCCGAGATCTAGTCGAGTTGAAGCGCTGGGATGCCTCCGGGTAGCTATGCGCTATATAAGACCGTAATCATTCATTCATTCATTCATTCATTGGTTTGATAAAGGGAGACTCACAATCATGCATCAACCCTGACAACATACGCCAAAGTCCGTGGCCCTGCCCTGCCACGTCCTGCCCCGGACGGCCACAGACGGCCCGCCCTTTGCCCGGGCTTCGCCCGGCTCATCCCGCGCGCGTCCCGCAAAGCGGGGCTCAGCGCTGCTTAAATGCGCCTCCTGGCGCTGGCGCAGCATGGATAGAGCGCGCCGCCGCTGAGGCTGCCGGGAATTGAAGTCCCGTGATGGCGGCAACGCTGCTTGCGACTGCAAATGACTCCTGGCAGTGGCGGCGCTGCTTACGGCTTCAAATGACTCCTGGCGGTGGCGGCGTTATCGGTATGGTAAGTCCCCCCCACTCCGCCGGGCTCAGCGCTGCTTAAATGTGCCTCCTGGCGCTGGCGCAGCGTGGATAGAGCGCGCCGCCGCTGAGGCTGCCGGGAATTGAAGTCCCGTGATGGCGGCGATGCTGCTTGCGACTGCAAATGACTCCTGGCAGTGGCGGCGCTGCTTACGGCTTCAAATGACTCCTGGCGGTGGCGGCGTTATCGGTATGGTAAGTCACCCCCACTCCGCCGGGCTCAGCGGTGCTTAAATGCGCCTCCTGGCACTGGTGCAGCGTGGATAGAGCGCGCCGCCGCTGAGGCTGCCGGGAATTGAAGTTCCGTGATGGCGGCGATGCTGCTTGCGACTGCAAATGACTCCTGGCAGTGGCGGCGCTGCTTACGGCTTCAAATGACTCCTGGCGGTGGCGGCGTTATCGGTATGGTAAGCTTCTGTTGAATTTCATGTTTTTGGAGGGCACATTGATGCTGCCGTCATTGCAGTGACCTCAAGTGGCCCAGCAGGGAGTTTAAGGGCCTTGTCTTGGTGACAGAACCACAGCCCTCGGTAAGCCTGTGTCCCCATGGTGGCCTCCATCGGTCCGTCGGGTGAGGCCCTGAGAACTGATTACATATCGTTCAGTTACAGTGCGCAGACCATGGTGCCAGGAAAGGGAGCTCCGATTCCCGCCTCTGTGGGTCTCAACCCCAATGCTCCTCTTACCTGCTGCTTCGGATGCACCCTGACCTCAGTGTCTGCACAGTGGGGTGGAAGCCACCATCAGCCCTGCTAAAAATGTTCGAACCAGCCTCACACTGCAGGAGACCGCAACTAGAGGCCGCCCGCGGGCATGCTTGGCTAATGGTAGCTGTGAGGAAAGTGGTGTATTAAGCAGTGCTTAATTTAAGCCGGTGGTTTCCGACGTGCAGCACCGACACTTAACTACCAGCGCCTATGACAGCTGCCACATGGTGGCACAGTGTGTGCCATCTACAGATAAGCAGAACAACAGTTGTTTATTAGTTCAATATACATTGAAAACAACTAATACTTGCCAGTTATAGAGCTGTGGGGCCTCGAACAGTCTGAATTGTCACACTTGTAGAAGAAGTGTGACGTTTAGTAGTTGTGTTTGTGCTGTCATTGACAGCACTACCCTTGGCAATGGGTGGTGCAAGCTGCAGAGGCCTCTTGACGAGGTACCTGCCTTTTTAAAAAATTTTTTTACAAATTAAGCACTGTTTTGTATGGTGTGATTGTGAGTCCTCACTAAGTAAGATACTCGCAATGCCATCCTGGGCGCAGTTGGGCTTCTTTGTAAAGCCTTTAGCTGAACCCTGGCTAGCTGTGGCTTTGAGCAGCAAGGCACAAACAAAGGAGCAAGCTTAAAGCATTTAGAAATAGCAAAGTAATTAAATAAGAAAGCTACACAGCATAAAAGAGTGACACCAATTTATAAAAATGTATCTTATTTGTATGAATGTTTAGACATCAAAACAAACAAAATCCTCCAGTGGGTTCCGGACATATAGATTTTTAAGAGTGCTGTAAATCACTGCTTTGCCCACAAAATTCCAACAGCATTGGTAAGCAGAGAGTTTGAAAACTTTGTAAAACTTTTGTAAAGTTGTGTTTTCCTGCTTTTGGTGACTAACTTTGGGAGGGGGAGGGCAAGGGGGCCAGTAAAGAGTTGTAGGACAGTTACCTAGTCACCAAAGCCGCCTCCAGTCCAGTTCCAGCTCTATGGGCGAACTCTCTGGGCAAACCACTTTAGACTTTAATGGAGTGGTCCTGATGTAAGGGATACACAATGTTTAAGATGCTGTAAGATGCTGAGGATGCTGTGAGGGCAATGGTGGTCTTCCTGGGGCTACTCCTTGGTCCACGGTCCGTGTGCAGAGGCTTTGCCAACAGGGGGTTGATGTCCCTTGAAATTCTCTTTGATACAGCAGAAGTCCATTTGTCTCTGGTCTCTGGTCACAGCGAAACAAGTGGTTACTTTTGATGAAGGCTAGTGTCTGTCTTGGGCAACCACACTGCACTCTGCGCACTCTCCGTGGTCCAGCAGACTCAGTTGCAGCTTTTGACCATCAGCACTTCAGTGGCAGTCAAACAATTGCGGCTACTGGCTAGCCAGAACAGGCTCCCTCAGCTTTTGTGGTGCTGGTGCTGTAAATGGAATTTAGCCAACCTACACTTGGAGTTCCACTCTTCTGTCTAAGGATTGGAAGTGATTTTCCACCAGCCACACAATGAAATTCATGCAAGAATTCCCTTATGCAATGGCATTACCTACTGTACCCACAACCCTTTCATAAATCAACTTTACCTTTACATGCTAAAAGGCATATAACTAATTTACTAAAGTGAGCCTTTGAAAAACATCAGGCAATGAGTGAGGTGATGATTTTGTAGTCACCCCTTACCTAGGGGGAGGACAAGCAGATGCCCTGAACACAAAGAGCACATCATGCTGAACGATACGGCGGTGGTCCCATCCTCCTAGGACCACCCCAAGAAAAGTGATGGGCAAAAATACAGTGCCAACCAAAGGCCCAGCAAAGCATTATGGGGCAAGAGTCTAGAGTTTAGTGAATAATATAGTATTAGCTCTCAGCTGAGCCCGAGAGCCTGCCCCTTGAGGAATGTTTTGATATTGGATACTATAATAGTCACTGCACCCTAGAACATTGTCCCATAATGCTTTGCAGGGCCTTTGGTTGGGATTGTATTTTTTGCCCATAACTGTGCTTGGGGTGATCCTAGGAGGATGGGACCACAACCAAATCATTTCAGCAAGATGTGCACTTTGTGTTCAAGGCATCTGCTTGGTTCTCTCCCTAGGTTAGTGAGCACATCAAAATCATCACCTCTCTCACTGCTTGCTGAATTTTCATTTTCACCTTTGTGAGATGATTATATGTATTTTAGCCTGCAATAATTGAGTTACTTGGTATGTGAGGTTTCTGTTTTATTAATTGTGATGAGACAGAATGGACTTGTACAGCCATGGAGTTTTAGATCAATTTTACAGAAATACGTGTAGTGGTACTCCATCAACTACGCCCACCCTTCCATAGTTCTCTTTTTGCTAGTGCAAAAATCAGCAGGTGCAGTACAGTGGTTGAGACGCCTCTCTTACCAGGTCCAGGGAGCTGCAGGTCAGTCCTTCTTCAGTCTTCTCTCTAGTCCCGATGTGAACTGTAGTCCGGGTACAGGGATGCCATATTTATGCCCAGAAAGTGCCCTTGGGGAATGTAGCAATTACTAGTCAATGTGCCACTAGGAGCTTACCTGCCTGATGACGACTCCCTCCCAAAATGGCCGAACCCTTCTCTCGATTTTTGGAGCTTGGTAACCCATCCTAGAGGTGTGGCTACTTGCAGGCTACATGCCCATGGAAAAAACAGTTTGATAACAGGTCTCCCCTCTCTGTCCCCGACACCAACCCGGCTACCTGAAAAAAAGAGCAGCCCCTTTTGTGTAACATGTGTGTCCACCATTTGTCCTTCAAAGGCGGCTCACACCCAGTGTGGCTTCCTACCTGGGAGGGGTGACACCTCTTCCAATGGCAGTTCTCTATTGTTCTTGCCCACTCCTGGGAGTTGGGCACACTTCTCCCCAGGAGGGCAGAAGGTTGTCTGGTGGCCAGCATCTGCACAAGGGCAGTGGAAAACTTGGGTAACAGAGTGGCAACTTTCTAAAAGGAGCATTTCTTCAAAAGTTACATTAAATTTGAATTGTGCATCAAGTCAGCTTTAATGTAACAATTACTGCAATATCTTAATGTATCATTTGGAAGTTGGCACAGCTGAGTTGTCAGCATGTGACCCTGTACTTGCCATGTTGGCAAGTAGACTTTCTAGTCTAGTCTTTCCAGAGTAAAACCACAATTTGATTTTTTTACTGCTAGGACATGTCAAAACATATTTCCTACTTCTTAATGCAAAGCATCCTGCCTCAGAACATAATAGGCCTGCTGTAGGGGTGACTCATATGAATTAAAAAGGAGAAAGTTGAGTTAGCAGATTTAAATTGCTCTGCCAGCTGGCAGTGGCAGACTGGGGGACATGTCACGTTGTCATGTCTAGGGTGGCACAATCAGTGCTGCAGCCCTGGTGGGGCATTTTAACTTATAGACCCTTGGCACCTCTGGTACGATATACTAGGGGTTTATGAGTATGTATAGTTACTCCAATTGGGTATAAGTCTATTAACCATATACTTTTAAGGGTGAATGCACTGGCACTGAGGTCTGGTTAGAACGCCTCAGTGGACTCTCAGAGTTGAAAAACCAGCAGCATCAGTTCAAAGCTTTGGGGTGATCATGCATAAAGAGGCATTTCTATACCATAGGGCAAACAGCTCTGAAAGCAGCAACAGCCTGCGGCTCACCAGGAATATGCCAGAGTGGCAGAATGGCTAGTCTGGCCATGTACAGCTCCACCCCATCCTTCCTTCTTTAGTTTAATCAATACTTACTCCTGGCCCACCATGTCCAGCGTTGATGAGAAGCCACGTATGGTGGTCATCGCCTTTGGTAGAATGCTGCAGTAATGGATTCCATGAAGAAGGAGGACGGCCCAGTGTCACTCCTTTGAAGGTGTTTAAGACCTTAGTGCCAGGCTAGCCCCTTCTGTGTGCTCTGGGGTCTTGGTGCTAGTCTGACCATTTTATCTGCCAAGGATCACACTGTGAGCAGATGAAGCCTTGGTGCCAGACACGTTTCTCAGACTGTCTGCTGGTACCAGAGACCTTTCAGGCAGGCCACGCCCTGCTGACTGTGCTGAGACCTTACTTTCAGGCTTTTTCTCTGACTATCCTATGCCCCTCTGACGTCTTACAGGCAGGCTAGTGCTCGCTGACTGTTCTATGCCCCTCTGAGGGTTTACAGAGAGGCTAGCCCTCTCTCACTGTAGTAGGCCTCTCTGAGGGCTTACAGGCAGGCTAGTCCACTCTGACGGTCCTCGGCCTCTCTGAGGGCTTAAAGGCAGGCTAGTCCACTCTGACTGTCCTCGGCCTCTCTGAGGGCTTACAGACAGGCTACTCCTCTTTGACTGTCCTATGCCTCTCTGAGGGCTTACAGGCAGGCTAGTCCATTCTGACTGTCTTAGTCCCTCTGAGGGCTTACAGGCAGGCTAGTCCATTCTGACTGTCCTATGCCTCTCTGAGGGCTTACAGGCAGGCTAGTCCACTCTGACTCTCTTATGCTTCTCTGAGGGCTTACAGGCAGGCTAGTCCACTCTGACTGTCTTAGATCCCTCTGAGGGTTTACCGGCAGGCTAGTTGACTCTGACAGCCCTAGGCCCCTCTGCTGGCATATGAGGCCTTACAGACAGCCTAGTTTTCTCTGACTGACCTAGACTCCTCTGTTTGTACCTGAGGCTTGACCCTAAGCTGGGACCCTCTCTTTGCCTTGTGCACCCGCAGTAGATAGTTACACTTCCATGCCGAGCTGGGTCCCTCTGCCTGCACATGGGCCTTCTTGGTGGTACTTGAGGCCTTTCAACTAGGCTGTGACTTACCGACTAACTCTGGAGCCCTCTTTGGGTACTTGACACCTCGGTGTATACTGAAGCCCCTTTGACTACCCCTGGTGCAATCAGCGGGTTCTTGAGGTCTTTGAGTCAGAATGGGCCCACTCACTGCCAATGGATCTCTCCCCTCTGTGGGAATTTGAGTCCTTAGAGTTAGGCTGTCCTACAGACTGTCCCTGAGCTGCTTTTGGGAGTACCTGAGACCGTGGTGCAGACTGGGCCCTCTCATTGTCCCTATCCCTCACCTCTGTGGACTCCTGAGGCATTAGATCCAGGTTGGGATCTCTGATTCCCCCTGCATCCTCTGCTGGAACCTGAGACTTGTTTCGCAGACTGTCCCTAGTCCATCTACAGGTACCTGAGATCTCAGAGTCAGGCTTGGTTAGCACTCCACCCATGTGTCCCTTTGCGGGTACCTGAGACTTGTCTCTCTGTTCCTGGTCCATCTACTGGTATCAGAGGTCGCATGCTGGGTCCACACTTTGGTCATATGTCCCTCTGTGGGTACCTGAGAAATTTCTGTGTGACTGTCCCTGGTCCATTTACTGGTACCTGAGATCTTGAAGTCAGAGTAGGTCCACACATTGCCCAAGGGTCCCTCTGGAGACACCTGAGACTTGTCTCTCTGACTGTCCCTCTGGTACCTGAGGTCTTGGAGACAGGCTGGGTCCACACAGTCCCCAAGGGTCCCTCTGCAGGTACTTGAGACTTGTCTCTCTGATTGTCCCTCTGGTACCTGGGGTCTTGGAGACAGGCTGGGTGCACACCTTGAGGACCGGATGAGTCCACATACGCTGCCAAAGGGTCCCTCTGTGGGTTCCATGAGACTTGTCTCTCTGACTGTCTCTCTTGTACCTGATGTCTTGGAGACAGGCTGGGACCACACACTGCCCAAGGGGCCCTCTGCTGGTACCTCAGACTTGGTTCTCTCACAGTCCTAGGTATTAAAGTCAGACTAAGTCCACACACTGCCCAAGGGTCCCTCTGCAGACACCTGAGACTTGTCTCTCTGGCTGTCCCTCTGGTACCTGAGGTCTTGGGGACAGGTTGGGCCTCACCCTGCCCATGGGTCCCTCTGCTGGTACCTGAGAATTATCTCTATGACTGTCCCTCTGGTAGCTGAGGTTTTGGAGACAGGCTGGGTCCACACACTGCCCAATTGTCCCTCTGCTGGTACCTGAGAATTATCTCTCTGACTGTCCCTATGGTACCTGAGGTCTTGGAATCAGGCTGGGTCCACACTCCCCAAGGGTCCCTCTGCAGGCACCTGAGACTTGTCTCTTTGACTGTCCATCTGGTACCTGACGTCTTGGAGACAGGCTGGGTCCACACACACTGCCCAACGGTCCCTCTGCGGGTTCCATGAGACTTGTCTCCCTGACTGTCCCTCTGGGATCTCAGGTCTTGGAGTCAGGCTGGGTCCACAGACTGCCCATGGGTCCCTCTCAGGGTATCTGAGGTCCTGGTACTTGGTACTTCGGGCTTCTCTTTGAGTGCCAGAGAACTTGGTGTCAGACTGAGGGATCTGATTGTCATCCTGGTTTTTCTGGTTGTCCCAGTCCCATCCGTGGGGACCTGAGATATTGCTGTCAGACTGGTGTTTGAGAGTCGCTCTCCATTTCTGGGTACTTCAGGCACTGGTGACACTGAGCCAGCGTTAGCGACGGTAGCGCCCAGTGTGACAATCAGGGTTGGTGTCCCTGTCCAAAAACCTCCTTTTCCACAAATGTCCTGTGTACCACACTCCACCAGTGCCCTTCATCTCTCCATATCTCCTCTCACATGCATTGAATTTGTTTTATAGTGCTACTCATTCCAGTGTAGGGAGTCAGAGCACTTTACATCACACATAGGTTATACAGAGACAATGAATCATATGTGTGTAATTCAGTCTCTAGGACATGTTACATAAAACAAGGAGGATTACAAGGTGTGGGAGTCACATGTCACCAATACTAGTAGGCAGTATATTTTAAGAGTGTTTGGTCTGGAGACACACAAACTCAGGATTTAAAACGTAGTACAGCGGTTGAGGTTGGCTTTAGCAATAAGGATGTATTTTTACCCAAATTAACTCTTTTTAGCAACATCGGGATAATGAAAGACTGGAAAAAAATGGAACGTTCTAACCTATACCACACACTTTCCATCCAGCTGTTTGATGACAGTTCATAGTTCACTGTGCTATGTTAGGGGTGTAACTTATGAACTGCATCTCTGAGACAAAAGCAGTAGCCCACTGAGCTATCCACATAAAATACAGTTCTGTGATCTGCATCAGGCGCGCAACGCCCACAGGGTTAAAAGGGCTTTATATTCTGACCCTCCCGGCTGCTGTGGCATCGGCTGGGCAGTAGCAGCAGTTTTATATCAGCCACACCAGAATTTTTCACAGATTTTTTAAAGACCTTTTACATGCCTTTTGTAAACTGGTTAACAATGCTTTGTTTGTTTTGTTCACTGGCTCCAGTATTCCTGGGTCCCCGTCCGCCTATTCCTTACATTTGTATTTTATTTTTACTGCCACAGTGGGAGAATGCATTTAGTTAAAAGGCATCTCAGAGTCAGGATGTTACCTTTCCAAAAGAAAAATACTGGCTATTTGTTATTT
This sequence comes from Triturus cristatus, assembly GCF_964204655.1. Lineage (NCBI taxonomy): Eukaryota > Metazoa > Chordata > Amphibia > Caudata > Salamandridae > Triturus > Triturus cristatus. The sequence continues at coordinate 901,473,432 of NC_140586.1, forward strand.
AAAGAGTCTGCTAAGGTCTCGCCTTGACACAAAATAGGGCTGTAAATTAAACGGTATGTATTCATTTATAACATGGCTTTTCTGTCTTTGTTTCCGTCTGTTTAATTAAATTTAAACTGTAATTATTAGTCATGGATCATTAATGCAACCCTAGAACACATTTAAAAGTGCTTTCTATTTATATTTGCTGTTTGACGTATGCATCGATAAGTGCTAAAAATACCGGCTTTAGGTAATTTTGCTTATTCTTGTACAGGCTAGGACACAAAATACTGGTGGTGCCAGTGGAGCTCTGATCAGCTGGGAACCCTAACCTGGAGACTGAAAGTTTGTTGCAGGATCAGCACATTATTCTTTGCCTCCACCCTCCATCCCTAATTGATGCCTTAATAGCAATAGTTTAACTTCTATCTGAAACCCCACGCCAGTCAATACAATGGTGAGTTACTCCAAGTGTCTGGGAATACATCCTGCATACAGAAAACTCACTCCTCATTCTCACCATTCACCCTTCACTTTCACACTCACTCTGGACTCGCAACGATCACACTGCACTCACAATACTCACCATGCACTCACCCCATTTACCCTCCTCCTACCCAGCACTCACATGAGCACACTGCTCACCCTGCACGTACATGACACTCCACTCACTTGTCACTTTCACCCTCTACTCACAGTGATCACACTACACTCATGTTGTGACCCTGCACTCACACCGTTCATCCTCCTTTTACCCTGCGCTCTCACGAGCACACAGCTCACCCTGCACTCATAGCAACCACACGGCAAAAATGCCCCTTGCCATATACTCATGCAGCTATCCCTCCACTTGCCCTGCGGTCACATGAGCACACCTTGCACTCACAGTGATCACACTGCACTCACACCACTCAGCATGCACCACTTTTCATCCGGCACTTACACGAGCACACTATTCTTCCTGCACTCATCTGACATTTCACTCACCTGTCACTATCACTGCTCACTCTGTAATCTTACACAAACAAGCACATCACTCATCATGCATTCATTCCTCCCACTCTGCACTTTCACCCGCACCCAAACTCATATGTCACATCACTCATCCTGCAGTCCCTCCTCTCCCACTGTGACATCCCTCACTGTGTACTTACGTAGGCACTCCTGTCACTCACACAGCTCACCCTTTACTCACATCTTCATTCACATGGGCACAGCACTCACCCTGCACTCACACCACGCAAACAAGCATAGCACTCACCCTGAAGTCAAAGCTATCACCCTGCACTTTCTCCTGTCACCCTGCACTCAAACGAATGAACCTCCCAGCCAGCATTCATACAAGCACTCTATTAATTCTGCCTGCAAACAGGGACAATAGTCTGCTGGAACTCATAGGAACACTTCACTCCCTCTGCACTAACTCCTATGACCATGCACTCACCAGTCACTCTCACAGATCACCCTTCCCTCTTGACGCTCTCCCTGCACCATAAACAGGCCCACCGCTCACCCTGCATTTACACTGCTCACACCAGCCTGCACTCACTCACACACTCACATTGCATTCATGCAGCTCACCCGACAGTCACATCGGCACATTTTTCACCCTATACTCGCACCACTCACATTGCACTCACTCACACTCCACACCATCACCCAGCACTTACAATAGCACATCTCTTACTCTGCACATATAAAACTTTCACAGCTCTCATGAACATACACATATTTCTGCAAAGGCACCCACAGAATACCGTCTTAATCCCATCTTCAACAACGGTGCTGGTGCAAGAGGGTTAGAGTGGACTGAGAATGTGGGATGGCACATGGAGGGAGACAAGGGCTGATGCTTTAGAGTATGGTGCTGGATTGAGGAGTGTCTGACACTTTCATGGCTTTCCAACCACCACAATGCTTCATTCTGAGACATGTCATTTAAAAAAAATGAAAGTTGGGTCTCAAAAACCCAAATATGCAAGGTGTTACTGGATAAAATCCATGGTTGCCGAAGAAGTCAAGCATTTCCTAAGATCAGTTGGATGCTGTGATATTACATGTTAGAACGTGGATTAGTTCCTTTCCAGTACTGCAACTGTTTGATCCACACGTGAAACCAAATATAAGCATCACACAGATATTTTAAGGAAGTGCACTTCTCATTCACATCATACGTGCAACAAACATTGACAAGGCAACATATTATTATTTTGAATAACGTATAGAGAATCTGTTTTTAACAAGTTTCACTAAAAGGCAAGGCAGGTAAAGCAGAAGCAGCAGGGCGAGCTTTTCTAATGCAAAAAAGCAAACGTACTAATGGAAGTGTGAGTGGCAATGTGTGTGTGTGTGTGTGTGTGTGTGTGTGCGACAGAGTACAAAGGTACCAAAGAGTGCAAGAGATATAGTGAGAATTTGTGTGTGAGAAAATGTGTGTGTGTGAGTGTATGTGCGTTATGCGTGCTAGTGCGGTGCTGGTCTGGCATACTGGAGGTTATTCTTGCCTTTTGGACAAGGGCACACGCAGCACATGGATGGGAGGTGTTACCTATGGCAGACTTCGGGCCCTGACATGCTTCTATGAAGACACCATCATTGGCTGTGGGGGCTTGAACCATCTAACTGAGAAAGCTGCTAACCCAGTCATACGCAGTGGCAGGGACACAGAACACGCACCACCACACCTGGCCTAAGGCCCTGACATGACGTGTGTAATTCTTGGCATATTGGGTGGATCTGTAGCAAAATGTTGGAAGTGAAATTTGAGGTAACTCTTGCCAAAAGATTCCCTGTACTTACTTCATAGGGGGAGTTCATGACAAAATGCTGACCCTTGTATACAGAAAGGAATTTTTAGATGTACCCACAATTGTGGGTGAGGTACCCATGGTACATTTCTGGTACTGTTGTAAGGGGCTCACCCATGGAAAATGATGACTTTGGTACTTTGGAAGTAATTTCTGACTTGAGACATTTGAAAACACCTAGGAAAGGCCAGGCTTCCCTGGTGCACCATGAAAGTACTGGAACATGTCATGAATGCCCTATAAGGGTCTTGTGCATTTTTGACATTTGATCCCAAAAGTTCAAAAATAAATTCTCAGGGGAGAAGTCTATCTCCCTTAAATCACCTCCAAGAAATCTGTTAAATTGTTTTTCTTGCTGGAATTTGGGAGAATTATCACACCCCACCACTTCCATAGATTCTTTTCCTCATATAATGGCTATGATGAAGGTAGCTCTCACCCCATTTATGGGAATGCGTGTCCTGCCTCATTGCTGGGAGCAGGACGGGCTTTAGGGCGATGTGACTGGTGCAGCCTCACCTGGCACTGACTTTGGATTGGGGCGCTGTGTTTTAAAACTTTCTTGTGCAACAGGCAGTTTTCAGGCAACAATAAAAATGTTGTCAAGTCTTTTGATTATAGTCCCTACTAGTGAGAGTTCGGAATTTTGACTAGTTGCAGTTTTGGCTGATCATGAAGTAGCACGGAGGGTTAATGTGCCTGCCGCACAGAACGTGTACCATGCAGATCACAGAACTGAGTATGAGTGAACTGTGAGTAGCACTATAAAAAAAATGAAATGTACGTCAGAGACAGGCTATTGAGAGATGAGATGCACTGTAGGAGAGTGGTAGTGAGGGAATTTGTGGAGAAGGAGGATATGGGGCAGGAGAGCGCAAAAACAATACGTTCATAACGGTGGCTACCAGTACTCGAGCTAGCCTTGGCTGGGAGTCTTTGCCACTCCCGCCCCTCCCCCCCGAAGTTCGGGTCTAGTCGCGCCCCTCATCTGCATGGTAAACATTCTTTGCAGCAGGCACATTGACCCTCTATATTATCACGAGTAGGAAACTACATATTAAATCACAAGTTATAGTGACATTTTTAATTCTGCCTGAAACCTGCTGGACACACAAGGAACTCTGCAGCAGGTGCTATTTGAACTCGTGTTATTTCTAAACACAGCGCCTCCTCCCCATATAAGCGCCAGATGCGGCTGCACCGGTCTCACCGCCATAGAGTGGGTGCCAGACAAGTTTATCTGACTACTCCATGCCCCTTTGGTGCCAGGCGGAGCTCCATGATTGTCCCGGGCTCCTCTTCGATGAGCTGAGGTTTTGGTGCCAGGCCAGGCTCTCTGACCCATGCCCTCTACCAGTCCTCTCTGTGGGCTCCCAAGACATTAATGTCAGCCGAGGCCTCTTTGACTGCCCTGTGCCCCTCTGTGGATACCTGAAGGATCGATGCCAGGCGGGGTCACTCTAACCACCGCGGAGGCAGGAGTGCCCTCAGATGTGGCACAAGCTCTGAATTGGCCTGATAAAGTGCTGGATTCCTCCTCAATTATTTCAGTGAGTTCAGACGGCTTGTGCTGGCCCAGACTGGCAGGAGCCTGCCAAGGTGGGCGGTGTCGGTGCCAGCTTGTCCTAAGTAGGAGAAAAGGCATACTCTGTGGAGGCACTCACTGGTGGGCACCGTGCCACCATCTTCCAGAGGATCTGAAAAGGACGGGGGTCAGGGACCTGCACGTGTATCTAATAGTGTTTTGGGAATCTTTGAAGGCAAGAGGGCACGCACAGTGTTTTTTTTTACTTCTATGAACTGTGTGCGTGCTCATGAGTGTGCAAGACCTAGTGCGCAGGCGGAGGGTTAAGGGGAGGGGTTAGCGGAAGGTGGGACTAGCGTAATCAACATTGAGCGTTTATCTTGGATAGCAGACGGAATAAAGGACCCCCTTGATGTACGTGAAAATGATTGCAAGCAATGACATAATATTCCATGTCTCAAACTAGAGGGCTATGAAAAAATACTTCTAGGCAGAAACTAGATGCTGTGCTAAACCTTTAAACAAATACACATATGGCGTTTGTGCTCAATCGCTGACTGTGTAAATGTTTAGGGAGCGGTGCCCTGGTGCACAAAGGTGCCTTTACACACTGGTTCTGAAATGCCAGGTAGAGAGAGCCAACGCTGCAGTGCCTATTGTGTAAAAACATAAGTGCCAGGGCCCACATCAGGTGGCCTCTGCAGCTTGCCCCACCCATTGCCCCTGCAGCGCTGCCCATGATAGACCTACACAGCTGCCAAGCATCACACTCTTACAAGGGCGACAATTTAGGTTAATCCAGGCATCCAAGAACGGCTTGGGCGACAGGTGCTAGTCCTATTTAATGTATATTCAATTAAAAAACTAGTGCTGTTGTGCCCATTTCTAAATTAGACAGACAGCGTCACCATGTGGCAGACTGCTATAAGTGCCGGTGTTGACAATTAAGTGACAGTGCCAAGCACTGGAAACCACTGGCTCAAATTAAACACTGCAATGCAGTATAAGAAAGCCTGTGTCCACCAGTTTTGGACTGGCATTTCGGGAGTTCTGTCACTACCAGATGGGTCATCTTGAATGGGCGAGCGGGTGTTTTTTGGTTTTATCTTGGCCCACAGGACTTAAAAACCGGCCTCCATACTGACCCTTTCAAGCTGGTCCGTCTGGCGGTGCCAGACTGCCCGAAGTTCCAGTCCAACATTGGTCCCTACCCACCGGTTGTACGTCAGGGGGCTTGGACCTGCACTCCATGCAGATAAGCTCAGTGCTTAATTCATTACAAAAAATAAATTGCCACTGATAGTAACACAACTACTAACCATCATATGCCTAAAAGTGTGACAATTCAGGCTTTTGTAGGCCCCCAAAGCTATAAGAAGGGCAGCAGGAAATACTCATTTAAAAATATATTTAATTAATAATTAACTGTTGATGGGTTATCTCAAAATTAGCCAGACAGAGCCACCTTGTGGCAGACTGTCACAAGCGCCAGTGTTGACAACTGGCGCCGAGCACCTGAAACCACTGGCACAAATTAAGCACTGGATACACTGCCTTCATGCCCTCATAGCAGGTGCCAGTTATCAGTTATGTGGGCAGAGACCACACCATCTCCTCGCACACTGACCCACACCTTCTGGCAATGATGCTCGACAAATGTGTGGTCTTGGAAGTCAGTGGGCGCATCTCCAATAGCAAAGTCCGAGAGCCCTTTGATTGGGATTTAGATCCGAGGAGGGCTCCAGAACCAGCTCCCTAAAGGTGGCAGGTGACTCCCTTTAGCTCGATGACAGTGGAACCCTCCCCTGCTATTCCTGCCTGACCTGTCCTTGCACTTTGGAACTACTTCCCACAACACCTTCTGTCAGAACATACAAGCTTCACAGATCTGAAGCGGTTCGACATCTTACCTCACAAACTGCAGCTTCTGAACGTGAGAGATTTACAGGGCCACTGAAAATATGCGGCAGGGGAGGACCCAATTATGTGCCAGGGTTTACTGAGTTATGGGGCAAGAAAAGGCAAATTATGCGGCGTAATGATCCACATTTGTCATAGTATTACCTGATTGTTTTGTCGTTGTTACACGTTAACACAATCTGGCCAAGGTGAGGTTTTACCTCATTAGTACCAGCCTGACTCCAAAATATAGGAATAAATAACATAAAAATGTACAGTCACCGTTTACAAAGAGCCTTCCACTGTGAAGCAACGAGTGCGGCTGATTTTCAGTAGCTTTTGAGCTGCAACATTTTTTGTTTCTGTTAAAATCTGCAGATTATGCAGTAGATGATGGGTTATGACTGATGTTTGGTGCTTGGACTCTGAACTGTGGTCTCCAGCCATCTATGCTCAGCTCGCCCTTCCTGCACAGAGTTTCACCCAAGATTCTGCGCTTGTCCTTTAAGCATCTGCATTTCCTGACAGGCCTATCTTGCGGATAAGAATAAACCTTATATGCCCAGACATACTCTTAGGTCTGGCAACCGACATCCAGGTGCAAGTGCAAAGGAGACCAGAGGGTTTCTGTGTTCGCTCCAAAGCCGCAACGTGGCGGCCCGCCTCCTTGTCGGGGCTTCTACAGGGCAATGAAAAACCTGTGCTTTGTCAACAAGATTATGTTTAATGTGATCATCATTTCCCTATCTATGGTTTACTATAAATGTAAAAAAGGGAGCCTGTGCCCTGTGCTCTGTGCTCTTAACACCTAATATTAGCCATTGCTTCCAAGAGGAAACTCAATATATCAGAAAAATAAACAGTGTCATCATAGAATTTATTTAACATTGTAAAACTCAGACAAGTTATACAATAATGTTCAATGAATTTACACCTTCAGGGTTCACTTTTTTAATTCATGACAAACTCTACAAAGGTCATTGATCTAGACAGACTTCTGAACAATGTTATAATATTTATATATTTATTTTGTCAATTCAAACAATTCTATTAGATAATTCTAGGTATGGTGAGAAATATGTAAGATAAAGTGTCATAGCGCTAAGTGTTTCATGACTTTCGCTTAGGCCAGTTGTGGTTAAGTGCAGCGACAGAGGTCTTGCTATCCAAAGACTGTCTGATGCTGATGTGTCCAGTGCCTCAAGTGGATTGACTCCCACCACCGCTATCCAATGCTGCGTCTCTGCACCATATCAGGTGCTTGTAGTTCATCCCCTCACTTGCGCTGTCGGGTACATCAAGCGTGTGCTGCTAAACTCATTAGTTAAACAAATACAGTTGCCCTGATGAAGGCCTTGCAAATATCCCCAGACTGCTGAAACGTTGACAGTTGCCTGTGGATTAAAATGCACAAGATTTACATAGGATATTTGTCGCTTGAACCGCACCACTGAGCTTTTTAAAGTTCTATATGTGATCCCTGTGACTGACGTGCCTACACAGTGTGTATTTTTGTATGTTACATGGGCACTGCAGCCAGCACGCACCGCCGTAGCTCCAGCTATCCTTACAGTCCTGCGTGACCTCCCAGTCGTGCTGTGAGGGATAGCCCCTCTTGAACCATCAATAATATCCACCCCCCACTGCTCCCCGCCCAGCCTCCTTTGGGCCATCCGTCCTACCTCCTTGCCTCTGCGCCCCCTAAATCTCGGCCTACCTTGAACACATCATGCCCTGACTCCAGCCTCATATTTACAGCCCTGCACCTGCAGCCATATATAAAGGGATATTTACGGGCTCTGCCGCCATATTTCCACTTGACAAAGCCTCGCTTTGTCTTCAGTGTAAATCACCCGCTCTACCCGGGGTGCTCTTCAAAGAGAAATCGAAAAATGACGAGGAACGAACAGCCGGCCACGTGCCCGGCTCTTCCAACTTCTGTTTCATTTCCGGTCTGAAGTGTGCGTGTCTCAGGATGTCTTTTTGATGTACAGAAAGAGTACACGGCAGTGGCACAATGTAATTAAGATGTCCATTGGGGCATTGGTGTGTACATCTAGGCTGCAGCTGAGGGTATACACGGGGGTGGTCTTGGGACCACATACTGGTGATGGCATTCTCACAGACCTTAGATGTAACTCCACAAAATCATATATATTATAACATAATAGACATACACACCACCTTTGCACATACAAACACACACACACACATATATGCACGAACACCCACTTGCATCCCCTTCTTACACATCACACAGACACATGCACGTTTGCTCAGAGACACACACTGCCCGTATCACTTGCATACAATCCCTTTTCACACTTTATACACCCCACATACACACAGTACCCTGAACCCTTCTCACATACACACACACATACAGCCTCTTCTCTCTCTCCCACACATACACAAACACATCTTTTTCAGATAATTGTACTCACACACACAAATGCATAGGCGTGCACACACATACACGGACACAAAAAGATCATTTGCACACATTGGGGCAGATTTATGAGCCCCTTGCGCCTCATTTACGCCGCCATTGCGACACTTTTGTGATGCAGCGGCGGCACAAATCCTGCGCCATGCTGCGGGATATTTACAATGTGACGCATCTGGGAGATGTGTCATGTTGTAAAGCCCTGCTCCAGCAGTAGGTGTACCTGTGCAGGGGGAGGGCGTTCCGTCGCAGGAACGCCTCCTAAAAGTGGCTGAGTGAAATCTACAAGATTTCACTCAGTCACTTTTGAGCCCATGCTGCGTCAAAACCCTGCTCCTGCTTGAAGCAGGCGTAAGGATTGACGCAGCATTGTAATGATAGGGCACCCCCGAGCCTTGCTGGAGCTGCGTCGCGCTTGCGACGCAACTCCAGCAATGCGCCGCCTTTCCGACAGGAGATGCGTCACGCATCTGCCCATCCGAGTGCCACGGTGCGCCGCATTGTAAATGCGGCGCATCAATGGTGGCGCACGGGTGGGCAGATGCGTCGCAACTCTTCTGGCGCATCTCTGCTGATTAGCAGAGATGCGCCAGACGTCATAAATCTGCCCCATTATACTTACACAAACTAACTGATGCTCACAGCTTCTTTTAACACATTGATAATTACACACACATTCGGTTGCCTCTCACACAAACACACCCGTTCTCATACATCACATACATGCAAGCACATGCCCACACTGCTCCTTAGCTTCTTCTTACATTTTAATATGTATTCACAGTTTATTGTTACTGCGTCTTACACACAAACACGTACACATACATAGACACACATGCATAGATGGACACAGACAACCTCTCTGTCCACTCTCATGCATTATACATAATCAATCAATCAATCAATCAATCAGGACATTTGTAAAGTGCACTACTTACCCGTGAGGGTCTTAAGGCGCTGGGGGGTGGGGAGGGGGAATGGTGGATGCTGCTACTGCTCGAAAAGCCAGGTCTTGAAGGTTAGCAGGTCCTGGGTCTGCCGTACGAGGATGGGGAGGGTGTTCCAGGTCTTGGCGGCGAGGTGGGAGAACGATCTGCCACCGGAGGTCGCTCTTCGGATGCGGGGAACTGTGGCGAGGGCGAGGTCGGCGGAGTGGAGCTGGCGGTAGGGGGTGTAGAAGTTGAGTCGTCTGTTGAGGTATGCTGGTTCGGTGTCGTGTAGTGCCTTGTGTGCGTGGGTGAGGAGCTTGAAGGTGATCCTCTTGTTGACGGGGAGCCACCGCAGGTCTCTCAGGTGGGGTGTCATGTGGTTGCGGCGAGGTATGTCAAGGGTCAGGCGAGCGGAGGCGTTTTGAATGCGCTGGAGTTGTTTCAGGAGTTTGGCCGAGATTCCTGCTGCTGACGAGGGCCTGGGTGACCGTTCTCGTTTCGGTGGGGATCCACCTGTAGATCTTGCGGAGCATGCGGAGGGTGTTGAAGCAGGCGGACGAGACGGCGTTGACCTGCTTTCTCATAGAGAGAGTCGAGGATGAACCCTGGGTTGCGAGCGTGGTCGGTGGGTGTTGGAGCTGTTCCCAGTGCGGTCAGCCACCAGGAGTCATGCCAGGCCGAGGGGGTGGAGCCGAGGATGAGGACTTCTGTCTTGTCCGAGTTTAGCTTCAGTCGGCTGTTTGTCATCCACTCAGCGACGGCTTTCATTCCTTCGTGGAGGTTGGTTTTGGTGGTGAGGTTATCCTTGGTGAGGGAGAGGATCAGCTGGGTGTCGTCGGCGTAGGAGGTCATGTAGTCGGGAGACGTGGCGAGCCGTGCCATGTAGATGTTGAACAATGTCGGACTGAGGGATGAGCCCTGGAGTATGCCGCAGATGATCTCGGTGGCTTCGGAGCGGAAAGAGGGGAGGCTGACACTCTGGGTTCTGCAGGAGAGGAAGGAGGTGGTCCAGTCCAGAGCCTTGTCTTGGAACCCAGCGTCGTGAAGGCGTGTGCGGTGGCAGACGGTGTCGAAGACGGCTGACAGGTCCAGGAGGATGAGGGCCGCGGTTTCTCTGTTGTCCAGCAGGGCCCTGATGTCATCGGTGGCGGCGATGAGGGCAGTTTCGGTGCTGTGGTTGCTGCGGAACCCGGACTGGGATGGGTCCAGGATGCTGTTCTCCTCGAGGTGCAAAAATAACAGTTGATGGACAGAATGCAGAACAATGTCATACATTAACCCCAGTACAGAGATCTGAGCCTAATCCATCGTTTTTTTGCTCACCATGCCATTCCAGTATGAACCCAGCCATATGCAAATCATTCTTGACCCTGTGCCTCAGGGGAACAGTCCAGCCCGAACTGCCAGGCCAGGTCCTCCCTGGACTGGAACCAATCATCCTAGGAGCGGTTTCGGGGTTTCACCTCTCTTCAGCCAGGATAGCTTGATTCCAGTGGAATGGAGAGCACGGGGCTCACGTCTGAGCATACACGTCCCACTCGGGGTGACAACTGCAAAAACAACAGTTGATGGACAGAATGCAGAACAATGTCATACAGTTACCCCTGTACAGAGATCTGGGCCTAATCCATCGTTTTTTTGCTCACCATGCCATTCGAGTTTAGACCCAGTCATATGCAAATCAGTCTTGACTCTGTGCCTCATAGGAACAGTCCAGCCCGAAATGCCAGGCCAGGTTCTCCCTGGACTGGAACCAAGCATCCAAGGATCGGTTTCGATGTTTCACCCCTCTTCAGCCAGGATAGCTTGATTCCAGTGGCATGAAGAGTACGGGATTCACGTCTGAGCATACCTGTCCCACTTGGGGTGACAAATGCAAAAACAACAGTTGATGGACAGAATGCAGAACAATGTCATACATTCACCCCAGTACAGAGATCTGGGCCTAAAGCCATTGTGTTTTTGCTCACCATGCCATTCCAGTTTGAACCCAGCCATATGCGAATCAGTCTTGACCCTGTGCCTCATGGGAACAGTCCAGCCCGAACTGCCAGGCCAGGTCCTCCCTGGACTGGAACCAATCATCCTAGGAGCGGTTTCGGGGTTTCACCTCTCTTCAGCCAGGATAGCTTGATTCCAGTGGAATTGAGAGCACGGGACTCACGTCTGAGCATACCCGTCCCACTCGGGGTGACAACTGCAAAAACAACAGTTGATGGACAGAATGCAGAACAATGTCATACATTCACCCCAGTACAGAGATCTGGGCCTAAATCCATTGTTTTGTTGCTCACCATGCCATTCCAGTTTGAACCCAGCCATATGCAAATCAGTCTTGACCCTGTGGCTCATGGGAACAGTCCAGCCCGAACTGCCAGGCCAAGTCCTCCCTGGACTGGAATCTAGCATCCTAGGACCGGTTTTGGCGTTACACCCCACTTCAGCCAGGATAGCTTGATTCCAGTGGCATGGAGAGCTCGGGACTCACATCTGTGCATACCCGTCCCACTCAGGGTGACAAATGCAAAAACAACAGTTGATGGACAGAATGCAGAACAATGTCATACATTCACCCCAGTACAGAGATCTGGGCCTAATCCATCGTTTTTTTGCTCACCATGCCATTCCAGTTTGAACCCAGCCATATGCAAATCAGTCTTGACCCTGTGCCTCATGGGAACAGTCCAGCCCAAACTGCCAAGCCAGGTCCTCCCTGGACTGGAAACAAGCATCCTAGGACCGGTTTCAGGGTTTCACCCCTCTTCAGCCAGGATAGCTTGATTCCAGTGGCATGGAGAGCACGGGATTCATGTCTGAGCATACCCGTACCACTCGATTTGCATATGGCCAGGTCTAAACTGGGGTGGCATGGTGAGCAAAAGAATGATGGATTTAACCCAGATCTCTTGACTGGGGGAGAATGTTTTGATTTGTTCTGCATTCCGTCCATCAATTGTGTATCTTTTGCCTTCTCGCCCTAAGTGCGCCGGGTATGACTAGACGTAGGTCCCGGGCTCACTGTGCCACTGGATTAACGCTATACTGGCTGAAGAGTGGTGAAACCCCGAACCTGGTTCTAGGATGCTTGTTTCTGATCCAGGGAGGACCTGGCTTGGCAGTTCGGGCTGGACTGATACCATGAGGCACAGGTTCAAGACTGATTAGCATATGGCCAGGTCTAAACTGGGGTGGCATGGTGAGCAAAAAAATGATGGATTTAACCCAGATCTCTTGACTGGGGGAGAATGTTTTGATTTGTTCTGCATTCAGTCCATCAATTGTGCGTCTTTTGCATTCTCGCCCTAAGTGTGCCGGGTATGCTCAGACGTGAGTCCTGTGCTCTCCATGCCACTGGAATCGAGCTATCCTGGCTGAAGAGGGGTGTAATGCCGAAACCAGTCCTAGGATGCTTGGTTCTAGGTCAGGGAGGACCTGGCCTGGCAGCTTGGACTGGACTGTTCCCATGAGGCACAGGGTCAAGACTGATTTGCATATGGCCAGGTCTAAACAGGGGTGGCATGGTGAGCAAAAGAATGATGGTTTTAACCCAGATCTCTTGGCTGGGGGACAATGTTTTGATTTGTTTTTCATTCCATCCATCAATTGTGTGTCTTTTGCATTTTCGCCCTAAGTGCGCTGGGTATGCCTAGACGTAGGTCCCGGGCTCACTGTGCCACTGGATGCAAGCTATACTGACGGAAGAGGGGTGAAACCCCGAAACCAGTCCTAGGATGCTTGTTTCTGGTCCAGGGAGGACCTGGATTGGCAGTTCGGGTTGGACTGTTCCCATGAGGCACAGGGCAAGACTGATTTGAATATGACCAGGTCTAAACTGGGATGGCATGGTGAGCAAAAGAATGATGGATTTAACCCAGATCTCTTGACTGGGGGAGAACATTTTGATTTGTTCTGCATTCCGTCCATCAATTGTGTGTCTTTTTGCGTTCTCCTCGTGTCAGTTGTCTGTTGACTGTCTTCTCGATGACCTTTGCCGGAAACGGGAGCAGGGAGATGGGTCAGAAGTTCTTGCGGTCCTTGGGGTCAGCCTTGGGTTTCTTGAGTAAGACGTTGATCTCGGCGTGCTTCCAGCTCTCCGGGAAGGTAGCTGCCTCAAAGTACACATGCACACAGCCTTTTTTCCGGCTGTATCCCACACACATACTCCTCCCTCACACACTTTGTGGTGCTATCTCTCACAGTTACTTGCACATTCGTGCCTACCGCCTTCCCTACACTTTCATTGTTCCATTTATCACCATCCACCAGGAACACTTCAGTGGCCCCAACATTTCGAGCCCTCTGACTTTCAAAGATAACAGACCCCCACTGATAATACCTGTCCTAGTGACCTACTGCCCATATTCTGCCCAATCCTGCCCTGCAGACTTTCAAGGAATAAACATTGATGTTTATCATACCAGCCTCTAGGCTGAGGACGGCTTCACTGGGGCGTAAGTGCTTTGCCTTTCCCCCATTCCTGTGTGCTTTCTCATGCTGGCCCCATTGATCTGGTAAATAACACCTTTTTTATCACGGCCTTCATTTTTTCAGAGAGAGTTCATTTTAGACCTCCAGCACTGGGCTCTCTCTTGCCTTTCGCCCACTGGGCTGTTTAGCCCCTGGTTCCCTATCGATAAGTCATAAAGTCAGGCGGTACATTTTATTTTACATTTCACAAATCTTCCAGTGGCACTATGACATATGATACTACCGTCATCCACCCCTGGCTTTTCAACCAAGAGCATGATGCATTATGGAACGTATAGTTTTACAGTTCACACTTCCACTGTAGATCCAAACCCGAAAATGTAAAGTGATGTTGGCACAATGCTTGAACTAGTGCAGATAACATAGAAACACTGGCAGCCATGCTGGAAACTTTTACAACGTTTTCTAGTCGTTTTCTAGTCGTTTTCAGAAACTGATTGTTTCTTGTGTTAAAGTCAAAGCAAACTCTGCTCACATATTTTGTGTGGGTTCAGTCTTTCATTCACATCATGCATTCAAATAAGCATTGGCAATGTCAATTGTTTTGTCTTTTGCATAGTAGAAAGTTTATGCTGTGCTGCACAACACAAAAGCCCTACAACATGAAAAGCAGTGGCATAACCATCCCTGAAACAAAGAACAAGCGAAGAGCAGGTGGTGGTAGTAGCAGGAGGAACACTGCACGATTCTCTCATACATGCCGTTAATTAACATTAAAAATGGAGTGAGACACATTAAAGGGCTGCGGTACGCTCTCCATAAACATCCATAAATCCATGTACTCGCAGAGGAGAGTGAACCCTTCATCAGTGGGTTCCACAGCAACCAAGAGTGCCACTAACCACTGTGGGGCTTATTTACTGGCCCCTTGCAACACTTTTGCGCTGCCGGTGTCTGACTTTTAGTGACACGGCAGCATCGTAAGCAATGTGCCATGGTTTGGCTAATTTACAACATGATGCATCCAGGGAGATGCACCCCTTGTAAAGCCCTGCGCCACATTATACCTGTGTTAGGTATAATGTATGCAGGGTGGGCGTTCCCATGCGAGAAAGCGTTGTAGAAGGGACGCAGTGAAATCTACAAGATTCTTCTAGGATGCCACTGCGTCAAAACCTTACGCCTGCTTGGAGCAGGCATAAGGAGTGACGCAGTGTATTGTGAATAGGCCTCCTCGTGCATTGCTGGAGTTGCATCGTGCTTGCAACATGACCCTCACAATGCATGACTATTTGCGCCAACAGATGCATCAGAATTTCTGATGCTTCTGTCAATCCTTGCACCATGGTGCGCCGTATTATAAATACAGCGCATCCATGGGGGCGCCAGGGTTTCGCATGCAGGCGCAGGTAAACTGACGCATCCATGCTGATGCATCCGTTTCTTGTAAATAAGCCCTTGGGTGTACAGACTCTGAGATTGGCAGTCAGTTTTTATACCCAAAAGAGGAACAGAGATAGCTTTAGTGGAAATTTCATCTGTGATCTTGGACATCCTAAGTAAAGGTGATTCAACCTCTGGGCTGCCTTTGACACCCTCAGTCAGGGGGACCGAGTGGAGTCTAGGATCACAGAGGGGAAGACTCCTTTCTTATCTTTAGGGTGTCCACAGGCTTCACGCAAGAACTCCTGTGTGCCACCTCAGCATCATCTCACATACTTGCCAGCATAACAGCACATTCTCACATATATGCAAGCATAACACCACATTCTCACATACTTGCCAGCATAGCACCACATTCTCACATACTTGCCAGCATAGCACCACATTCTCACATACTTGCCAGCATAGCACCACATTCTCACATACTTGCCAGCATACCACCACATTCTCGCATACTTGCCAGCATAACAGCACATTCTCACATACTTGCAAGCATAGCACCACATCCTCACATACTTGCAAGCATAACACCACATCCTCACATACTTGCAAGCATAACACCACATTCTCACATACTTGCCAGCATAGCACCACATCCTCACATACTTGCAAGCATAGCACCACATCCTCACATACTTGCCAGCATAACAGCACATTCTCACATATATGCAAGCATAACACCACATTCTCACATACTTGCCAGCATAGCACCACATTCTCACATACTTGCCAGCATAACACCACATTCTCACATACTTGCCAGCATAGCACCACATTCTCACATACTTGCCAGCATAGTACCACATTCTCACATACTTGCCAGCACAGCACCACATTCTCACATACTTGCCAGCACAGCACCACATTCTCACATACTTTCCAGCACAACACCACATTCTCACATACTTGCAAGCATAACACCACATTCTCACATACTTGCCAGCATAGCACCACATTTTCACATACTTGCCAGCATAGCACCACATTCTCACATGTATGCAAGCATAACACCACAGTCTCACATATGCTCACTTACATTTACTCACTCACAATCATTTTTACTCATTATCTCTCACTCACTTTCTTGCTCTTCCTTTCACTAACTCATTCTCATTGATTTGCACTCGTTCATTCTTATTCAAAGTCATTCATACTTACTCACTCACATGCATTTGTAAACACTCTTGCTCTCACTCCCTCATTCTCGCTCGCTCTCACTTATTCTGCCTCACTCATTCTCACTCGCAGTAACAATCACTCATATTTCCACTTAATTTCACTCGTACTTTCTAGCTCATTCACACTTATTTGCCCTCACTCATTTACATCCTCTAACTTACTCATTCTCACTCATAGTCACACTCACTTACTACTACTCATTCAGCCATTCATACTATCTTATACTTCTTCACACTCATTCTTACTTATTCTATTCATTCTCTCCCACCCACTCTACCTCACGTGCAGTAACTCTTACTCTCGCTCACTCATTCTTACTCACTCATACTAACTGACACTCACTCTAACGCATT
Source organism: Triturus cristatus (assembly GCF_964204655.1). Taxonomy (NCBI): domain Eukaryota; kingdom Metazoa; phylum Chordata; class Amphibia; order Caudata; family Salamandridae; genus Triturus; species Triturus cristatus. The sequence goes on from NC_140586.1 coordinate 901,490,423, forward strand.
CTCATTCACTACCTGTCAATGATTTATATCCACTCACTTTCAAACACATACAGACATTTATGCAATCATTCACATGTTCTCCATACATAACCATGCTCTCACCTGCAAGCACACACAGAACATACATTTAAAGCATGCTTTACTTAATTCAGATGCCACCAAAGCTTCTGTTCCAGCTAATTGTGCTTCCTTTTTTATTACACAATAATTAGTAATACAATATTAGCCACTCGAGTGTACAGAAAACAAGGAGGCTGGATCTCTGATGCCCCTAGGGCAAGCAGGCCCTGTGTTCTTGTTAAGGGTTTTGATCCCTCAGAGGGCTGTCGGGGTCACAAAGACATGGCCTGGGTCCCCATGGGTGTCAAGGACCTTGATTTCTTGTGGGATTCTCAGTTGTCTGGCGTGTTCCAATCTATTTCTACCACCACTCTGTGCAAGTCTAGTGCACTCCCAATGGCATCTGTAGATATCCCTGTTTCAGCCTGTTCACTCGCTCCGCCACTCTATTAGACTGTAGATCATTCAAGACCTCACTCAGCTGCGCACTCATGTGCCCCCTCCCAGCTGCTGAATGACCTGGAAATAAAAGGCAGCACATTTGTCAACACAATTACCTTTGGGCACCCTTGCCTCCAAAATAACTTTGCCTAATAAGTTACCAATCTGGAACCACCTTGAACATAAATCTAGTGTCACTCTGGAATACATGTTCCAAACTCCCAGAAGCTCCACCCTCCTTCTCTCAAGTGGTGGACGCAGTGAGTGAACTGCAGTGAATATCAGTGTTATTGTTGTTATCAGCTGTGTAGGAGGGTCAAGCCCAAAGCAGTATTAAAAATACCTTGTAATTCAAAACCCTGCTATACATGTAGACAAGATTCTTCTCTAGCAAACCATCTATGAAACAAATGAATGAATGAAATGGGATTTAAAGAGCGCAAACAAATGGCCAAAGACATCAAGGCGCTAATAACTGCTAGTCCTGGGAGAGGAAGCACAGCCAAAAAGGGGTTTCAGCATTCAGTGACCTTGAAGCCTCCTTTAGAGGGTGAAGAGCCAAGGGGCATATCATCAAGGGACCACAATAGAATTATCGCCGCTTTAGCGTCCATTTTTGGGCGAAAAGCAGCGATAATAATATCGCAATATCAGCAAGGCCTTAGCGCCCATTTTCCTTGCGCCTCGCCTCGTATCACTAATGAGATGCAAGGTAGGCGTTCCTGACTAAAATTCAGCTAAAATAGTCGCTAACACAGCTTCTCACTATCAACAAGGATATTGTTACTCCGCCAAGCAACATAAAAAGTTGCGCTAACCTTGAACATTGCCGGTTTCTAACACCTGCTAATTTTCTGACTTACCTATATGTATCATCGGAGGTGGATTGTACAGCTAAGTCCACATCTCCCTATCAACAATAATTTCCCTATCGCTGTTCGTTATCGCTGGAATTCAAGCGATATTCCCGCTTTTCGCCGCTATTGCCGGGATTTCTATCGCTTCGGAGATGCGCATTGTTAATAGCCCGCTAACCGGGCGATAGAATCCGGTGATTGACGGCGATAGAAATGTTCACGCTAAACGCGGCCAGCGATAATTATCGCTGCTGCTTGATGGTATGCCCCCAAGTTTTTAGGGCCTTTCGGAATGGGGTATGAGCTTGGAGGCTAGTGATGATGCAGGGAAGGGAATCCCAGTGCCTGGCCGCTGCCACTGGGAAAGCTCTGCCTCCACATCTTGCCTTTCGAAATTTGGGGACAGTCACCTGGTTTTGGCTTGCAGACCGGAGCTATCTGGAGGGAGTGTGCCATTGAAACATGGCTTTAAGATCTCCAGACCCAATGTTGTGCAATGCCTTGTGAACTACGCATAAAGCTTTAGAGACCATACATTTGTTCACAGGTGGCCAGTGGAGCTTTGATATCCCTGCCGAGACTGATTGATATTAAGGAATATCGTGACTCAGTCTTGCTGCCGCATTTTGTACCAGTCGTAACTTGGTAACAGCAGTCTTGGCAATATCCAAGTAGAGCGCGTTGCAATAATCCAACCTGGATGAGATGAACACAAGGACCACTTGCTTGCATGTCGAAGGGAGGAAATAGGGAAACCTTTATGAGAGTTCTGATAATCCAAGCGCAGGGTGAGACCGTCCGACTGAACTGCAGGTCAGACTACAGATTGATGTCGACCAGCACGCCAAGATTTTTTGCAGAATCAAAGGGAGTGGGTAACGTGCCCAGCTTTTTCAGCCACCAGGAATTATTCCAAATGGATGGTTGACACCCAAAGATCATGACCTCAGACTTGTCTTCATTGAGTCTGAGGTAGATTTTGCCCATCAGATGGATACTGCCTGCATGCAGTTTCTGAAGTTGGTGGAAATGGTCTCGGTATCTTTGGTGATTGACACGATGATTTGCATGCCATCGGCATACGAGAGTGCCTGAAACCCAAAATACCCTATAAGCTTAGCCACTGGGGAGACATATAGATTGAATAAGGTTGGGCTCAGGGAGGAGCCATGAGGAACCTCACATGGCAGGAGGATAGGTTCAGAAAATAATTGATCTAAGATTACCACCCAGAACCTGTCACTGAGAAAGGAAGATAGAAGCTTGAGTGCTGAGTCTGTGAGCCTCAGTTCCTTCAGACGTCTCACAAGGAGGGTCAGGGAGATGGTATCGAAGGCTGCGGAGAGATCCAAAAGCATCAATGCTGCAGCCTGCCCTTCGTCAACCATGGTTCGAATGTTGCTAACTGCCGAAACCGGTGCAGTTTCGTCCCATGGTCGCTCCTGAGCCCAAACTGTGAGGCATCAAGTAGTTCATGTTTTTCCAGATATGCCATTTTTCTAGGATCTTGGAAGGTATGGGGATAAGGGAGCCAGGACAGTGTTTTGTTTTAATCACAGGGTTCTAAATTGTTTTTTATTAGAAGAGGCTTCACCACAGCTTTTTTCCGTAGTTGTGGGTAACATCCTGAAATGATGGCTCTATTCAGGGTTGCTGTCAGACGAGGGACAATGAATGATTTTGGCCGCCAGCTGCCAAATCTTGGGAGGGCAAGGTTCAAAGGTGAGCCTGACTCCATACTAAGTAGAAAAGACTCCGTCTGCTCAGGTGTCAATTGGGTAAGGCAAGAGAGGGATGCTATCAGACCGGCTGTGTGATGGAACCATGCATGCCATTACCACGCAAACCCATTCAATGCTGTCTTAACCACGTATGTCTAAACCATGCATTTGCCTTACCACGTGTTCCTTTACAGCAAAATATGCGTTGTTTAGACATGTATGGCAAAGACATATGCATGGTCAAAAAGTACCTATATACCCCGACCCTTGTCCCCTGCCCTGAGCCCTATATTGTCCCCGGGGAAAAAAACTACTTTGACCCCAGCCCCCCCTGCCCTCTGCACGACCCCTGTCCCTCACACTGAGCCGCAAACCCCCCTCCAGAGCAAAAATATACCCCAACCCCAGCCCCCCTCTGCCCTGAGCCTAAAACATCCCCAGGGCAAAATCTACCCCGATCCCACCCCCTCCCCAACCCTGAGATCTAAAACTGCCCCCTAATCCCAAAAAAATAACCCAATCCCTGGCCCCACCCTGAGCCGTTAAACGGCCCACAAGCCCCAAAAAATAATCTGATCCCTTCCTCCCTGCCTTGAGATCTCAAACGACCCCCTCCCTCCTGAATCTTCCCAGACCCCCCTAAGCCCTAAAAACTACTTCGCCCCCTAAAACCTAAATACTTTCACGACCCCATGAGCCCTAAAAACTTCTCTTACCCCCCTGAAGCCCCAAAAACTACCCTGTCCACTCAACTCTGAAAGCTACCCCTAGCCCTTAAAAACTACCCCCTCCCAACATCCAGCTCCAGCTCCACTTACCTCACCGCGTTCTCTCCCGATCCTTTTTCTATCTGGGCCAGCCTATTCCGGCCATCTAGACCGTGCATATGTCTTAACCACACACTTGCGTGGTTAAGGCATATGTGTGGATATGCCAGGCATAGTTGCGCTTGCATGGTTCAGGCATGCGTGGCTGAGGCTGCGGTGTTACAACCATTTCCTTTTCGGACTATCCCTGGTTACAATAGTCTCTGATGCACTTAGCTCTGCATAGGTGTCCCCTTGGGGAGAGGTAGGGGACTCTGCATTAAAAAGATTATGTTCTTTATAGATAATCTGTATTTTAGTACGAAAAAACGTGCAATTTAATTACAGAAATCCTGAGCTACGTCTGTGCTGGAGGTGCCTGAGGTTGTGGAGAGCAGGTGGACCAGTTTGAAGAGAGCTCTAGAAAATGTGGCTGATTCAAGTTTATTGGTGCAGCAGAGGGATTTCCATTCCTTAATGCCAGCTTTGTATCTAACCTTAGTAGGCTTGTATGTGGCCCTTTCCTGAGGGTCATAGCTTTTACGCCAAGCCCGTTCTTGGCGATGACAGGACTGTCTTCGGAGTCTAAGCCTCCCAGAAAAAGGGAAGTTGGCAGTTTCCGCGTGTGTAGGTTTCCTTGATGGGAACAACAGTATTGACAGCTGAAGTGAGCAGGACTCAGTGATTGCTGGTTTCGTGTCCTCATGGTGGGTCATGTTGCAGCTGTTTAAGGCCTGAGATAGAGTTTCTTGGGAATGCCCTTTCCAGATTATTTTAAGCGTTCTGTTGTTCCCACAGTTAGGACCTTCTTATATATGAGGTCAGGAAATAGAGAAGTGAACTGCATGTTGGTCGGAGCAGATTAAAGTAGGTCCTCGAAGACCTTTGGGCGAGAGTCGTTGGAGAAAACGCCACCCAAAGTATGGCCTGTTCCATGTGTGGGTGTCGTGACAAGTTGTGAGAGTCCGGTTTCATGAGAGCCGGCCTACACCTGGAGACAGGGAGGCACTTCTAATTTATAGTGGCCTTGTGTTGACAGTGTATTTACTACCAAGGTGGCATCCTAATTCCTATATACTCACTGGACAGGATACTTGGTATTAAAAAGAAAATGTGGGGATAATGGGAACTGGTACCCCATCACCACTATTACCGTCAACTGAGTTTGCAACATTCTTCAGGACGAGTAAACGGGCTCCTAATTAGACAATTTTGTATTCAGAATTGCCTCCTAGGTAGGGTGCATGCAGGTTCACCGCGAGGGACGCACTTTGAGGCAGTAAGAGATTGAATGAGTGAAGGTAACTGATCCCTGGAAACATCTGAATGAGAGTATGTTTGATTTGGTTTAATTTGAAATCCCCTCAAAACTTACTATCCGTAGAGTGTGACTACAGGGGTCCCTGAGCCCCTCCTCCATGGGGCCTTGGAGTAAGGTTGTGAGCCGGTCTCCCAATTTAGTAGAGAAAAGCTTTTTTACGATTTCCTCATGTGTGAAGTGTTACAATGTCACATCAGCATGTGTATGATGCATGCTTACATACCATATACGCGTTATTTATGTATCCCTTCCTTAAAAATGGTATCTAAGAAAGTTATTTATGTATTCACAGGTATCTATGAACCATTTCATGTAAGAGGTAGACATAGGTCACCCTACCTACGAGGCAACTCTGAATACAAAATTGTCTAATTAGGAGGCATTTACTCGTCCTGAAGAATGCTGCGGACTCAGATGAGCCATTAAGCAGAAACATGTCAATGACAGTAATATTGGTGATGAGGTACTAGTTCTCCCTATCCCCATATTTCCTTTTAATACCAAGGGCCATATGTAGGTAGCTAAATACCGGTCGGTAACGGCCGAAAATCTGTAATTTTCCCGTAACCGACCGATATTTAGCCCTTTCTAATGTAAGAGGCAGGTTTTAAGGATTCGGTAATTTACCGATTCCTTATTTTAAGGAATCGGTAAAATACCGAATCCTTAAAGGCTATGTAGGAGGCACTCAAGTGAGTGCATTTTTGCATTCAGGATTTGTTATTTACCACCAACTACAAGTTGGTGGTAAATACCGAATACCTTTAAAAAAGCAATAATTAGCTTTTTTCAAGGTGCCATGAATATGCTCCCCCTATTACCGATTCGGTATTTACCGAATCGGTAAAAGTGAATGGCTTCCCATTCATTCCAATGGGCCTCCAGGCCCATAGGAATGAATGGGAAGGTGATTCCTTATTACCGAATCAGTATTACCGATTCGGTAATAACGAATATTACCGATTCGGTATTTTTTACCGAATTTTTAGCTACATATGAAATCGCGATTCCTAAATACCGAATCGGTAAAATTCGGTATTTAGGAATCGGTATTTCATATTTACCTACATCGGTCCCTCAGTGTCTTGTCCAGTGAATAAATAGAATTTAGGATGCCACATTGGTTTTTAATACACTGTCAACACAGGCCCACTCTAAATTAGAAGTGCCTCCCTGTCACCAGGAGTAGGCCCACACTCCATCAAACCAGGTTTTTGGAGAGCAGGGGTGCTCCTATCAAGAAGCATGAAACCTGGTGGCGCATGAGGACAACCCGTTACATTTTTGTGCATGTCCAGCACTGCTATTGAGTAGTGCTGAGAGGGATGTAGTAATGTAATGGAAAATTCTCGGGTAGCTTAACTTGTGTGCCTATAGTAGGTCGGAGGCCGGCTCACCCTTGAGACCCCATAGCCTCTAGTTCCCTACCCTGGGCATCCCTAGGGGTGTGTGTTTACAAGTTGTGAGAGTCCACATCATGTCATCATATCCCTGAGTGCCCGGGAGTCTTTGCATGTATTGTCTTCTAGATGGATCACCCAGGAGCATGAGGGTGTGTTCCGCCAGGTGTGGTTCCATTAGATGCAGTCAGATGAAAGGGCAGATCTAGATCCAGGAGGTCTAGGGCCCAGGACCCCGGCACAGGAGCTGGTGGGCATTATTTCTATACACAAGTGTAATGCTTCACAGGAGGTCGAAGTCTGAAGGGGTTCAATGAAGCATGAGTACTCAGTTTTATGAATTATTAGCCAGCCCTCCCCTACTCTGCCTATCCTGTTGGGTCTAAGGATTGCGAAGCCTGGGGGATCGCGTGCACCAGGTCAAGACCAAACATCTCATTGGCCCAGCTTTCAGTTACAAAGACCCAATCAGAATTGTGCGTCCCGATAAGATCTGCAAACTCTGTTTTGTTCTTGATCAGAGACCTGGCATTGATCAGGTGCCCCATAGTACTGGTCTTCATCCCCGGGGGTGGCAGCCGGGATTTATGGGAGGGGCAGGGACTGATCTCGGAATGAGTGTAGAGAGAGTGAGCTTATACCCACATGAGGGGCAGCTACCATTATTATTGCTGTGGTAAAGTTCGTGGAATGCCAGAAAAGATAGTCATTTCAATAAATTGCCATAGTCTTGCAAGTTTAGGAGCTGCTCGGTAGAATAGGTCAAGTCATGGGCTTAACCCTGGACAAAACTGCCTTGGGTTCTGGCGCAAGGCGCATTCAAGGCGCAGATGGTCTCGCCAGAGGCGTGCCTGTTGCGCACGTCCGATCGCACGTCTGGTTTTATGTGCGTCTTACCCGCTGACTTACCGGGGAAAGGGCAGCCCATGGAAGTGAGTCCATTACTCGTTTTCGTCTGTGCAATCGGCAAATTGAAAAGCCCTGGCAGACCAGGGAAGGGGCGTAATATCACTAGCAAATGTGGGCAGAGTTCAGTTAAAGGTGAGTGACTCTGGTATTTACAAACAGTAAATGCGGCACAAATATAAGTAATTGCAGGGTAAAGATACTCTTGCAATTAAAACAGTAAATGTGGTGCAAATGAAAGTAACTGCAGGGTAGAGATAAAAGAACAGCGGCTCCAACGGGCGCCACCTACCGTCAGGCTAAGCGCTAACTCTAGGTTCCTATTACTACTGTATTCGCTTTTCTTTTTGCAATTGTATCTTCCTTTACTTTCCTAGAACTCATCATTGGCCATTGTTACTCTACCTGAATGATGCTTCTTCTAAAGTGTTTTTCTGCCCTTGCAGTTTGGTCAGTGCTAAAACAATATAATAAATAAATATAATAGATAGGCTGCCTTCCGAAGCTGCAGACTTCCATCAATCCTGAGTTGTCCCAATTACACAAAGTAAATGTCTTAATTACTTACCAGTAATTGCATTACTCTGCGTCCTATTCCCCCCGCTTGCAGCCCTTATATGTAGGGCCTCCTGCCTTCCCAGACACCAATCCCATGAGATCTAAAATAAATAACAGTCCCTCTCCTCACCACACCTCCTGTTTGTCATAAGTTCCAACCAACAGTCATGTCAGTTGTCTCCTAGGGAGGGTGGGAGGGCCATGGCTGCAAGAAAGGGAATAGGACTCAGTGTAATGCAATTACCAATAAGTAATTAAGACATTACCTCCTCCTCCATTCCCTCGCTTGCAGCTTTCAGCTTTTACATGTGAGATGTACCAAGCAAAAGAATTCAGACAACTGACAGCGCCTGCGGAAGACACATACTAATCGAGAGACACCTCATACGGACACGTCTACCACAGCATAGAAGAGAGAACCCGATGACCAAACCCCTCAGTGACACACTGAACTTCAGCCAGACGAGAAAGCACAGCAAATGTGGAGGAGTCAGCCCACGGTGCTGCCCAGCAAACTTCCCCAAAGAAAGCATCCAGTCAAGGCCATACCCCGGGTAGACTGATCCTAAACTGAAAAAGGAGGAACCAGACCCTGAAACTGATGTTGGCCAAAGAAATCACCATCCAGCCCAAGTAGCAGATCCTGGTGGAACCAAACATCACACACAATGACTCCACCCTGTGAAAGGGCGAAACCCACTGGAAACAGACCAAAACAGCCCACCAGACATCGAGGCAGTGCAACCACTCTTCCTTCACCAACCTTGGAGAAAGGAAATATATTCAGTCAAAATCACTTCTTGCTGTAAATGAAAAGAAGACATAACAGTCGGGGAAACCCAGGCACAGTCACCAACACCACTCAGTCAGGAAACACCCTGCAAAATGGAAACATAGAGGAAAAAGCCCCCAAATACCCTAACCTTTTGGCAGACGCAACCATGTAAGGAACAGTAAATCAACAGCCTCCAATGATACAAAAAGAGCAGACATCAAGGACTCCAAAACCACCGCCAAGTCCCAAGAAGGTACGGACTTCACCGGCCTAGGACAGGAATATGACAAACCCATCAAAAGCCCTGGCATCAAACCATCCACATCCAATAAAGTCCTCCATGGATACCTAAATGCTTCAATTGCCACCCACTGTACTCCCAATGGGGCCACAGTCAGACCCCATGAAGAGCCATCCTATAAGAATACCATCAACAACAGTAAACTCACAATAGCAGGATCAAGACCCCTGACCCCACACCACTCATAAAAAGACAGCCAATGCTGATTATCTGAGCAACAAATAGATCACTGTCTGGACGCACGTAAAGTAGCCAACCAAGTGTCCGAAACAACTGGTCCGAACACACCTCTCCTCTCAACCTCCAGGCCATCAAATGGAGCCTTTGGACTCCCCACCCACAAAATGGGAACTCCAGAGAGGACGGGACCACTGGGAGAACCGCTCGGGGGCCCTCAACTTATTTAATAACAGGGGAAACCAATCGGTCTGTGGCCACTTGGGAGCCACCAGAAGAACCTCGGCTCCCATCTTCTACACTCTCACCAACAAGGGTCCAAGGAGTGGAAGCGGAGGAAAGGCATACAAGAGACCCACTGACAGGACAGGGCTTTGAATTCCCAAGTCTGGACCACCCTGGCCATGGCACAGAACCACCGAACATTGGCATCGCTCTTGGAGGCAAAAAGATCAATAAAGGGCATCCCCCCCACCGACAATCCAGCAAACATTCACAGATTCAGAAAAAAGTCCCCATGACAGGTGAAAATCCCTGCTTAGCACAACCGCCGTCACATTGACCGTCCCCTGAATGTGAATGGCTCCCAGAGACACCAGGGCCAATGAAAACAACTAGCGAGCCATTTTGATCAGACGCTTGGACCGAATCCCTCCCACCCCCGTTTGTTCACAAAAGCATTGATAGTGACAATCTGTTCTCACCAGCGCCACCTTTCCCTGCAACTGGGAACTGAACAGAAGAAGAACCTGACTCCGGGTCTCGAGTTTTTGAGGTCTGACCTGCCATGAAATAAGTCCAACATTGCGTCTGCAGATCACTACCCCATGCGTCGGACATGCCAAACTGGCATCCGTGGTAGGACATATCAGATCGGGTGGATTCAACTGAACTCCCTGCACCAGGCGTGCGTTATCCAATCCTCATGCCAGATTCCTCCCAACCCGCTGAGTCAGAGGAATTGACAACCTCAAAAGATAGGCTGCTGGGTCCCAATGGCCAAGAATCCAACCAACCAACTTGTGAATCTGAAAGTGCGTCCACAGAACAAGGAAGCTCACAGATGCCTTGTCTCCTGAACCCCACACCAAGTAGCCACGCACAAGCAGATGTGTGCCAACAGACTTGTGAAGTGACCCCGCAGCTAGGTCACTCACCCATCCGGCAAACACACTCGAACCACCGGAGACTGAAAGTGTGCGCCAATGAAGACCTGGTCGAAGGAAGGATGTAGGAAGACCTTTCCCATTTGCAGAGGAAACCATGAGAACTTAGGGGCATATTTACAAACGGGCGATAAAAAATTATCGCCGCTTTTGCGTCCGTTTTCGGCCGAAAAGCGGTGATATTTTTATCGCCTAATTAGCAAGGCCACGCTAACGCGTGAAACCTTGCATTAGCGCTCAGATTCTTAACGCCCAGCTCTGCATCTCTAATGAGATGCAAAGTGGGCGTTCCTGACCTGACATAACAGGAGAAATGTCGCTAAGTGACATTTCTCCTATCATCAAGCCCCACCCTATGAAGCATAGCGGCAAGAAAAGTAGCGATAACCCCTGTTATCGCTACTTTCCTCACGCCTGCTTCAGGACTGACTTAGCCATGATATCCTATGGAGGGTGGATATCATGGCTAAGTTTGTGAGGCCCTTTCATCAAGCTAACGCCACATTGCATGAGATTATCGCTGGGTTTCCAGCGATAATCTCACGTTAGGCAGTTAGCGTAAGGATTTTTATCGCTGAGGAGATAAGCGTTGCTAATAGCACACTATCTCAGCGATAAAAATCCAAGTTACCCGGCGATAATTATCGTCACGCTAAGAGCGCTGAGCGATAATTATCGCCGGGTGTTGCTGATATGCCCCCATGTGCTGCCTGCACACTCACCACAAGGGTCAGCAACACCTCCTTTGAGGAAGCTTGCACCAACAAATTACCCCGAGGCGGGTGCACAAAGATGCCCACCTAATGCAGAAACACTACAAATGGAGTCAGTACTTAGGGAAACACCCCTGGGGAAGATTTGAGCCTGAAGGGAAGAACACAGAAACGAAATAGGCACCCCCGACGGCAAACCGCAGAAACATTTGATGCAAGCGCTCGATGGGAACATGAAAATAAGCCCCCTCCCGGGCAATGGAAGGCAACCAATCCCCTGGCCAAATCAACGGAATGTATACCTGCAGTGTCACCAACTGAAAGTGAATCGTCCAGAACTAGGCATTAACCCACATGAATCCAGCACTGGCCTGTAAGCATCCGACACCTTCTGGACCAGAAACAGAAAGGAATAAGCGCCCAAACATCACTCTCCTGCAGGAGCGGAAAAGAATGCATCATCGGAAGCAGCACTGTACCCCCTGGAGCAAGCCGGACGTTTCGGATCCCAGGCAGCAAGATGAAACCCTCTGAGCCCCATGCATGAAGGAGGATTCACAAACTCCACTGCAGAGTCATCTTAGACCACGTTGAGGTCCCAATGACCTGTGACATCAAGACACCAGACCACCACAAAATGACACAGGCTCCCTCCATCCGGGATCACCCCGTAATCTGCAGGACTGCCTCTTGAACATGATCTTCATGTGGCCAGAGTACCCCATTCAACTTCCTGCCAGGAGAAGAACAGCAAATCTACCCCAGAGCTCTCTCTAATGAGACCGACCTTCATATGGCAGAGCCCGTAAAGGCAGAAGATATCATTGAGTCCAGACGTTCCCCCGTAAAAGCTGCATAGAAGGTGGCCTGCAGAGCCACAAGCTCTGTCATATTATGAGGAAGAACCTCCTCCCCTATCAACATGGAAACATAGACAGCTTCTGTTAAAATTGTGGAGCTGAGACCAAATCCACTCCTTCCACTCCGCCATCCCAGAGCGCACCATGGAAAGGTATTGCTCCGGCAAAAGGCGTTGAGAATTGTGGAAGTAAAGCCTCCTCACAAAATGGAGGGAACCCCAGATCCAGATGTACTCCAGACAGGCAGCCCCCTTTTCCTCACACTGGGGATATTTGCCAGAAGAAGTAGAGGGTTGGTCCGAAACTGAAGAGCAGGCATCCCGGGCCACGTCACGCCAGTGCCCGCCTTCCCCTCATTGGAAGTCGCCAAAGCCCTGTGCACCACCGCTACAATCATGTCCTGGACCTCCGACTGTGACAGCAAGGGAGGCAAAGGGACTGAAGTAGCCCTGCTAGTGAAAGGAACTTAGCAAGAATCTGAACCTCCTCCTCCTCGGAAGACAGAATAATGGGCAATCATTTCACTGAACGTTTTCCAGACATCATTCCGACACGCAAAGGAGTGAGGAATAACCTCATGCCTCTCCAGAAAGTACGCACAAATAGTCAACAGTACACCAAGTGACAAACCTAGAACTATAAATACACCAAGAAAACAAATGCACATATAGGAGTTGCCTTGATACTTGTTAGAGTTCCTAAGTCAGAGATACAAAAACAATTGTCTGAAAATATACTACATATCTTACAATTGAATAAAAATACCTTGTGATTGCTGTTCGTTATCGGAATTAACCAGACAAATCGCTCCACCAACTAAGAATGGCCATGCACCACCACCCACCGAATCGAGAAAGAGCTATCAACAATCTGTCAATCCTTTCCGATAACAAACGAGACTCCTCCATGCTAACCAGTTACGCGACCCCCAGCATATTGAAATATTAGACACTTAAAAATAGTGAAAGATGAATGATTGAATGTTAGGGTTGTTACGTCATACAACAATCACAAGGTATTTTTAATCAATTGTAAGATATATAGATTGAATTGTATGTATTTAAGATCATAATTTTTATTCGATTTTGATATAATTAAAGTTTTGAATTCCATGATCTGGGTTTTGGTATTTAAGCTCTGATGCCCCCATACATTGTGGTTGTCTAAGCATTTTTTCAGATAATACACCAAGAAAAGCCTGTAAAACAGTGTGCCTCTTTATGGAATGCTTCACAAAAATGTGTGTCATCCTTGCTCAGGGGCCATGCTAATCTTTACAAAGCATACATTGAAAATACATTTAAAAAATGTCCCATCTGACTGCCAAGCCTGTACTCCTAGTGAATGAGGATTCCACACCTCATCTGCCTGAAGCAGTGCCCCAGCCTCATTTGGACTACCTGACTATGTCTTGGTCCTCCCACGATTCCTAAAGACTCCGCAGCCCCGCAACAGAGAACACCCGGGCAGCACAGCTTCTTTCCGTCTCACAAGTGCGGCCTGTATCAGTACCCCCACCGAGCACAAGAGTCCGGCATGAAATCATTGGAAACCTTCCTTCAATTCAACAAATCCAATGAAATTCCAACTCCAATCTGTGACGCTCAGGGAGGCCCTACCATCGCTGACGAGGACTAGTAAGACATGAAAAAAACAGGCAGTGTGGTGAGAGGAGGGTCTTTTATTCGTTTTAGATCTTGTGGGATTGGTGTCTGTGGGGGCGGGAGGCCTCACGCGTAAGAGCTGCAAGCCAGGGAATGGACGAGGAGGTAATAGTCCTTGCTTAGGACATCGTCTCTTCCTACCCAGCATGTGTTGGACCTGTCCCTTCTGCAGGTTCATCTCAGATTTTGCATTCCTTTGCTGGCTTTTAGGGTGCTGTGCATGTTTTTGCTGGTAAATAATTTACTTATAAGTCTCTATTATATAGTACCACGTATACTCATGGCCTGCAAATTAAATGCTACTAGTGGGCTGCTGCACTCACTTTGCCACCCACTAAGAAAGCCTTTTAAAACGTGTCTCAGGCCTACCACCACAGTTCAGTTCTAAACTGTCATATTCAGCTGAATAAATAAACCTTTTACCACACTTATACCTGGTATTTAACGCAGGACATGTGTGTTTAAGTTTTACATGTCCTGGCAGTGAAAAGTTCCAATAGTTGTTTTTTACTCTTGTAAGGCCTATTTATCTCATAGACTAACACTGGGTTACCTTATTACATTAACTAAATGCTACCTTCAGATTGGGAGCAGATAGAGAGATGCTGTTCACACTCAAATGAAAGGTAAAGTAATTTCCACTTTTATGCTGAAGTCAGATTTTAAGTTACAATTTTGAAAATGGCACTTTTAGAAAGTAGGTATTTTCTTGTCCAAATCAACTATGCCTTTCTGCCAGTGTCCTGGGTCACATGACTGTGAATGGTTCTGTTGTTGAGGTTTGTGTAATGCTCCCAGACAGTGAGGCAAAGGAAAACTAGGTTGGCAGGGAGGAGATCTTCCTGACAGGACGACTGGTGAGGTGCACCCCCTGCCTGTTTGCTTTTCAAAGGGCCCTGCCTGCAGCACACACAAAGAAACCTGACACCAGGACAGCCCTTGCCTTTTGTCACCCTAGACAGTTTGGGGCTAAATCTACGGGAAGGAAAAGAACTGACCAGTCTTAGGGATAGATCAAGGAATTCCACTACACGAAGGCTGGTACCATGTTTAAAAGTTGGACCTTTAGAACAGCTAATCAGAACATTCCAGGACCTGTGAAAGATTCAGAAGAAGGACTGACTTGCTTCCAGAAGAACTGCCCTGCTTCCAGAGGGACTGCTCTGCTAGATTGGAAGGAAGATTGGACCAATCAATCAATCAATCAAAACATTTGTAAAGCACGCTACTCACCCGTGAGGGTCTCAAGGCGCTGGGGGGGGGGGTGGAGAAGCAGCTACTGATCAAACAGCCAGGTCTTGAGAATTTTCCTGAAGGTCAGCAGGTCCTGAGTTTGTCGCAAGTGGGTGGGGAGGGTTTTCCATGTCTTGGCGGCGAGGTGGGAGAATGATCTGCCACCCGTAGTCGTTCGGCGGATGCGTGGGACGGTGACGAGGGTGAGGTCCGCGGAGTGAAGCAGGCGGTTCATGGTGTAGAAGGTGAGACGACATTGAGGTATGCTGGTCCGGCATTGTGGCGTGCTTTGTGAGCGTGGGTGAGGAGCTTGAAGGTGATCCTCTTGTTGACGGGGAGCCAGTGCAGGTCTCTCAGGTGGGCGTTGATGTGGCTGTGGCGAGGGATTCCGAGGATGAGGCATGCAGAGGCATTTTGTATGCGTTTAAGTCTTTTCTGGAGTTTGGCCGTGGTTCCCGCGTAGAGGGCGTTGCATTAATCCAGCCTGCTGCTGACGAGGGCTTGGGTGACTGTCCTTCTGGTTTTGGTGGGGATCCCTCTGTAGATCTTGCGGAGCATGCGGAGGGTGTTAAAGCAGGAGGAGGAGACCGCGTTGACTTGCTGGGTCATAGAGAGCGTTGAGTCCAGGATGAATCCCAGGTTGCGAGCGTGGTTGATGGGTGTCGTGGCAGTTCCCAGCGTGGTCGGCCACCAGGAGTCATCCCATGCAGAGGGTGTGGAGTCGAGGTTGAGGACCTCCATCTTGTCAGAGTTCAGTTTCAGGCGGCTGGTCTTCATCCACTCTGCGACGGCCTTCATTCCCTCGTGGAGGTTGGATTTGGCGGTGGCCGGGTCCTTGGTGAGGGAGAGGATCAGCTGGGTGTACAAGATGATGGTGAGGAGGTGCGCTCGGACGATGTTGGCGAGAGGTGCCATGCAGATGTTGAAAAGGGTCGGGCTGAGGGATGATCCTTGGGGTACGCCGCAGGTGATCGTGGTGGCTTCGGATCAGAACGGGGGAGGCGGACTCTCTGGGTTCTGCCGGTGAGGAAGGAGGTGATCCAGTTCAGGGTTTTGTCGCGGATCCCAGCGTCGTGGAGGCGTGTGCGCAGGGTGTGGTGGCAGACAGTGTCAAAGGCGGCTGAGAGGTCCAGGAGGATAAGGGCCGCAGTCTCGCCGTTGTCCAGCAGGGCCCTTATGTCGTCGGTGGCGGCGATGAGGGCGGTTTTGGTGCTGTGATTGCCTCAGAAGCCGGATTGGGAGAGTCCAGGATGTTGTTTTCCTCAAGGAAGTGGGTCAGTTGTCTGTTGGCGGTCTTCTCAATGACTTTCGCCGGGAACGGGAGCAGGGAGATGGGTCGAAAGTTCTTGAGGTCCTTTGGGTTCGCCTTTGGTTTCTTGAGTAGGGAGTTGATCTCGGCGTGTTTCCAGCTCTCCGGAAAGGTAGCGGTCTCAAAGGAGCTGTTGATGATCTTCCGGAGTTGGGGTGCGATGATGGAGCTTACTTTGTTGAAGATGTGGTGGGGGCAGGGGTCTGAAAGTGACCCAGAGTGGATGGTGTTCATGATTTTGATGGTGTCTGCGTTGTTGACGTTGTTCCAGGAGAGCAGGAGGTCGGTGTGTTTGGTGGACTTTGAGTCGGGTGTCGGCGTCTGTCGTCAGTGTCTGGTTGTCAAAGCTGTCGTGGATGTCTGCGATCTTGCGGTGGAAGAAGGTGGCCAGGGACCTGCTTACCATGATCCAAAGTTACTCAGAGTGACTCCAAGGCTCAGTTGACTGACCTTTTGTATGAACCCCAGGGATGCAACAAGCTTCCAGAGGCCTCCCTGCAACTGCCCAGCTGACCAGGACCTACTGGGCCTGCCTGGACCTGACTGAGCCCTGCTTCTGGCATCTGTTGGAGTGAGTCCTGATCACCATGAGGTGCCCCCAGAGCAGCAACTTTGTCTGGCATCTGTGAGAGCTCCCCCTGAAGGAAAAGGTGAAAATCCTGAAGTTTGTGCTCTTTGCAACAGCGGATGAGCCTCCTCATGTCAAAACTCTGTTGTCCGCGATGACCGCCAACATAAATCCCAATGGAACCTCCTGTTTACATCGTTAATGGTCGCCCAGGATGACCAGCAGTGCGAGACCTGCACTTTGCGCTGAGTGACCATTTGCAACAATCCACCAATGTGCAGCTCCAGCGACAACCAGCTCTTCGCAGTAAAGCAAGAACCATCTGCAATGTTTGACCTGTGCTTCGCACCGAAAGCCTCGTCCTCGCGGCCTTCTCCAATGCGAACAGAACATTTCATGCCAGACTTGAGAAGGTAACTCTAAAGAGGGACTAACCTGGTCCCTGTATCCGACCCACACTCCATCGCTGTTGGCCTGAACTCATGACACCCCCGGTCTAGCATGACCAGCTAAAAATGAGTGGTGCTTTCTGCTTCTTGGTGCTATTTTCAATGCAAATCTTCAAATTCAATATCTCTGGTTTCACTGATTGGATTCTTGTTATTCTAGTATCATTGTATTTATTCAAATGTACTCTTTTTTAGGTCTTGCCTGACCCAGTGCATGCGCTGGTCTGGCGAGACTTTTTGTGAGGGCTCAAAAAAGTGCTACCATGGCCAGCCTAGAGCTACAGTGCATGTGCGCTGGCACGCGCGCCGCGCTTGATCGCGATCCCTTTTGCGGCCACACGGCCGCTTTGATGTTTGATCGCGATCGCAATCACTTTCGCGGCCGCGATGATGTTCTCCGTGAGCCAATGCTTTTTTTTTCTCTGTTTATTACTTCTATGTAGTAATGGTGGCACCCGTGCTTTAGCTTAAACATCTTTGGCTAAAGTTGGGCGCTGAGATTGCTTCAAAAGTAAAGAAATAGACAATTCTTTACTTTTGAAGCAATCTCGGCACCCGACTTTAGCTTAAGATGTTGAAGCTAAAGCACGGGTGCCGCCATTACTACAGACCAGTAATAAACAGAAACAAGCATTGGCATAGCCAATAGGTCTCGTTTTTGGGACCTTATAAGTATTTAGTTATGCAACTGTTGCATGACTAAACACTTATAAGGTCCCAAAAAGCGAGACCTATTGGCTATGCCAATGCTTGTTTCTAAATTCATTTGGGATTTTTCTTGTGTTGTATTTTCACTTTATTATTATTTGTGTGCTGCATGAATATTTTACTCATTGCCACTATGTTAAGTCCGACTGCTTGGTGCCAAGACTGCAGACTTTTGTGGTTCCCCCTAACAAGGATTGTGGCTGTTGCCTGAGTGGGCTTCCACCATCCTCAGTCAATAACCCAATTTCTTACAGTTTGTAAGAATCCACAATATGGCAGTGTGGACACACATCACACCAGTAATATAAGAGCTTCACTGGGTCAAGGTGTCCAGAACTGTCCTGAGGCTCGTCCACTGCAAGCCCAAAGCATATTCCAAAGTGAGGTACCAAAGATACTCTCAGAACAACACCCTTCACTCTAGAATAGCGCCTCGGCTGATCTTCCATTTCAAGAAAAAATCTATAGGCATGGGCTTAGCTTCAGGGGCTTACACCCCCTAAAAAATGAATCCTGTAGTAAATAGTTGGGAACTAGTGCTTTCAGTCAGGTACTGTGAAGCGTCTATTGGATTTCATCTGGGATTTTAACATGCCCACACTGACAAAAACACACACACACACTCTCTCTTTTCTCTGTTTTAAAGGCCTTCAAAAATGTTGGTTAGTTTGCAAGATATTGTGTTTAAAGTACCCTTAAGGATTCACACTCCTTTCCACTGCCTCTTAAGCCCCCTCATGCCCTCCTTCTCATATAATGTGTTTTAACAAGATATCCCAGTGAGATTGTTGGGTAATCTGAAGCTCACGCCCTCCACCCCCAATCTTACTGACCAAGTTACACCCCTGCACATAGGTGGAACGTACTTCTACGTACAAGCCACAACTTGATGGAACCCCCTCCTGGCAATGATAAGAAATATCCAAGATCAGGAAAGACACAAAAAACAGGCTCTTCCCAACGGTGGTGAAGCATCATGATGCTCCATAAATAAACTGGAGTGACTACACAAGAAACTGGAGATATAAAATGGCTCTCGTCTCTACTTACAAAGACCGGGAACCTCTTCCACCTCAACAAAGGCAGGCACGACACATGGCCAATATCTCTCACTATCCTCAGGGCCACTGGAATTCTGCAGTTATGCGGCTGCTGAGTTTTTTGCATAATTATAGACTTGCCACATTTGCCACATAATCCATCATCTGCTGCATAATCTGCAGGTTTTAGCAGAAATAAAAATTGCTTCTAGCTCAGACAACTAAGAAATTACTAAAAACTCAGCAGCATTTGTTGGAGCGCAGTGGAAGGCTCTTTTAAAAACATGGATGTTGGAAAGGCGTTCGCCGGAAGGGGGTTCGATACACGTCTTGCCCACCCCTTTGACCCACCTCTCCCAAGTAAGCCGAACCAGGCGCGCACACCCTGAACTGCACTGTGAACAGAGGGACACCACACGTATTCTTTGTAGGACGATAAGTTCTTTTATCGATGATTTCAAGGGATCTTTATGACCCAAAAGGCAAATAGTACAGCAGTGGCACAACGTACCACAAGTCAGTCGTGGGGAATGGGGGTAGCGGGACAGTCTTTCAAGATAGTGTCTCTGCGAAATACCCTGCGGAAGCTCACAATCCTCGAGCCGGAGGGTGTCGTGTCTCTGGGCGATCTCTTCCCGAGTCGTCCTCAAGGGGAGCGCCGCGAGTCTCTCAGCAGGCACAGGTGGTCGGAGTTCAGGA
This sequence comes from Triturus cristatus, assembly GCF_964204655.1. NCBI lineage: Eukaryota > Metazoa > Chordata > Amphibia > Caudata > Salamandridae > Triturus > Triturus cristatus. The sequence goes on from NC_140586.1 coordinate 901,510,155, forward strand.
GCCGCGATTCCGTCAGCAGGGCTCAGATGGTTTAATAGCTGGGGGCCGCGAGTCACTCAGCAGGCCTAGGTGGTTCAGTGTTCGGGAGCCGCGACCTCGTCCGCAGGGCTCAGATGGTTCAATAGCAAGAGGCCGCGAGTCACTCAGCAGGCCCAGGTGACTTCAGCGTTCAGGAGCCGCGACAGCGTCTGCAGGCTCAGATGGTTCCAGGTCTTCTCTGTCCTTGTTTCTCCGGCACCCCTTGTTATACTCCGCTGGTTCTTTGAAGTCCGGAGTGCTCGCAGAGGGGGGACTAGGGTGACGGAGGGGGTTCGGCGGGATTTCCTGCCGCTCACTTCTTTGGTCTTTTCAGGTGGGTCTGGGAGGGACCCCAGACGCTCGGTAGGGGAGGCGCCTGCTCCCCAGGAGCCTGGTGGCCGATTGAGTCCTCCCGGGGAAGGCGACCCGAGGTGTGACTGGGCTGGCGCCTCTGGGTCTGTGTTGAGGGCTCCCGCTTCCTTGGTTGGACATGCGTGGTAGGGTGGTGAGTTGGTCAGGCCTCTGGCCGGCCCGCGGATCGGGTGTGGCTGGGGCGGCCGGAGTCGGGGATGTCGTGTCTTGAGGGTGGTTGCAGGTTGGCTGGATGATGGAGAGGGCCACGCCGTGAGGCCGGTCTCACACGCGTCCCCCCCAGCTGAAAGGCGTGGAGAACTACCCATCCACTGGGGGGTTCTCCTCGCCGAAGCGGAAGAACCGGGACAGGCCGTCGGCGTTGGCATGATCCGTCCCGGGGCGATGTTCGACAGTGAAATCCATCCCTTGGAGGGAGATGGACCATCGTAGTAGCTTGGGGTTCTCCCCCCTCATCCGCATTAGCCATTGCAAGGGCCGGTGGTCCGTATGTACTCGAAAATGGGTTCCGAACAAGTAGGGCCGCAGTTTCTTGAGGGCCCAGACTACGGCAAAGGCCTCTCGCTCTATAGTACTCCAACGCTGCTCTCTCGGCAGCAGCCTTCGGCTGATGAAAGCTATGGGCTGATCAATGCCCTTGTCGTCGAACTGCGAGAGCACGGCCCCGATGCCATGTTCGGATGCGTCGGTCTGGACCACGAACTCTTGGGAGTAGTCGGGGGCCTTGAGTACGGGAGCGGTGCACATTGCGGTTTTCAAGGCGTCGAACGCCTGCTGGCACTGGGGGGTCCACTGCACCTTCTGCGGAAGCTTTTTGGAGGTCAATTCTGTGAGGGGCCCTGCGATACTACCATAATTTTTAATGAACCTCCGGTAGTACCTCGTAAGGCCCAGGAAGGCCCGAACCTCTGTCTGCGTGGTGGGGGGCTCCCAGGACTTGATGGCATCGATCTTCGGCTGGAGAGGGGCAACCTGGCCGCTGCCCACCTGATGCCCCAGGTAGACCACGGAGCCTTGTCCGAGCTGGCATTTGCTGGCTTTCACTGTCAGGCCTGCTTGGCGCAGGGCCATTAGTACTTGTCGGAGGTGCTGGAGATGCTCGTGCCATTGAGAGCTGAATACGGCGATGTCGTCAAGGTACGCTGCGCTGAACTCCTCGAGTCCGGCCAGGACCTTGTTCACCAACCGCTGGAACGTGGCTGGAGCGTTTTTCATTCCGAACGGCATGACCCTGAAGCGGTAGTGGCCATCTGGCGTGGAGAAGGCAGAGCGCTCTTTCGCCCCTTCCGTGAGAGCGATCTGCCAGTACCCGCAGGTCAGGTCGAAAGTGCTGAGGAACTGGGCGGCCCCCAGGCGGTCGATGAGCTCGTCGGCTCGGGGAATAGGGTGAGCGTCTGCACGGGTGACCGCGTTGAGCCCCCGATAGTCTACACAGAATCTTAGTTCGGGGGCGACCCCTGGGGATGCCGCCTTCGGGACCAGAACCACCGGGCTGGCCCAGGGGCTGTCGGAGGGCTCGATGACCCCTAGGTTGAGCATTTTCTGTACCTCGGTCTTGATGCAGGTGCGGACCCGGTCAGGCACCCGGTAGGCTCGGTGTCTCACAGGCGGGCAGTCGCCGGTGTCCACGTCGTGGACACACCAGTCGGTCACCCTTGGAATGAGGGAGAAGAGGTCTGCGAATTGTCCGAGCAGCTGGCGGCAGTCCTCGGCCTGCTGGGGAGTGAGGGTGGCCGACAGTTTCACACCCTCCACGGAACCGTCCAGTTCTTTCGTGCACAGGAGGTCGGGCAGGGGTTCAGTGTCTTCTTCTGCCCCCTCATCGGTGGCCAGTAGCAAACTCAATTCTGTCCTTACGAAGTGGGGCTTGAGACGGTTTACGTGGAGGACCCGGAGGGGGTTCCGTGGGGACTGTACGTCGACCAGATACGTGACCTGGCTCTTCCGTTCGACCACCTTGAATGGACCAGTCCATTTGTCTTGTAGGGCGCAGGGTTTCACCGGAGCCATGACCCAAACCTGCTGGCCCGGCTGGAACTCGACCAGGGTTGCGTTCTGGTCATACCAGCGCTTCATTTCTTCTTGGCTGGCCTCGAGGTTAGCCTCTGCAAGTTCTCTAAACTTCCTCGTCTGGTTGCGGAGCGCCAGGATGTAGCGGAACACATCCGGGGGTGTCCCCCGGGGGCTTGTCTCCCAGCCCTCTTTGACCAGGCTCAGGGGCCCTCGAACGGGATGTCCGTACAGCAGTTCGAAGGGGCTGAACCCCAGAGACTTTTGGGGAACCTCCCGGTACGCGAATAGGAGGCAAGGGAGGAGGACGTCCTATTTCCGGTGCAGGGGCTCTTCGTGGCCCAGGATCATTCCCTTCAGAGTTTGGTTGAAGCGTTCCACCAGGCCGTTGCCCTGGGGGTGGTAGGGGGTTGTGAACTTATACGTGACTCCGCACTGCTGCCACAGGGACTTCATGTAGCGGGATATAAAGTTCGTGCCGCGATCACTCACAACCTCGCGGGGAAATCCGACACAGGAGAAGATCCCCATGAGAGCCCGGCCCACCACGGGAGCCGTCGCGGTGCGGAGGGGGATGGCCTCGGGGTAGCGGGTGGCATGGTCCACCAGGACAAGGATGAATCTGTGGCCCTGGGCGGTCTTCGGATCCAGGGGTCCCACGATGTCGATGCCGACCCGCTCGAACGGGGTACTCACAACGGGGAACGGTTGTAAGGGAGCTTTGCGTTTTCCGCCACTCTTCCCACTGCCCAGGCACGTGAGGCATGATTTGCAGTGTACTTCTACATTCGCTCGCATCTTGGGCCAATAGAAGTGGGTAACCAATCACTGATATGTCTTGTCTTGGCCTAAGTGGCCTGCCAAGGGTACATCGTGGGCCAGGCCCAGGAGGAGGCTCCGGAACCGCAGGGGTACCACCAGTACTCGTGCTGCGCCTAGCTCGGCGGACTTTTGCTCGCTGTAGAGGAGGCCATTGTCCCAATAGACCCAATGGGTTCCGGTTTGGTCACCGGCGACCTGGGCTTCGGCTTGTTGTCTAAGTCCCTCGAGGGAGGGGCAAGTGGTCTGTTCCTGGCAGAACTCTTCGCGGGAGGGCCCCCCTTCGCAGTGCCACTGGGCCAACTCGGGCAGTTCTTCGAGTTCCATCGGGGCCTCTGGGGCGGAAGGTTCCGGTCCTTACCCTGGGTTAGTGTCTCCTTCTTCCTCGGAAGGAGGGTTGTCTGCTTCTGGTAGGGGGTCCCTGCTCTTGGGGAAAGTGTTCGGTAAGAGGGCTGCACCGCCCTTGGAGGGGGCCACTCGTGCGGTCATGGAGCGCGTGGTGGCGCAGACCCATTCTGGTAGGCCCATCATCTCCAGGTGGGCTCTTCGTTCTACCTGCCCCCACGGGGAACTCTCCAGGTCGTTGCCCAGGAGGCAGTCTACGGGCTGCGAGGTCCGGACCGCTACCTTCAGTTCTCCGGAGACCCCTCCCCACTCGAAGGGCACCAGGGCCATCTGGCAGAGGCTCTCAGAATTGTCGGAGGATACGACCGGACAGAGGGCTCCGGCTAGGATCTGGTCTTCGGAAATTAGGCTGCGGTGGACCGTGGTGACACTCGCCCCGGTGTCGCGAAGGCCCTCGACTCGGTGGCCGTTGATGGTCACCCGCTTTCGGTACTTTTCTGTGTTGGCGGGCAAGGGTGTCCCGGGGACCATTTCTCGATCACCAAGGGAGACCAGGGCCATGGCCGCCGGTTCCCATTCCTCGGAGTCTTCCATTTCTTCCCCCAGAGCCACGGAGGCCATCTGCCGGGTCGGGGGGTTGGTCGTGGTGGTTCGCTGATACTGGGGACACTGGGGGTCATTGGCGTAGTGTCCGGGCTGCTGGCAGCGGAAGCAGGTGATCCTAGCTCGTGGACCTGGTCGTCCTGGGGCTCCGGTGCTGGCTGGAGACTGGGCCGAACCCGCCGCTGGTGGGCTGCTGGGGGGCTGGTGGAGGACCCCCCGGCAAAGTCTCTTGGTCGGCCGTGGTTCCCTCCGCCCCTCTGGCGGGGGGGACCCTGACTGTGGCGGCCGTAGTCCCCCACGGGGCCCCGGGTGGCCCGGGTGTTCACCCAACGATCAGCCTCAGCGGCCAGCTTCCGAGGGTTGGTGAGTTTACTGTCTAGGAGATGCTGGCGCAGTTCTATAAAGCAATTGGCCGCTAAATGTTCCCAGGCGATCAGATCGAACAGTTCTTCGAAGGTGGAGACCTTGCTGCCCTTGATCCACCCGTCCAAGGCTCGGCTGTAAAAGTTCACGTATTCGACCCACGTGGTGCCCGGTATCTTTTTGCAATCTCGGAACCGTTGTCGGTAGATTTCGGGGGTGAGTCCGTACCGGCCCACGAGGGCTTCCTTCATGTGGCTGTAGGAGATCATGACCGCGGAGGGCAGATCGAGCAGAGTGTCCCTTCCTTCGCTTAAGAACCGGCCCCATAGGCCAGCCCCCCAATCCTTCTGCGGGACTCGGTGAGAGGTCATGGCGACTTCGTAGGCCTTAAACCACTGCTGGATATCATCGTTCTTATAATACTCCTTGACCACATCCTTGGGGATGTGAACTTTGGTTTCCCCGGCGGGAGCGGGCTGTGGATTCCCGGGCTGCTGTGACTTTTCGTGTCTAGCCCGCCACTCAATCTCCTTCAGGCCGCGTTCATGTTCTAGCTGGAGTTTCTTTTCGTCGTGCTCCCTTTGGAGTCTCTTCTCTTCGAGTTCCCCTTGTAGCCGTAACTGCTCGACGGCTAACTTCTTCTCTGCCAGTTTTATCTCTCCCTCGATGTTTAGTTTTGCCAGTTCCAGTTCGTGGTTGCGGCTTCTCTCTCGGTCCGCTAGTTCCTCGGAGGACAGGTTCCCCTCTGGCCCGTTGTTTCTCGCCGGGGTGCTTGTTTGTTCATGGGTAGAGTCTTCTTCCGTTTGGGTCGGGGGCGCCCCCGTCTCGACCCAGGCTTTCAGTACTTTCTGGAAGTCTTCCTTTGTGCTTAGTCCGGTGGTAGCGATGCCAAGGTCTTTGCAAAACTGTTTGAGTTCTCTATGCGTGTAATAGTCCAATTGATCCTCTCGGAACGGTGAGCTTATTTCGGTACCTGCGGCACCCAGGGGGGTTTCTCCTTCCATCTCTGTTTGGTAGTGCGTCAGTCGTTCACTGCACGCTCTCTTTCGGTGTCGGCTCGGATCCCGTCGTCTGCCACCAAATGTTGGAAAGGCGTTCGCCGGAAGGGGGTTCGATACACGTCTTGCCCACCCCTTTGACCCACCTCTCCCAAGTAAGCCGAACCAGGCGCGCACACCCTGAACTGCACTGTGAACAGAGGGACACCACACGTATTCTTTGTAGGACGATAAGTTCTTTTATCGATGATTTCAAGGGATCTTTATGACCCAAAAGGCAAATAGTACAGCAGTGGCACAACGTACCACAAGTCAGTCGTGGGGAATGGGGGTAGCGGGACAGTCTTTCAAGATAGTGTCTCTGCGAAATACCCTGCGGAAGCTCACAATCCTCGAGCCGGAGGGTGTCGTGTCTCTGGGCGATCTCTTCCCGAGTCGTCCTCAAGGGGAGCGCCGCGAGTCTCTCAGCAGGCACAGGTGGTCGGAGTTCAGGAGCCGCGATTCCGTCAGCAGGGCTCAGATGGTTTAATAGCTGGGGGCCGCGAGTCACTCAGCAGGCCTAGGTGGTTCAGTGTTCGGGAGCCGCGACCTCGTCCGCAGGGCTCAGATGGTTCAATAGCAAGAGGCCACGAGTCACTCAGCAGGCCCAGGTGACTTCAGCGTTCAGGAGCCGCGACAGCGTCTGTAGGCTCAGATGGTTCCAGGTCTTCTCTGTCCTTGTTTCTCCGGCACCCCTTGTTATACTCCGCTGGTTCTTTGAAGTCCGGAGTGCTCGCAGAGGGGGGACTGGGGTGACGGAGGGGGTTCGGCGGGATTTCCTGCCGCTCACTTCTTTGGTCTTTTCAGGTGGGTCTGGGAGGGACCCCAGACGCTCGGTAGGGGAGGCGCCTGCTCCCCAGGGGCCTGGTGGCCGATTGAGTCCTCCCGGGGAAGGCGACCCGAGGTGTGACTGGGCTGGCGCCTCTGGGTCTGTGTTGAGGGCTCCCGCTTCCTTGGTTGGACATGCGTGGTAGGGTGGTGAGTTGGTCAGGCCTCTGGCCGGCCCGCGGATCGGGGGTGGCTGGGGCGGCCGGAGTCGGGGATGTCGTGTCTTGAGGGTGGTTGCAGGTTGGCTGGATGATGGAGAGGGCCACGCCGTGAGGCCGGTCTCACAATGGATGGTCACTTTTCTGTTGCATATTGCTAAATAGGAGTATTAAACTAGCACAAATAAGCAGCAACCAATGGCCAGAGTAAGTTGACAAGTGTAAAAATGACAAAATGTTGAAATGATACTGTTGTAAAATGTGCCGCATTATGCCGCATAGTTTGCCTTTTCTTGCCGCATAATTGACTCAACCCTGATGCATAATTTGGCCCTCCCCTGCCCCATAATTCCAGTAGCCCTGACTATACTTCAGTCCACTACAGGCATAACACAGGTACATGATTGCAGCCACACATAACACTTTCCACATAGGCTTACCTCACAATGAATATAGAGCTCACGCCTATAGCTATCACTAATCTCTTCACGACTTACTCAAGCACAGTGACAAGATGAGAACACGACTCTGGTCATGGCGCACGACACCGACACACTTCTGACATGGGCACCACCCACCCTACTCCCAACCAAACACTTACAATGTAGCATACTGCCCGTCTATTGCACTTCGACACCTGCTGAGAGGTATAAAGCGCTATATAAGTGCAATAGCATCACAATATGAAGTTTCTAGGTGACTCTGAGGGACTTGGCCGCTTTTTTATGTTGTGAGATCTTAGCCTCGACACGAGCTCAGAAGGTTCTGGTGCAAGGGCAGACAGGCGTCTTAGCTCCTGCTCCTTCCGGCTCGGGGCCTTGCAGCTCGCCTAATTCAATTTCCAAGGATTTTTCTGGTGTAATATGTAGTTTTACAGTCTTTTCTTGGAAGGCAGGCGCTCTGAGGCCCCCTCTGAATGTCCCTCATCTTGTTATTCTTGAAACAGTATCTGGTGCGCGTTCTGCTCATCTTCATCACCCGTCCTCCCAAGGCGACTGCGCCTCTTTGGAAGATAAAGCACGGAGAGAGCTTCCGAGGGGCCAGCCTGGTGCTCATTCGGAGCCCTGCAGGGCAGGCACACAGGCCATCTGCGGCTCTGAGAAGCACACGTGCGCACGCACACACCTGCGTGCGCGCGGACACGCACGTGCCTTTACCAGAGAGTGTCAGAGGAAAACAAGCATTGCCCAAACGAATGGGTCTCGCTGTTGGGGCCTATTGGCTTTGCCAGTGGTTCTTAGCCACGCTGCGCTGCATTCCTGGTCCTCCACGCTGTGCAGCATCCTTGCATCTCGATGCTGCGCAGCATCCCCGGTCCTCGATGCAGCGCAGCATCCTTGCACCTCGATGCTGTGCAGCATCCCTGGTCCTCGACGATGCGCAGCATCCTTGGTCCTCGGTGCTGTACAACATCCCTGGTCCTCGATGCTGTGCAGCATCCCTGGTCCTCGATGCTGTGCAGCATCCCCGGTCCTCGACGATGCACAGCATCCTTGGTCCTCGGTGGTGTACAACATCCCTGGTCCTCGATGCTGTGCAGCATCCCTGGCCCTCGATGCTGCGTAGCATCCCTGGTCCTCGATGCTGCACAGCATCCTTGCATCTCGATGCTGCGCAGCATCCTTGCATCTTGATGCTGCACAGCATCCCTGGTCCTCGATGCAGCGCAGCATCCTTCGTCCTCGATGCTGTGCAGCATCCTTGGTCCTCGATGCTGTGCACCATCCCTGGTCCTCGATGCTGCTCAGCATCCTTGATCTTTGATGCTGTGCAGCGTGATGAAAGATTGTTTTTAAAAAGCCTTTAACATGGTGGCCGTGTCATTTTGTAGGCCTTTGTGCACCTACAAAATGCGGCCGCGTTTTTATCATTGTAGTTACTAGTTCGAGTTAAATCGGTAAGTAAAAATAAATAAATAAATGAGTGAAGTATTCTTTTTTTTGTTGCAGTTTGTGGGAAGTCAAAATAGAGTTGGGGCCGGAGAAAGAAGCAACATGGGGCAGAAGCAAGCTGGATGCACGGGTGGAGATGGAAGCAACTTGGAACGTGAGTGGGGGGGCAAGTGGAGGGCGCGGGTGAGGGAAAGCAGACGAAACAGAGAAAGAGCAAAGTGGAGAGGCGTTTGGGCGTATTGGAGCGACAGAGAGCAACATGGAGCAACAGGAGGAAGTGCACAAGGGGGAGTGCAACATGCAGAGGGACAGGAAGAAGCACTCGGCCGATGAGCTACACGGAGTGAAGGGGAGAGAAATACATTAGAGAGACAGCTGTGGGCGGAGCTCGCAGAGTTGTGCTCCTTGGAATTTTGCAGAGCTCCGTGAGCCAGCGGAGTATTTGAATGCCTGCCACGATCCGCCCTGTTGCCTATATTGGGCAGTGCCAGTGATGCAGTCAGGTGTACACTGTGTGCAGACTGGGCTTACCTTAAACACCTGTCCTTGCCGTTGCCGAAAGCACCATCACCCAGTTCATCAATGATGTCCCTCTCTGGCAGGGAGTTGGCACCAACCAACACGGGCAGAGCCGGCAACTCACCACCCAAAAGTCAAACAAACCCACAGTCCGGGTGATCACTGGCCAGCGGAGTAGAAGGAGGTCAGCTTAGGATCAGGCAACCCTATAGAAAGTATAAGTTACTAATAGGGTTGCCTGACCCTAAGATGGTTATCACCATCAGGCATTCACTTCTCACCCTTCCAGACTAGCTTCACTGGTGGAGTACAGACCAGACCAGTTTTGGCAGCGCTAGATACAGAGCCGTGGCCCTCAAAGCGTCCGTCAGCTCAGTAGGGGTGAGCGTTGACTGGCGACTCTGGCACACCGGTGAACTCCGATCCACTGGCGCTAGGCAAAGCTTTGCACTGAACTCCGTGCTTCAAACAGAGCGCAAAGTGGTAAAACTTTGCAAATTCCGTTGGCAGGTAGGAGTTTGCTGCCCACCCTAAGTGCTTAACCCTAAAGAAAAAAGTAGTGCTGGAATAGCAAGCTGTGGAAGCAGACAGTCAAGAGATGGTGAAGAGGCTATACCACATGTGTGGGGCAAACACAAGATTGGCAAGCAGGGATATGAATAAGAAGAAGGAAAGTAAAGTGGCGGAAAGACAACCACTGGTGAGCACTGGGCGGGCTCTAAGCCCTGTTTGTTCCTGCTAAGCTCACAATATGCCTGTCTAGTAGGCAAGATCTAAACAGCTTAATGCACATGTCAGTCTAGCTTTTAAGATTACTCTGTGGGTAAATGCGCCTGTTGCTTGTCTCTTTGTGTAGCTGAAAGGCACAGGTTCCTGCTTTTGTAAGATATATTGCTGACACAAACACTTTTCCGTCAATAAGCCTTCAGTGCTGGTGCGACTATACAGTCACCAGGTTTGATTAGAATACATTTGCTTACACTTGACTTGGTGACCCTTTCAACACACCTATGCTTTTGTATGTATCTATGAACGCCCCCTCCCCCACCTGCGTTAGAGAAGGAAGGGCCAGAATAGTTATGACAGCTCCTTTCTCTTGGGTTCGGATAAATAAAGACGACGTCCACTCACTATACTGAGTGGGCACTATTCCATTTTTAATTTAACTAAATTAAACATATATGTTCCGGATCCACTCCATTCATCTACTTATCATCAGAAACCTTTTTAAATAACATTACTGTGCCTCTAGGGAACCTGATTGAAATTTGAGGTTTTAATGCGACCTCCTTTCTGCCATAAGGTGTTTATTCACACCCTCTTCAGCACAAGAATATCTTTCTGACGTCACAGAGATATCTATTCTAGTTTTTTAGTGGCACAATCGTGGCCGCTGACAGTGGTTTGTCTGGATCAAGTCTGTATTGACAAGTTACCAATATCCTGAAAGACTCCCACTTCCCAGGGTCCCCCTCGCCACGTAGAAGCCTGGCATTTCTTCGGTCGTTTCCCTGTCCAGCGTCGGATTTAGGCGATGGTGCTGAGCTCTGTCGGTTTTCCTGCCCCACACCATTGGAACTATCTTCCTTGTGTCAGAGTGAAACTCACAGAATTCATTCACAACCGTTTGTCTGGCCTCTTAACACGGAGGCCTGATTTCCGTCACCCTGTGGAGGCCGGGCATACTTTCAAACTTCCTTGGGTCTCGGCTCTGTAACTTACTTAGGGGCATATCAGCAACACCCAGCGTTAATTATCGCTCAGCGCTCTTAGCGTGAGGATAATTATCGCCAGGTAACGTGGATTTTTATCGCTGAGATAGCGTGCTATTAGCAACACTTATCTCCTCAGCGATAAAAATCCTCACGCTAACTGCCTAACGTGATATTATTGCTGGAAACGCAGCGATAATCTCACGTAGTGTGGCGTTAGCTTGATGATAGGGCCCCACAAACTTAGCCATGATATCCACACTCCATAGGATATCATGGCTAAGTCAGTCCTGAAGCAGGCGTAAGGAAAGTAGCGATAACAGGGGTTATCACTACTTTTCCTGACGCTATGCTTCATAGCGTGGGGCTTGATGATAGGAGAAATGTCGCTTAGTGACATCTCTCCTGTCATGTTAGGTCAGGAACGCCCACTTTGCATCTCATTAGAGATGCAAAGCTAGGTGTAAAGAATCCCCACGCTAAAGCAAGGTTTCACACGTTAGCGTGGCCCTGCTAATTAGGCGATAAAATGATCGCCGCTTTTCGGCCGAAAACAGCCGCAAAAGCGGCGATAATTTTTTATCGCCTGCTTGTAAATATGCCCCTTAGACCCTGATTACAAGTGACTGTCTGGGGTGGGGGTTACTGGGGGTATTAATGGGGGACTGGAAGTATTTACAGCACCCGGTAAACACCGAAACCACAGGGTGCAATATTTACAGGTCAGGTAAACACCGCATATGCTGAGTTTTCCTGGTGAAAGAGAGGAGTTGCGCGTTGAGTTGCTGTGAGCAGGGACGATGCAAGAGAGTGGGGGCACCTCAGGTGGGGGTACCTCAGAAGTGCCTCGGGAGCAGTTCTGTGCTCTCAGTTAGAAGTAGTGTTCGAAGTGGAGGGGCACGACTGCCCATATTATTTTAATTTTAGAAAAAAAGTTCCCCTACTTTTTATGAAAAGACAACCGGCTCAGGACGGGTAATTCCCACAGCTGGAATCCTTCAGCTGAAGTGTAAGGCAGGGAGTTTCCTCTGCTGTGAAACCGAAGGAGGGGCAGACAGCTAAAGAAGCCTTCCTGCCAGGGTGCCTGCTGCCTGATAGAAATGTAAAGGCGCACAACTGGTCACTCTGTAAATGTAAATGGTGGTGGAAGCCAGGGCCGGACTGGGAACCAAAACCGGCCCTGGCAAAGTGCTCGGACTCCCTCCCCCCGTCCCCCCCGGGGCTTGGGGTGCCGCTGAGCTCTTTGCGTGGGCTGGTTTTCGGCCGATTTTGTTACAGGGACAATTTTGCAGCTATGCAAAAACGTCCCTGTAACAAAACCGGCCCCCAACCGTGCGGCGCACCGGGGGATTGCCCGGTGCACGCTACGGCCAGTCCGGCCCTGGTGGAAGCCCATATTGGCTTTAATTGATGGAGTCACTTGAAGCTTCCTGATGACACCAAGTGTTCCTTTTGAGAGGCATTGTAAGGAAGCTGCCAGCTAAGCTGTGAAGTCTGTGCTTACAAAAGACAGTGAAAGAAAAATGTGCTTCCTGGTAACTAAGGGTGGGTGCGAACTCCGTTCCACCCGGGGAGTTTGCAGAGTTTTGCCAACTCCGTGCTCCGCTGGGAACATGGAGTTCAGCAAAAACTTTGATTCCGCAGAGTAGCGGAGTTTGCCCTTCCACCCACCCATAGGCCGCTGCGGCTTACCTGGTCACAGTGCTTCTTCGCTCTACCGTACCTGGGCTGTCCTCAATTCCACTGAGTTTTTAGGCAACTCCGTGGAATTTCGCAAAGTGGCAATCCGCCAACTCCGCCCACACCTGCTGATAATACACATTTATTCTTTTTGAGGGGTATTGTAAGAAAGCTGCCAGCTTAGCTGTGAAGTGTGTGCTTTTAAAAGACAGTTATAAAAAAGACACCACTATGTACATTCTGTAAAAAATCTATATTTTGGAAAAACTTTTTATCTAAAACTTTTGCCGCAATTTTTAGAAGCCTATCTTATACTGTGTGTAAGGCAAGTTTAAAATAGTGACTTACATATTCACAGTGCTTCCTGTCACAGACTGGGACCTCATAGCACTAAACATGCCCTATTATCCATTGCACCAACCAGGATACAGTTCTATGGCTCTCTGGTGCAGAGCATTAACTAATAGAGGTTACATAATGTACAATAGTGCATTTCACACTGAACAACAGAAGTTGTATTTCATTTTCATTTAAGTAGTGCATTTTTAGGTCTCGGCCAGCGAAGGCTGCGCTTGCGCAGTCTTGCTTGCGAGATTTAATGACTTGGAGAAGAGGGGCTTGAACGCGCCTCTCTTCTCTCCTCTTCTCCATTGGCTGGCGTCTTAAATGCTGGTCAGCCATTGGAGAAGAGGTTTGTCTCTCCAAACAAGCCCCGTCCTTATTGGATTCGAGGGCGTGTTTTTTCGTTTCTTTCTCTCCTCTGGAATGTAAACATTCCAGCCAATGGCAAGAGGAGAGAAAGAAAAACACGCCCCAGAATCCGAAAACGCCACTGCGTTTCTCCGAGGCATTTCTGCTTCACCCCGGAGAAAGGCGGTGGTGTTCATGGCGTCATCCCTGTCCACCACGCTCCTTCGGCAGAGGAGTTCACGTTTCGCATCTGTGCAAGAGTTTCTACGTTTGCAATAGTATCACTGAAAGACTCATATACAAGATCATAGACAAACAACGCATAAACACAGTGCTGACATATTAATGTCACACATAGTGAGTCCAAACCATGCTCTTGTCTGGCTGTCACTAGTTGGTCTTTCTTCATGGGCTATTTCGTTTCTCCTTTATGTTCTTTGGATCATTTGTTCATCCCTCCTACTTCTTGCAGTACATTTGCTCCGCTTTATATCCGATACTTGCCCTCGTTTCTAGTTCTAATTCTGCCTTGCTGTTTGCAACACCTTTTCCCTGCTTCTTTTATTCTCCCAGTGCTGCACTTCCGTGTTGGCCTGTGCCACACTTCCCGTGTTATTCTTGCCCCTTTTCCGGTCTCTCCGCGTGCCACACTTCCTGTCCTTTTCTTGTCCTTACCTCATCCTCTTGTCCTACTTCCGACCACACCTGCACTCAACTTCCTGCCCCGCCCCTGTTCCCGCCCCGCTGCCCGCATCCCGTGTCCCAGCTAGGAGTCCAGCCATGCCGGGCTCGGGGCGCGCGCAGGTGTCAGCCTACCCGTCGGGCCCGGAGCTGGGCGCCTCGCTGGCGGCGCTGGTGTGGCAGGAGGCAGGCTGGGGCTCGGGGCCAGGCGGGCGCTTCTCGCTCGGCCTCTCTGGGGGCAGCCTGGTGCAGATGCTGAGCCACGAGCTGCCGCGGACCCCCCAACCCTGTTCCCACTGGCTGCTGGCTTACTGTGACGAGCGCAGGGTGCCCTTCGAGGACCCCGAGAGCACGCACGGGCAGTATCAGGTGAGCGGACAGTACCAGGGCAGTAGTAGGATGCAGGGGTGAGGTAACCAAGCACCTGCTGAGCGAGGGATGCAGGGGGCAAGCATGGATGACTAGGATGAAAACAGGGCACACATACCGAGGATGCAGTAACAAGAACAGGGTGGACCGGTTAAGGGGTACTCGCTGGCTGCTCCGGGCGAGGTGTGTGTTTATGTTATAAAAAAAAATCAAGTTTACAGTCTGCCAACTCTTTTTAGCATAAATGCAAGCGCCATTTCGTTTCCGAGGGACCTTTAGGTGCACCCTCTGGACAGCATATCTAATTCTGCACAGAAACGGTCCCGGTACGAGGACAGCCCTTCTCAAAACCTGGTAATATAATAACAATATTAGCTACAAGAGTGAACAATAAATCATCAGTCATTTGTTGCGAAGTCTCCAAGACATTATTGAGGCTCGCGCGTGACACTGCGTTATGACCTTGTTGGTTATTATGAAATTATTGTCCTGTTCGGTCGTCCCCTTTGACCTGTAGCTGTTAAGTATTTTCCCTTGCGAGCTCGTGCTAACCACATGCCCATTCGAGTGGGAGGGTAGAACGGGTTAAGCACCGTCCTTTCTTGTATGTAGTGTCAGTTTAGGGTGTGTTTGCATGTTTTACTGGTATTCAAAAATTCGTTTCTGGCGAGATGCAGTTGTGCCGAGTTTTTGCTATGGTGATGTCTGTTGGACTAATGCGTCCACTGGGTGGCTCTGTGTGTGGCTCTTTGTGTGTGGGTGGCTTTTTTTGTAGGTGGCTCTATGCGTGGTGGGTCTGTCTGTGTGTGGGTAACTCTGTGTGTGTGTAGGTGGCTCTGTGGGTGGCTCTATTTGTGTGTGGGTTGCTCTATGTGAGTGGCTCTGTGTGGGTGGCTCTGGGTGTGTGGCTCTGTGTGTGGGTTCAAATGCAATAGGTCTCGCATTTGAGAGTGATTAAGCTATTGACATTGTAAATAACAATGCAGTTTCTTTAAATGATTTAAAAACAAAAACATAAACAAAAAGAATGTCATGAGCAATGCCAATAGCTCTAACTTTAACAGTGCCGAGACCATTGCATTGTAAATGCTTGTTTTTTGTGTAGTTACCGGAAGGTGAAAACCGAAAAAAGTAAGAGGATATTTCGTTTTTTAGCCACAACTTTGACCCACATGCTCACTCACCCCTCCCCCCTGCGCTCACTATCACACTTCTCATACTTTTCTAATGCACTTTGACGACTGTTTAGAAGGAGCAAGTTGCTTGGTGGGCACCTCACCACCACCTTTGGGCAGGACTGGTGGTATGGTGGGGCCGGCTGGTGAGGGGCGGAGAGGATGGAGGATTAAAGGGCACCCCGCTCCAAGAAGATTGGTGAAAAGAGCTCAATATCAGGAGGGATGGGGGGGGAACCGAAGTGCCAAGTGGAGCAGCAAAGACATGTGGTCAGAGCAGCACATGGAGGGGAGGTGTTCATGGAGGTGCAGTGGAAGCATCGCGTGCAAGGTGTTGGAAGTAAAGCGCCTGGATCACAGAAGGCCACCGACAGTTGTTGGACGCTGTGGTGGACATTGAAGATGGTGCTGATAAACTGGGAGGACCATTTGGGGTCCAAAGTTTAGAATTGGGTGTTGGAGTCAGAACAGCACAGGTTAGAGGAGAGTTAATCCACAGGACCATTGGAGCAGAGAGCCCCCCGCAGAGGTGAGGAGCAAACGTGGCTCCAGGGAGGAAGCAGGGGTGGGCAGCGCGGGCGAGGCAGTGTAGTAGGGCGGACACTCCACGGGGAGCTTGTCGGATGGAGATCTCAGGCTAAGCGAAATGATATAGCAGGAAAGTTGGGAGGAGTGCATGGGGCAGTAGCTAGGAGGCAGCCATGGGTCTGACAAGGATCTAGGCATACTTCGAGATCAGTCTGATAAACATAGAGTATGGGGGGGCAGGCTTGGAAAGTTCCAGCTGATTTATGTGGAGTTGGATAAATAATGGGGGCAGAGGGGCTTAGAGCCTAGGGGTTGCTGGGTAAATAAATGAAGGGGAGGGATACAATTAATGTTAAAAAAATGTTTGTGCAGCTAACCTGACTGATGTTGTGTGTGACCTTAACTTGCTAATAAGCGTTTTCGCATCAGCAAAACGTGCCTTTCTCTGTCATCCCCCAGAGTGAATCTGACGACCGGGGTCTGCTTCAAAGAAATCAGGGGACATTGTTGAGCTTTTATGCCATTAAAAGCCACTTTCATTTCACTGCAAAAGGCATTAGTTTAGCTAATCCCCAGAGTAATGCCCTCCCCCGTGGGAAAATCAAATGGTACCTTCGGGGCGCGAGCCAACATACAGCTTGCATGCGCCTCCAAAGCACGCAGCCCAAGTTGCCTCATTTGCATAACTCTGGGTGAGTAATGTTCATGCCTCTGGGCTACTGTTTTCCAGAATGCCCTTGACTCCTTTTGTTTAATTGCTAATGCTAGCTGGTGGCAAGTTTCTTCCTGTGAAGTCTTTCTTCCTGGTCTTTACTGATAGTGCATGTACAGGCACATGCATCAAAGGAAAAACCAGTCGCAAACGGGCAGATTCTCAGAATCTGCCCCTTTGCGACCGGTATTTTTGCATTTGGGATGCATCATCCCAAATGCAAAAATCGCAATTTAAGGAATCGCAAAAGCCTACGTTGATGCATGTGCCAGGTAATCCTTTTCTTCGAGTATGGCCGAACTACTGGTCTGCCGCCAAGAGCCGCCATCTTGTGAGCATCACGTACCTAAAGTGCATCGATCTTTGATTTAAGTTATAATGCAAATATCATTGGATCTAATGTTTTCCTCCTTACTTTCCAATGCATGATTATGAAAGCAAACATATATATTGACAGTTTATGACAAATATATATGACCAATCCCTATAGGGAGGGTTTGTCACAAGTCACAAAGTATGGATTCTGAGTTAGTGATATAAAAGATGCGTTGTAGCATCTCACAAAGTATAGTTCACACAATCAATGCACAACAATATTAAATGGAAGGTACAGTCTTGGTTCTTACCATGCAACACACAGATGTCAGGTGAGGATGAATAAAAAGGCCATAACTTACTTTTTCTTTCTTTCTTTCTTTCTTTCTTTCTTTCTTTCTTTCTTTCTTTCTTTCTTTCTTTCTTTCTTTCTTTCTTTCTTTCTTTCTTTCTTTCTTTCTTTCTTTCTTTCTTTCTTTCTTTTTTCTTTCCTTCTTTCTTTCTTTTCTCAGCTAATCAATACTTAGAGGCAGATTTATGTTCTCTGGCGCATCCCTGCAAATCAGCATGGATGCGCCAGGGAAGATGCGTCACGCAAGTTTGCCCTTGCGCCACCGCAGATGCGCCGCATTTACAATGCGGTGCATCGTGGCGCAAAGACAAGCAGATACGTGACGCATCTGCCGGCGTAAGGTTGGCGCAGTGCTGAAGTTGCGCGTCAAGCGTGACGCAACTCCAGCACTGTTCCAACCTACCCTATCCCTAACATGGTGCGTCAAGCCTTATGCCTGCTTCAAGCAGGCGCAGGGTTTTGACGCATCAGCGTTGGGAAAGTGACTCACTGGTCACTTTTCAGGGGCGTTCCTGCGACGGAACGCCCCCCCTGAGTAGAAACGCCCACATGAAACCTGACGCAGGTTTCATGTGGCGCAGGGCTTTACACCGTGACGCATCTCCATAGATGCGTCACGATGTAAATGGGGCGCAACATGGCGCAGGGTTTACGCTGCCGCTGCGTCACAAAAGTGACGCAACGGCAGCGTAAAAGGTGCTCAAGTCCCTCATAAATCTGCCCCTAAGTCTGGCAGCAGCAACTACAAAGTGAGTAGGGGATACTTAGGGTTTTACACCAACTATTAGTTTCAGCCTCATAGATACATTTGACCCACTCCTGTGGCCTGCATCAGGGCTAGAGCTGTTTTTTGTAGATGTTGAATATCCCAAATTTTAACAAGCATTGGCAAAGCCAATAGCTCTGGCCTTGACAAGTCTGCAATGTTTTATTTATTTAGTTAGTTGAAACATGCTCTAGCATTACAATTGTAAAAGTAATGAAAAGTAAAAAAAACTACTATCTAAAGGTGGTGTGCATATGTTCACAAAAATGAAAAGAAACCTTACTCATCACACACATACATAAAAATACAAAAGAATGAAAGCAGAGATAAAATCAGTATTGGACTTCCAACCCTGGCACTGAAGTAGATGACTTTATACAGAAGTACACATGTGCACAACAAAAAGCAATCCCTCACAGACCAAAACGGTCAATGGCTGAAGCGGACTGAACCATTGCCTCGTGCTGTATTGCCATGCACAATGTGACAAGACCCGTTTTAACTTCTTCTGTTGTATTGTATGCTGGCTTGCAAATTCTGTTATCTCTTTCTTTTGCATAGTGTTGAGTTTTAGACACACTGGACGTGTCTCCTCAAGTCTGCCTCCCATCTAGGCTGACACATTTTTGTTGTTGATGGTGGTAAGTTGCGATGTTAATATCGACACACAGCACATGCTAAAATGTCATGCATGCAATGCAATATTTATTTTGTCTTATTGGGACTTGATTTCACCAAGGGATACAAATTGGCGATCATGCGCCATAAAAACCCCTCTACTTGGCCATAGTTTAAGACGCATCGCAAAGGAATCGCATCAGTTTGCTGCAAACCAGCCCCATTGGCGGGTTTCTCCTGGGCACCAAGAGCTGAGCAGAGAAGGGCCTTCAGCCCGGCATGGCTTATCATTCCCGGACAATGGCTGTGATCGATCTGATACTCTTGCTGGTTGGTGTACAGGGAGTGTGAAAGGAAAGGCTGTACGGTGTCAGTTTGCTTTCTCACACATAACACCATGTAAAATACCTGTAAATGAACTGTACAAATATTTCACACTATATCAGCAGTTAGAAAAGCACAAATGAAGCACATTTATTTAATTGTGAAGTGTGATGGAAACAGAGATTTTAATAAGGTCAAAACAAATCAAGACACTTTATTTGGTGATGCACAAGTGATAACTATTCACCGAAACCCGATTTGCACACGTCATGATTTGTGTGCAAATATAGTTTTATCAGTAAACTGCATTTCAGTGCAAATTATGTGGCTAGAAAGCGTGTTTGACCTCAGTCTTTCATCCTTCCGCCATTGATAAAATGAGTACCATTGCGACGGGTAATAATAAGGCTCCTGGTTTTCCATTTTTACTGATCTGATTTTTACAGATAAATACAGACAGAAAACTATCTATTTCTCCGTCTGTATTTATTTTTAAATATGGAAAATATGGAATTTGGGCCTAATTTATGAGGTTCTGACAAAGGGCAACGGCGCAAGGAATCGTGCTGTGATGCCCTACATCAAATAAATCTATGAGATACGGTGCATTCCTGTCCTTATCCCCTGCACTGGTGCACAATGGGCTGCTATACGCCAACACAGGCATCCTTGCCCCACGCCTGCGTTGCGGGGCTGATTGATTTTGTGCAGGAAAGGACACCTTTCTGCACCAAATCAATCAATTCAGGTGATTTCCTCTTTCTAAGTGTGCTGCAGCACACAGCACACATAGAAAAAGGAAAAAACAGGGAGAAATGAAAACATTTCTCCTCATTGCGGCTCCCTAACAACACCCCTGGGGTAGCGATACATTCTGACACATTGCCAGGTTGACGATTTCTAGTAAATCTGTGACTGCTTCATATTCCATGGGTGTTGCTTGGGAGCACCCACAGCAGTACCCATGGACCGTCCCTTTCACAGAGTATTCTGCCTGAAAGGGGCACCTATTTAGAAGACCATGAAAAGCCACATAAAGTGGCTTTGAAGAAAAATGCCAGGGCACATTGCGCCACCGGAACATTAAAAAAGTGACGATAAGGCGGTGCAAAAGCGTTCATAAATGAGGCCCTATGTGTCTTATTTTGAGTGGCCTTTGATACAGTGTATCATGACTTCTAGACCAACAACTGTACAGACTGACACACAGCGGGACTACAAAGGGCCATCTTTTTCTAATGGAGCTTTAAATAGTTGCAAATATGCATGTGTACTAAAATGCTAATGCCATATGAGTGTATTGCACATATGTGAAAGGAATGTATTCAGGGGTGTAGCTTGGTCAGTAAGACTGAGGGGTTGAGAGATTCAGATTTCCCCTCAATCACATGGGTTAAAATACATTATATGAGAAGCAAAGCAGGGGGGGCCTTAAGCAGCAGTAGGAATGGAGAGGAATGTGGATTGTGAGGGGTACTTATAACTCAGGCTGGACTGTTCCCATGAGGTGCAGGATCAAAACTGATCTGCATATGGCTGGGTATAAACTGGGGTGGCATGGTGAGCAAAAGAACAATGGATTTAACCCAGATCTCTTGACTGGAGGTGAATATTTGATTTGTTCTGCATTCTGTCCATCATCTGTTCGTTTTGCATGTGTTGCCCTAAGTGGAAAGGGTATGCCCAGACATGGGTACCGGGCTCACTGTGCCACTGGATTCAAGCTAGCCTGGCTGATGAGGGGTGATACTTCAAAACCTGTCCCATGATGCTTGTTTCTGGTACAGGGAGGACCTGGCTTGGCAGTTCAGGCCGGACTATTCCCCTGAGGAGCAGGGTCAAGACTGATTTGCATATGGCTGTGTCTAAACTGGGCTGGCATGGTGAGCAAAGGAACAATGAATTTAACCCAGATCTCTTGACTGGGGGTGAATGTTTGATTTTTTCTGCATTCCGTCAATCATTTGTGTGTCTTTCACTTTCTAAAAGTGGCATTTTTAAAACAGTAAGTTAAATCCAACTTTACCAGTAAAAAGGATTTATTGTTACCTTTACAAAGATATAAAACATGATGCAGCTAAACCTTTCTTATCAGGAATTACACCCTAAAACTGTATTAAGGATTAGAGGAGTAAGCCTCACAGCAGTGAAAAACGAATGTAGCTGTTTGTCACTAACATGACATGCAAAACTTAACAGTTCATGTTCTACCTTTTACTTACACAACACCCTGCCCTTTGTGCAACCTAGGGCCTACCTTAAGAATGAATTACGTGTAAAAAAAAGGGGAGTTTAAGGCTTGACAAGTAGTTTAAATGCCAAGTGGAAGTGGCAGTAAACTGCACACACAGGCCCTGCAATGGCAGGCCTGAGACATGTTTGAATGGCTACTTGTATGGGTGGCACAATTAGTGCTGCAGGACCATTAGGTTACGGGCCCTGGGTATATGGTATACCACTTTACAAGGGACTTACAAGTAAACTAAATATGTCAATTGTGTATGCACCAATGTTACCATGTTAGGGGAGAAACACATGCACTTTAGCACTGGTCAGCAGTGGTAAAGTGCTCAGAGTCCCAAGGCCAACAAAAAGAAGGTCAGAAAATGAGGAGGAGGAAGACAACATGTTTGGGGTGACCCTTCAGAGCTGGCCATTTTCCAACAGCGTCCAGCTCAAGTGTCCATTTATCTGTTAAATAAATGTGGAAATATACAAGCTTTAAGTTTATTTTTTCATAAGCACAAAACAAATATGGATACAGACAGATAAAAAGAGCAAAAAATTGATACTGTCGAAGGCATGTTCTGATGAGAATCTCTGAGTATCCTGTGCAAAGGTGACAGAAAATTAAATCAACTATATGATCAAAAAAAAAAAAAAAGAGCAAAAAATAAATATGAATAATTAAAACTAAGAAGTCTAAAAAATAAATACCATACAACCAAGAACGCTAGTTCTTCAGCAGCAAAATACACCATTTGCTGAACACATGTATTACAAACTCACGTTACATCTATCTATTTAATAAGCTATGTTTGTCTGTCTATAGAGTAGTAGTAAACACTTTATTTCGGCCAGAAGGCCCTGAAAATGCACAATAAAAACGGAATACACATACTTAGCAGCAATTGTAACTCAGAGAATGTCGCAATAATTAGGAATCACAATTTGCAGATGTAAAATACATTGAGGGGAAAAAAGCTTTCAGATAAAGCTCATCATGACATAGCAACATGTATGTATACAATAAATGTTTAGATGAAGATGTACTGTAATTAAATGCCCGCTATGGCTGAAAATACAGTTGCTAACCAGGTTTATCTAAAGCATTACGTGAGAGAAGTAAAGCTAATCAGCATCGGCCTGGGCAGGTAAGAGCGTTGGGGCTCGGTTGGGGGGTGTGGGGATTCGACAGACAACAATGAGGGAAAATTAAATAAATAAATATTTTTCCCTCGTCGTCTGTCGAAATCCCCCCCTCCCACCCGACCCCACCGCCCCACTGCTCTTACCTGCACAAGCCAGTGCTGAAACTAATTAAAACGTTATTGTCAATTTGCACACCTGAGGAACAGGACATCAAAACCAAATAGATTATATGTGCAAATGCATGGTGGCAAAGCAGCATGTGTCTATACAGTACACAGTTAATTGAAAAAATACTGCAGCGGAAAACCCTCCAAGCTAAAAAATACAGAGGCAGATTTACAAGCCCCCTGCGCCACCAGTACGTCACTTTTTGTGACGCACTAGTGGCGTATTTCACTGCTCCATACTTACAAGGACAGGAAAAGCCACCTTGTGTGGCTTTTCCTGTCCTTGTAAATATGGCCCCTTTACACGCAGCACTTTGCGTGAAAGGGGCATTACATGGGTGTTGCTGCGGGTGTTCTCATGCAACACCCATGGAACGAGACACATTTCCAGATTTACAATGAATCGTAAATCTGGAAATACGTGTGAATGCTACGCCTCCCCAGGGGAGGCATAGGGAGGCACAATGAGGAGAAATGTTTTCATTTCTCCTCGTTTGTTTCCTCTTTTAATGCGTGCTGCATTCTACAGCAGACATTAAAAGAGCAAAATGCCTGTAGTGATTGTTTTTGTGCAGGAAGGTGCCCCTTCCGGCACAAAAACAATCTCCCAACGACGCAGGCATCCTTGCAGCATGGTGCAAGGGTGCCTGCACCGTCGCATGGCTGCAGTTTGTGCGCCAGCGCAGTGGGAAGCACAGAGATGCAACATAATGTTGTAAATATGTTTCATCCCTGTGCTTTGAAAGTGACTCAGTGTGACGTAGGCAAATGGCCTGCGGAATGCACTGAGTCACTTTCATTGTAAATCTGCCCCACAGTTGCTAACTAAATCTATCCATAAATAAATTCCATGAAAAAAATGAAACTAGTGGAGACGTTATTGTAAATTTGCAGACCTTGGAACCTGAACATTGAAACTGAAGACGTTGAGTGTTCAAGTGAAAAGAAAAAAGGGGGAGGACAAAAACCTCTTTTAAAGGTCCGCTATGTGCTCCTACAGTTATGGTAATTAGATATAAAGTTTTGCACAACACTTGGGAAAAGACAAGGATTGGAGGACAACCTGTCTGCCTTTAGGGGTGGCAAAGGGATGGAACTTGTTTACCTCAACTAGACAGTAGGACCAGGGTCTGTCTGTATACCATCTGTGTACATAGAGATACATATCTGTCCACATGCATCTCTTTATCATTCTGGTTGTAGTGGGATATAATCTATTACAAATGTGTTTGTTAAACTATTGTATTGAAATATTGTTATAATTTAATAAAAATGATAACCTAAAATATTGTACAGTGTATGGTTTCAGGATGACTGTGATGTAAAATTACATTATTGGCTTCACTGTGTAATGTAAAATATGGAACACGTATGTAAAGTAGAATGTGCAATACCATCTCAGGGTTCCGGTGACATTGTTGCTCATCATTGGGACTGGTGGGTTCCAGGAAGTCGCCTGGGCTCCTGACTGGACGACGCGACTATATTACACGGGTGACTGTGATCTGTGATAGGCTGGTAGAGAGGAGTGACCCCCACTCCACACTCTGGAGGTGGGCTCCTTCCAGCTGATAGGGGGTGTGCCTACTGCGGTTATTTATTTTCCAATTTGGATACATTTGGAAAATAGGTTTTCTTTTAGACGATTCGCACTACTGTCAATCATGAGTTTTAGGTCAATAGCTGAGACGATAGAGGAGTTAAAAAATGTAAAATATTTCCTAATAAAGCTTAAATAACTTCAGTAGTCCAGCTGTTTAAGCTGCTCTACAATACAAATGGTTTCAAATGACAGTATTAGCCACTCATGTGTAAATATAGCCGGAGCAGCTTCCTTGTTTGCACTAAGCACAAAATAAAGGATAACTACTTTTCTTTTTCTTACTTTTTCTCTCTCTATATATTGTCTATCTTTATTTTAAAAAATGTAAAAAAAAAATGCTAATTTGCTATGGTACATAATTCTTGATTATTGCTTTTAGCTTTTCGCTTTACTTTAGACAAAAGTAGCCATATTAGGTTTTCAGTTTTCCATGCTTATATATATTGAGTGTTGTTCCCTTGGTCTTATTTGCTTCAATAAAGCTCTTTAAACTAAAAAAAAGAAAAACTACGGATAGTTACAAATAAAATAAATACAGATGGAAAAAAATAAATACCATAAATCCGGGAGTCCTAATATCCTCTCTGCACTTCTATAGCTCATACTTCTCCCGGCGAGGCGCTGAAGCGCTTTACTGAGGTTAGCACACTACTCCAGAACCCAGGGTTAGGGTTTTTGTTTATTGTTAATTAAGTGTAGCGCCGCTCCTGGCCTGTTCTCTACCTCAGATGGTGTCTTCTTGTTACCGCACCTTGTGAACCACCTGCACCCGCCCCCTACCCCCCATCACAGACACTCCTCAGACCCGGCTGCCTCAGAGAGAGAGAAATAGAGAGAGCGAGAGAGAGAGAGAGAGAGCAGAGACGCTTCTTGAAGAGTCCAGGAAGCAGCAGGACGCCCCCAGGCCTAAATGAAAGGACTAGCAGGGAGGAGCTGATGAAAGGGAGAGCAGAGGCGGTGAAAAGCGGGCCCTTAATGTGAAAGTGCTGAGGGAGGGAGGCAGGGGGCAGCAGGCAGACAGCCGCCTCCTAGATGCCGTCTTCATCCTCCCAGCTCTGAAGACAGCAATTTCTGTGAAGTAATCTGGGAAACCCATCCTCTTAAATGGAATGGGGCGATTAGTGAGGAATTAGTGAGGGAGGGGATCGTGGGTTGGGAGTGACTGTGTGGAGACAGAGAAGGAGAGGTGGGGTCGAAAGTACATGTGCGTGAGAGGGGGAGATAGGTTGGGAAGCGGCTGTGTTTGAAACACGAAAGGTGGGCTTCAAATATGTGTGTGTGTGAAGCACGTGTGTGAGACAGGGGATGTGGGTGAAGCATGTGTGTGAGAGACATGGAGATGTGGATGAAGCATGTGTGTGAGAGACTGTGTGGGGACAGAGAAGGAGAGGTGGGGTAGAAAGTATGTGTGCGTGAGAGGGAGAGATATGTTGGGGAGCGGCTGTGTTGGAAACACAAGAGGCGGGTTACAAATATGTGTTTGTGTGTTGAGAGGGAAGGATCGGAAGTGGAGAGGAGCATAAGTATGGGAGGGAAAACATGAGGTTTCTAGAAAAGTATGTGTATGTGAGAGACCGGGGTGAGGATGATGCATGTGTGTGAGAAACATAGAGATGTGGATGAAGTATGTGGGTGAGAGAACATGGGAGATGTTGAGGAAGCATGCGTGTGAGAGACATGGGTGAGGATGAAGCATATGTGTGAGAGATGGGGTGAAGATGAAGTGTGTGTGTGAGAGACAAGGGTGAGGATGAAGCATGTGTGTGAGAGACAAGGAGATGTGGATGAAGCATGTGTGTGAGAGACAGGGGGTGAGGATGAAGCATTTGTGTGAGAGACAAGGAGATGTGGATAAACATGTCTGTGAGAGACATGGAGATGTGGATGAAGCATGTGTGTGAGAGAAGGGAAGATGTGGATAAAATGTGTGTGAGATACGGGGATGAGGATGCAGCATGTGTAAAAGACATGAAGATGTGGATGAAGAATGTGTGTGAGAGACATGGAGATGTGGATGAAGCATGTGTGTGAGAGAAGGGAAGATGTGGATGAAACGTGTGTGAGATACGGGATGAGGATGCAGCATGTGTAAGAGACATGAAGATGTGGATAAAGCATGTGTGTGAGAGACATGGAGATGTGGAGGAAGCATGTGTGTAAGAGGCATGGAGATGTGGATGAAGCATGTATGTGAGAGACGGGGGAGAGGATGAAGCATGTGTGTGAGAGACATGGAGATGTGGATGAAGCATGCGTGTGAGAGTTTGGTAGATGTGGATGAAGCATATGTGTGAGAGACAGGGAATGTATGGAGGGAGTATGTGTGAGAGACAGAAGAGTTTTATGAAGGGAGTACATGTGTAAAGCAGGGAGGTTCGGATGAAGTGTATTCGTAAGAGACGAGGGATGTGTGATGGGAGTGTGTGTGAGAAACAGAAGAGATGTATGTGAGGAGTATGTGTGTGAGACAGGGAGATAAGAATAAAGTATATTTGTGAGAGACGGGGGTGTAGATTGAATATGTGTGAGAGACAGAGGAGATCTGTGGAGGGATTATGACTATGTGAGGTACGAAATTTGGCCCATACTGTTCCAACGGTACACTGGAGGCCCTAACCCAGTGCACTCATTATAACACAGACCTGCTGTGAACGCCCTTTGTGACTCGAGCAGATGCCCATGTACATAATTATTACACCTCACAAGTACCTGAACAGGAACCCCATGTTCAGCGGTGCTTTGCCTTTATCTCTACACATGTCAGCACTGCATGTTACCAGGGTGTCCTGTAATTTATTGCTCTGCTTCACATCCAAGAAAGAGCGCCTGCCTGGTCTCTAAGGAGCAGCACCTCCCTCCTTGACGAGGACCTCTTGACTCCTGTACCTAGAAGTTCATCGCAAGGTCCTGCCCCTCCCCCATACCACTGTTCATGGTCATGATCCTCCCTTTCCCCTATCGCTGTGCACCGCGCTTCTCCAGCCCCCTCCCCAGCCAGCGCCATGCTAGGTAAATACGCACACGTACAGAGATATATAATACAATGAAAGGGATTCTGGGATATTCCTGAATCAGGGGGAGGTGTTCCTAGTAAAATACATTTTACCTAGGCGTATATATACGTGCAGTGCACCTTTGTGCTGGGTCGTGTTTTATTGTATTTGATATTTTGTATTGTTAAGCATCATATTGTGGTATCCTATATTGAATCATACTGACATGTGCTGTCAGAAACCAGTCTGCATCATGAAGAATATATTGTTTTGCATTCCATTGAATTTTATTAAAGGTCATGTATTTTATTAGATCACAAATATTGCTCTGTATAGTATTGTAATGTAAGGTTTTGTTTCAACGTTCTCTGTACTGTATTGTACCGTCGTGTGTGGAATCACTAGGATGGCAATGCATTGTACTGTCAGGTAGCATGGTGTTATTCATCCTTTCAGGTGCATCACTGCATCGAATTTTATTGTCTCGTTTCAATATCGTGACACATAATGCATTTTATTGTTTCATATTTCATTGTATTGCAGCTTATTATAATTTATATTACATCATGGGTGTTGCTTGCTGTTGCATTAAACTATATTGCAAGGTCATGTATTTTATTATATCACAAAGATTGCACTGTTCTGGATTGTAATGTAATCTTTTGTATAGCTGCGCTCTGTACTGTATTGTAGTGTTTTGTATAGCTGTGCACTGTACTGGATCGTAATGTATTGTTTTATATATCCGCGCTCTGTACTTAATTGTAATTGAATGTTTTGTATAGCTGTGCACTGTCCTGGATTGTAATGTAATGTTTTGTATAGCTGCACACTTTACTATATTGTTATGTAATGTTTTGTTTAGCCGCGCTCTGTACTGGATTGTAATGAAGTGCTTTGCATAGCTGCGCTCTGTACAGTATTGTAGGGTAATGTTTGGTATAGCCGCAATCTATACTGGATTATAATGTAATGTTTTGTATAGCTGCACTCGGTACTGTATTGTAATTTAATGTTTTGTATAGCTGTGCACTGTCCTGGATTGTAATGTAATGTTTTGTATAGGTGCACACTTTACTATATTGTAATGTAATGTTTTGTTTAGCCGCGCTCTGTACTGGATTATAATGAAGTGCTTTGCATAGCTGCGCTCTGTACTGGATTGAAATGTAATGTTTTGTATAGTTGCGCTTGTACTGTATTGTAATGTTTTGTATAGATGTGCACTGTAATGGATTGTAATGTAATGTTTTGTTTAGCTGCGCTCTGTACTGGATTGTAATGTAATTTTTTTATAGCGGCGCTATGTACTGTATAGTAATGTAATGTTTTGTGTAGTCGCGCTCTGTACTGGAATGTAATGTTTTGTATAGCTGCACACTTTACTGTATTGTGATGTAATGTTTTGTATAGCTGTG
Organism: Triturus cristatus; assembly: GCF_964204655.1. Classification (NCBI taxonomy): domain Eukaryota; kingdom Metazoa; phylum Chordata; class Amphibia; order Caudata; family Salamandridae; genus Triturus; species Triturus cristatus. The sequence continues at coordinate 901,538,594 of NC_140586.1, forward strand.
CACTGTACTGGATTATAATGTATTGTTTTGTATAGCCACGCTCTGTACTGAATTGTAATGTAATGTTTTGTATAGCTGCGCTCTGTACTGCATTGTAATGTAATGTTTTGTACAGCTGGACTCTGTACTGTATTGTGATGTTTTGTATAGCCGAGCTCTGTATTGTATTGTAATGTAATGTTTTGTATAGCCGAGCTCTGTACTATATTGTAATGTAATGTTTTGTATAGCTGCACTCTGTACTGGATTGCAATGTAATGTTTTGTATAGCCAGGCTCTGTACTGTATTGTAATGTAATGATTTGTATAGCTGCACTCTTTAATTTATTGTAATGTAATGTTTTGTATAGCCACGCTCTGTACTGTATTTTATTGTAATGTTTTGTATAAAGTCGTGCTCTGTACTGTATTGTAATGTAATGTTTTGTATAGCTGTGCTCTGTAATTGAATGTTTTGTACAGCCCCAATCTATACTGAATTGCTATGTAATGTTTTGTATAGCCGGGCTCTGTACTGTATTGTAATGTAATGTTTTGTAAAGCTGCACTCTTTAATTTATTGTAATGCAATGTTTTGTATAGCTGCTCTCTGTACTGTATTTTAATGTAATGTTTTGTATAAAGCTGTGCTCTGTATTGTATTGTAATGTAAATTTTTGTATAGCTGCGCTCTGTAATGTATTTGTAATGTAATTTTTTGTATAGCTGTGCACTGTATTGGATTGTAATGTTATGTTTTGCATTGCCGTACTCTGTACTGTATTGTAATGTGGTGTTTTGTATAAAGCCGTGCTCTGTACTGTATTGTAATGTAATGTTTTGTTTCCCCATGCCCTGTATTGTATTGTTGTGCATTGAATCACGAACATTACAATGCATTGTACTGTCGGGTAGCATGCTGTTTTGTATTCTGTCAAGTGTATCACTGCATCGAGTTTATTGTATTGATTCAACATCTTGAAACACAGTGCGTTGAACTGTTTCATATTTCATTGTATTGTACCTTACTATAGTGTATATTAGATTATGGAGGTTGCTTGGCATTGCATTCTATTGATTGTAATGTTTTGTATTATTATGGATTGGTTTGCAGTGTGTTGCATTTTTTGTGTTGTATTGAACAGCATGTATTGTTCTATTCAGTGCATTGAACTGCAATTTCATTTGTAGGACAATAGCTAGAAGTAATGTGATATCATATGCCATATTGCATTATGTATAACTGAATTGTCTTGTATTGTATTTGAATATTATGTACTGTAATATGCAGTGATTCACTGAACTGGGTTTATTGTACCTATTTACTGTTTTGTAATATATTGCATTGGCCAGCATTATATCACATTTTATTGAATTGATTCCTTTGTAATCACTTTCTATTGTTGGACGTAATGCTGTATCATGTTTCATTGCATTGAGAAATATTGTATTGTATCATGAAGATTACATTGTATTGTATCATATTGCATCGCAATAGACAGACCTACAGTATAGAGAATTGTGTATTGTATCGTGTCCATGTAACGATCCTGTCCGAAGATGGGTACTCCTCAGGATTCGTGTGATGCAATAAGGGGTACACCTCTTGATACCCCTAACTCCCACAATTACTGTACAGAGTATTAGGGTGATCAAGTGAGGGAAGGATAGGAAGGGAACAGCAGGGAGTAGATTCGGAAATTTAAAGTACAATACCATTAGATACAAAGGCATGCAACACTACTCTCATCAATTCTCACTAGGGTTGTTCAATTACCAGAAATGTCACACAACACCATCGGCTTTTCTTTACATCAAGAAAAACGGTAATCACTCATAACAGTTTCACTACTCCAAAGAGCCTTGAGGGTTATTAGAGCATCCCAAAAATGAAATACGTTCTGATAGGGAGAGCAGATAGTCTCGAATGAGTAATAACGGCCAGCGTGAGTATTCCCCAGCTAAACAGTCACTGTGGATTCAACTGTTCCTTTCCCAAACTAAAAGGACTTAAATCAAAGAACTAAAGTTTCCCAGCTCCTGCTTCTGGAACATGTAGCAAACCCACTGGAATTGCAGTCGCATTTACAGTGCAAACGATTAGTCATGCAAGACTTGGAACGGCTCCTGAATACAAGCGCTTCTCCTGCCCAACCTAATATATCCAGCTCCTCCTTTGGAGCGTAATGAAATAAAACGGAAATATCCTGCTCCTCCTTTGGAGCGCAATGAAACAGAACAGAAATCACTCTCAACGCCGAGAGTCGATAAACTTTTAGCCTCCTACCTGAGAGCGTGCGGGAAGCCAGGCAAGGGTCTTAATGGCGCGGAACGCCCAGGAGAGAATCAGAACATCCGTCCCTCTTCACACGGTCCCCGCGGGTAAGGCCGGGAATACTGCAAAGGCTCTCCTTCCGTCTTGCCGCAGCCGGAAAGGAAACAACCAACGAGCTGTGACCGGAATCACCGGTGGAACCGCGGATGATTCAAGCCTCAAGAAAAGACGCGGCAGTGCGTTTTCATCTAAATCCAGGAAACGGGAATGCTCTGATGTGACAGGTTCGCATCCACAATTACGCACGCCTCACCTAGCGTGTTGTGTCCAATATATAGACGTGGTCCCGTCCCCGCATCATAGGGCATTGTGGGGATTGTAGTCTAGGCAGGCGCAACGCTTGCCGATCCTGACAGTAGATCCCCTTGCCAAGCGCCTCCTAGATCCAGGCTTATCGGGGTGTTTGCGGTAGAAGGAGCGAACTGCAACCGGAGTGTGCACATTGACACATGGTTCCCATGAATCGTCTTCCGTGGTATAGCCTTTCCAGGACACCAAAAACCACACCTTCCCTCTCCTGTACTTGGCGTCCAGAATCCTTATCACCTTGTTTTCCATCCCGCCGTCCGTAGCCACCGGAGGGGGTGTTCTCCGCTTCACCCTTACCGCGGGTGTTCAGGAGACTGCAATATAACACAGGATGGATTTGGAGGGAGCAAGGCAATCGCAACCTGTATGCCACAGGATTAATCCTCTTAACCACCGGGTAGGGGCCGATGTATTTCGTAAGAAACACGCTGCGCAGTTTGAATCTGATGTTCTTGGTGGATAACCATACCATGTCCCCCACTGCATACTGTGGCCCATCGATACGGTGACGATCCTCCCATCCTTTGTACACTAGCTTCACCCGCACCAGCTGTCTCCTCACCTTCTTGTGTACCTCCTGCAGAGTTTTAATATGAGTTCTAACAGAGGATTGGTTGGTGATATCATCGGGCAGGTCAATGGGCAGGATCCTGGCACAAAAGCCGTAATTGGCTGTGAATGGAGAGACGCCCGTAGAGCTATGAGGAGCGTTGTTATATGCCAACTCGGCCATCCATAGCATGTAAACCCAGGATTCCTGTGCTTCTTTGGTGTAACATCTTAGGTACTTTTTAAGAGTTTGGTTAAGCCTCTCTGTCTGCCCATCTGTCTGAGGATGGAAGCTCGTAGATACCGCAGACTCCATGTGCAGGGCTTGGTACCACATCCTCCAGAAACTCGCTATAAATTGAGGGTCCCTATCAGACACAATGACCTTGGGGGTTCCATGTAGTTTGACGATATTCTGGAGCACCAATTGGGTGGTTTGTCCTGCAGTGGGCAGGTTTTTGCAGGGAATAAAATGACCCATTTTGTTAAGGCTGTCCACCACCACAAGAAGCACAGAGCACCCCTGGTCCACTGGTAGCCCTGTGATAAAGTCCAACCTGATATGCTGCCATGGCAAGCGAGGAGTGGGCATGGGAATCAGTTTCCCCTTCTTTTTTGTTGTGTCCCCTTTTCCTCACGCACAACTCTCACATCTTGAGACCCAGTCCTTAACGTCCCGTACCAATAAATCCCACCAGAAATGTCTCTGCATCAACAGGATTGTTTTCCTGACACCGGGATGTCCAGCCAAGGGCGAGTCGTGACACCAAACATATGCCTTTTTCCGTAAAGTCCCAGTGGGGAGATACAGCTTATTGTTCTGAAAGGGCAACCCATGCTTGATGGCTCGGGCAGTGTTTACTCTAGCCCAGTCATCCCACTCCTTGGTGCTCCTATCCCGCCGCACCTCCTCCAAGTACCAGTTGGCCTTGAGAACACACACCACCTTAGAGGGATCAATGATGGCTTCAGGAGTGACTGCGTCCTTCTCCTCGCTGGAAGCAAGACGGGACAATGAATCCGCTTTGCGATTCTCCGACCCAGGCCGGAAGGTGACGATTAAGTCGTATTCCTCAAAGAAGAGCATCCACCTCATCTGTCTTTGAGAAAGGTGTCTAGCACACTTGATGTATTGGAGGTTCCGATGATCGGAATATACCGTGATGGGATACCGGGCCCCCCATAAGTAAGGGCGCCATTCCAGGATAGCCTTTTTTTATGGACAACAACTCCTTCTATGCTATGTCATAGTTCTTTTCCGCTGGGTTAAGGTTCTTGGAGAGATAGGCGACCGGATGTGGCTGTCCCGTGTGTTTGTCCCGTTGTGAAAGGATCACTCCAACCTCCTCGTCTGAGGCATCTGCTTCCACTATGAAAGGAGCATCCGACTGGGGGTGTTTAAGTACTGGTGCTGAGGTGAAAGCATGTTTCAGGTATTCAAAAGTCTCTGCGGCCTCCTGTGTCCATCCAAAGGGCACTCCCTTTCTGAGCAGCCTGGTGAGAGGCATCGCCATTTGGGAGAAACCTTGAATGGAAGGGCGGTAATAATTGGCGAAGCCCAGGAAGCTTTGTACCCCTTTTACATTCTTTGGTACCGGCCATTCCTGTACTGCCTGTTCCTTCCTTTCTGCCATACCCAAGCCATCAGGATGGAGCATAACCCCCAGAAACTCTACCTCATGCACTCCAAACTCACAGTTACTCAGCTTGCAGTACAAGTGGTGCTTTCTAAGGGTCCGTAAGACTTGCATGACATGTTCTTGGTGGTGGTTCTCTGATTCCGAGTAAATCAGTATGTCATCTATATAAACAACCACTGATTCATCCACGTACTCCTTCAGTACGTCATTCAGAAAGTACTGAAAAGCTGCAGGGGCGTTGCATAGCCCAAACTGCATCACGGTGTACTCGAACAGGCCATAGTGCATTTTAATGGCCGTTTTCCATTCATCCCCCTCTCGCATGCGTACCAGACGATAGGCCCCTCTTAAGTCAAGCCTGGTGTAAATCTTTGCTTCACGCACCTGATCCAATAAGACTGGTATTAGGGGTAGAGGGTAACGGTTACGGATAGTGTTCTTATTTAGCATGCGGTAGTCGCAGCAGGCCCTTAATTCACCGCTCGCTTTGGCTATGAAGAAAAGAGGGGATGCCGCCGGGGAGCGTGAAAGCCTGATGAAACCTAATTCCCAAAAATGGTCTAAATACTCCCTTAAGTGTTTGCTCTCTGGCTCTGATAGGGCATAGACCTTGCAAGCGGGGATGGTGGCTCCTTCTACCAAATCGATCTGACAGTCATACCTCCTATGTGGCGGGAGTCTCTCCGCCCTGGATTTTCTAAACACATCCGCGAATTGTGTGTATTCGCTTAGCAAAACCATCTCCTTCTCGGCGGCGGTGGCCAACAGAAACGAGTGTTCTCTACACGTCTCCCGACAGGAACTGTACTGTCTTGTCCCTCCAATTGATGGTGGGGTTGTGGAAATATGGATTTTCCTGGTCAGTTATGTCCCCTATCTTGGACCCCAACGGTTCCATGTGCATGTCACAAGTACATGTATGTTCCCTCCAGTTCCAGTTATGAAGACGCAAATACATGTGCGTCCACCGTCAACATGTCCTTTGTCAGATCCGCCATGAATAGGCCGGATATTCCATTCCTAAGTATGAAAAGCCACCGGCTTTATATGGTTCACTTATGCCATTTTACAGTCCAGGCAAGTAGGCCCTGATTCTGTCATCAAACTCTTCTTGCCTTCTGCCTCTGAAAGCTCCGGTCCGAGCCTGCATCTGTGACCATGAACTTTGTCTCATTCTCTGCGCGGCTCACGAAGCCTGACATCAGCCTATTCTCTGCCAAGAACTGTATTTCACCTTCGAATTATCTGCCTCTCCCTCAGCCGATGCATTCCTGCCTAGTAGTTTAAGTAAACATTCTTCCAGTTACCAAGCAAAAAGGCCCATCTTCTCTGTCCTCATGCAAGTAATTCATAGCCCTGTTACTAGGGAATATTCCTACCCCCTCGCATTCAGTGTAGACACTTAGACGCTTGTACACGCACGCACAGTCAGTATAGAATAGATTCTGTCCGAGAGTCCTTCTTTTGTGGATAACATAGTTCTTTAAACATAGGATGTTAGATATGATTTGGGATTAGGTTGACTTGACCCCCCAGACTTCTCGTCTCCACATATAGAGCTAAATGTCAAGTCCTCGTCACCCCCTAGTTACACGTCAATTACACGTCATACTGCTGCGCGCGCATCTATGCCAAGTATTATCTTATAGATCCACCTATACATGACATCATAACCAATCATGTTCCTTTTTACCCATTATTACACCCATTTTCGGTTACGCAGACCAAACGTCAATGTCCTTATCAATTGTCACGCCTACTGTATTCACTTCATTATAATGTATGTACTATAAAAGTTACTTCTCTGTCAATAAAGTATGTACTTCACTTCCTGAACCCCCGTGGTGATGGAACTTGAAGCATCCGATTATAATCGATTATTGGAATAAAGCCCATTCCGAAACTCTAATATCACGGATTCTGCCTCTCATTTTACTGAGCTATTTTATAATGTTTCTGTATCAAATTCAGTCCCGGTAAAGGAATTTTTATTTACCACATGATGGCGCCCGAACAGGGACACTTTCTCATCTCACGCGCCGGCGGTGCGTTGCAGGCCCGGTCTCCTGCCACAGCTGGACGGACAATAACGCGTACCAACAGGATTTCCTGTATCTCCCTCCGGTCAAGCGGGGGCGACTGAGACTGCGATCAACACCCAGACGAGGCGGTGAGAAGTGCGAAGTATCCCGACCAGAGCCTAGCTGAGAGAGCAAGATCCGAGGTATACAGAGACCCACCAGTCCGAAGTCAAGCCCAGTGTTCGACGAGTCGAGTCGAGTCCAGTCCAGTCCGGTTCAAGTTCAAGTTACTGAGGCCTTCCGTTTCCGAAGCTACCCGGTGAGTACCATTACTGGGGAGGCATTTCTGACGTGCACATAGGTTGTGCCGGTCAAGACGGGTTTGGGTACACAAATCCGGTCTGCACTGTTTTAGCAGTGTATCTGTACTGTTTAGCAGTATATCAAGTATTCCGAAGTATTCCGAAGTGTCTAGTTATTGTCTAGTTATTGTCGAGATTTAAGCTTGGTGATTAGTTATGCAGACGATCATCATTGTTGTTTCAGTTAAGGGTTTAATGTTTAATGTTTAAAGTGTTTAAGTATGTTCTGAATATCGTGGTATGAATGACTGTTCATTATCGTGTTTATTGTATTAAGTCTGTTCAAATTCAAGTATCAGGTCAAAATCAAGTATAAAGTCAGTTCTCAAGATGCCGCTCTTTTCGAAATTAAGACAGATCACTACCAGAAAAGGGGTTCTCGAAGAAGCCGTCCCTATTCATCCTTGGGACACTCCAGGGCACTTTATGTATCACAAACATGGTTTAGACGCTATATTATTTCTTGACTTATGGGTAGACTATACCAAGGGATTACCAGAAAGTCAGAGGTGGCCCACAGCGGGGACCTGGGATGCAGAGTGCATCATGAAAGTCGAGGAAGAGTTATGGAAAAGGAAAGTCAGACAGTCACAGAAAGACGCCGTTGAATTATGGCGTAAAGAATCACATAGACGAACAGAAAAGGCACGTAGACAGGAAGAGAAGAGTAAAGAAAATTCCAATAAAGTTCGGGAGAATCTATTAATTGAGGAAGGTATCCGAGTGAAATCAGAACAAGTAGACAGACAAAGAAATGCCCTTATGAATGGTATGTATCCCCTTCTGGCCGAAGGATTACCTAAGGCTACTCCAGAAACACCAAAAGACTTGCCAACCCCATTGTTCCCAATCAAGGTACATCCTAAGGGGCATCCTAGAACCGCAGAAGATGTTTTTCTTTCCTCATATTTAGATGACGCAGCTCCCGAGTATGCTAATTCCGCCCCACATAGACCGCATACCAGGGAGGTTCAACGCCAAGATCCAGTGCCCGTATCCCTACAGCAACAAATCGAGTCACAAGTTCCGGCAAGCACATCTGTTTCTGCATCTGTTCCTACAGGTACTTCTATAGCTGAGTCCACACCTATAGTTGCTGTGTCACGTTCGACGAATCCTTTCACACCCGACGCCCCAGATGGGGCCACGGGAGGTGCTACCAATATTTTTTCTACGCCACCTAGAATAAATAAACTTATTTTTCAAGAGTCAGCGCATTCACGTACACCCAAATTCGTAAATGATCGTACGCTTAAGGAACTTCTTATAGATTGTAGATATGACCCGGTGCTCGGTAAAGAGGACGAAATGATCCTGGCATCATTACGTATCAGACGAGCCGCAGGGTATTTAGCGAAGCTACCAGGAATGACTGCGCATCTAGATAAAATATATCATTTTGTTCAAACAGGGCGAGATCCAGAATGTATTAACAGAGCTATGGAATACCAGAAAGTAGAGATACAGGGGGAACTGTTACGTTTCCTCATAAACTGTGTGATCAGAAATCAAGACCGACCGGGGGTAGATCCGGAAGCAATGAAAATTCTTACAAAATGGAGCCAGAATATATCAGAAGGGAGACACGATAAGCAAAATTGTATAATAGCCATGTGCCGAAAGATCCGTAAAGAAATAGAGCGCCTACACGAGGAGAGATTAGAGACAGACGAGTTCGAACAAAGCGAGGAAGAAGGGTCAGGACTGCCCGCAGGACAGCCGGACACCATAGCCTATGTAGGTAGAGGAAGATCTTGTAATAGGAATCAGACTAGATGTCATACTGACTCAATACGTCCAATATGTCTAGATAATGACAGGAATTTCCAAATACCTATAATTAACATAAGGTCTAACGAGCATTCGTTCCAAACCGCCGACAAACTACTCCGAGAACGAAGGGGTTATCATTTTCTAGATTCTATGGATGAACAAGATTTAGCAAGGGCAGCTGTCCATTGGGTGGACAGTCCCGGAAAATATAGTGATGAGACAGTAGTACGCACATTTTTGAATCTTACCCCAGATGAACAAAGGTTAGCTGGGATTTATATGATTCAACAACTCATTATACTATATCGGAGTCAGCATTCGGACCCTGGTCCCTTACCTGACATACTGACTGAATTGCTTATGAATAAATAGAGAGGTCCAGGTACTAAATTAATTAAAGAAATTCTAGTATCAAGAAAGCAGTATATTCTTTTTGTATGCTCAGAGCATGTCTCATTGCCTGTCAAGGAAAGAACTACGTATCACCTGGATAGACAGAATCCCTTACGAGAAGTACACCCAATAAAAGGTGAGGACAATCAGTTTAAACGCGTATTTGTATATACGCCCATATCGAAAATAGAATTGTTAGAAATGAAGAAAGTGGTACCCAGTCATGACAAAGACCCAGCGGGTTTTCACCGAGAAATTAAGGACATGTTACTCATGGGAGAGTATACCTACCCCGACATTATGACAATATTAAAGGTGTTGATGCCTGCTGGCATTTATGAGAAACTCAAGGAAAAAGAGTGGGAGGTAGGTGACCAAAAGATAGAATGGTCAGCATTAGAAGCAGAAGAAAGGGCCCGAGGTCCAGGTTCGGGGCTTGGGGACAAAACTAAAGCACTACCAGGTCTACTAGTACAGGTACTGCCACGTTTATTAACTACGAAAAAGGAAGATTGGGGTACAATTTCAGCCTGTAAACAGAAGCAAGATGAAGACACTAGCGATTACTATGCCCGATTCGAGAAATGTTTTGGTATAAATAGTGGCATAAAAGCAAGTAGCGAATCATACCCACATCTGTTTGTAACAAAATTAGTGGAAAATGCCCTGCCCCCAGTAAAGAATAGAGTATTAAAATTCGAGAGTACCTGGCAAGGTAACACTCCAACACAAATGTTACAAATGTTACAGTACCACCACAATAGAATTAGAGAGGAACAAGAACATGAACACAGACGCATGAAAGACACAAAAATGAAAATGCTAGTCTCCCAGACAGTTCCAGCTGAAGGACATAAAAAGGGTATGACACATTCCGATTCAGCAGGACCTGTAAAAGGGACATGCAACTATTGTAAAAAGCCAGGTCATTACGTACACGATTGTCCAGTGCTAAAACATAATATCGCCATAGGTAAAACACAGGAAAGATCACGGCCACTAAGACAAGATCAGAACGAACAAGGAGCTACGCAGCATGCCCAGGCCATGCCAGCCGCACAACAGCCAATACAGTTTGTGCCAGCTGCACCACCGTTGCCTGTTGCTGCCACACAGACAACAACACGACAAATGTATCAGACCGCACAGTATGAATATCCCGAGTATCAGCGTTACGCATGAACTAGCCTAGAGAGGGAAGTTGACTTACCCCTTATCGAGATTCCTGTAGATCAAGAAGGACCTTATGTACATAGTGAATTATTAGGTCAAGATAGAAAAATTTTACTCGATACAGGGGCAAGTCGAACAACTATAAAACGTAGTGAAGTTCCAGGGGCACCCCTCTCAGGCTCTCAGAATATTTCCCTTGGTTTTTCAGGAAAACCTATTGTTAATGAAGTATCACAGCCTCTTCCACTTACGATAGGACCTCTGACCCGAACTACAGATCTATTGCTTACTAAATCATGTCCAGAAAACTTGTTAGGAATAAAAACGTTGAAAGCCCTAGGAGCCATAATATGTTGTTCTCCGGAAGGAGTAAGGTTGTTTTTACGTGATTTTAAAGGTCACTATGTATCTAGAGACATGGATCCCCGACTGCAGACTTTACCTACACATCTATGGGCACAAGGCCCTACTGATGTTGGATGCATGAATATTACACCATATCGAGTCACATTAAAGGCAGGAGTGGTGCTACCACGAATGCGACAATACAAGTTACCACCAGATGCTGTAGTGGCTTTACTACAAATCATTGACGAGCTCATTGCCCAAGGAGTAGTTGTGGAAACAGACTCCAATATATGTAATTCACCGATAATACCGATTCTTAAACGAACAGATCCTACAGCGCCGCCAGTATATCGATTGGTTATTGATCTGCGCGAGTTAAACAAATGCATTGTGCCACAATTCCCTGTGGTCCCAGATATCTCGTCATTACTGACAGCTATTGATTCCGAAGCAACATTCTTTACTGTAATTGATCTCAAAAATGCCTTTTTCAGCGTCCCAATAGATCCGGAAAGCCAATATTTGTTCGGATTTAGTTTAAATGGACGTAGCTTTAAATTCTCACGCGCACCTCAAGGATTTACAGAAAGCCCCAGCATCTATAGCCAAGCACTGAAACGAGAACTAGATAGTATCCACATGCCAGTTAACACTACTCTGCTTCAATACGTCGATGATCTGCTGATTACCGCCCGAAGCGAACCTGAATGTGAAAAAGCATCACTGACAGTTTTACAATTTCTAGCCGAAAAAGGGCACAAGGTGTCCCCTTCTAAGCTGCAATTCTGTGTCCAGCGAGTTGTTTATCTTGGACACTCGCTGGACAAGGAGGGAAGGCAGCTTACACCCGACCGCATTCAGTTGATAGCTAACATGCCAATACCCAAGACACAAAAGGAAGTACGAGCTTTCATAGGCCTCACTTCATATTGTAGGCAGTGGATCCCTCAATATGCATTTCTAGCAAAACCACTCATTCAGTTAACCACACAGGAGGCAGCCACATCGACTGTTCTCCCTTGGACTCAGGAACACACACAAGCTTTTGAAAGCTTAAAGAAAGCTTTATGTCAAGCACCCGTTTTAGCAACGCCATGTTACAGAAAACAGTTTACACTCTTTGTTACAGAACGCGAAGGTACTGCCTTGTCAGTACTCACACAGGAACAAGCAGGAGCACACAAACCATGTGCTTATTTTTCTAGTACATTAGATCCCGTAGCTCAGGCTTTGCCTGCATGCCTAAAATCAGTAGCAGCGACAGCTTTAGCAATCAGACAAAGCGATGCCATAGTGTTAGGACATCCATTGACAGTACAAGTACCACACGCAGTAGAGGTTCTTGTAAATAGAACGCAAACACAACACTTGACTATAGCGCGACTTACAGGATACGAGCTTACATTGTTTCAGCCACATATAGAAATCAGACGCTGTAACACATTGAATCCTGCCACACTTTTACCTGTAATCGGAACAGACCCACTAGCCCATGACTGTATTGAAGTTATTACTGTAACGACAAAACCCAGACAAGACTTGACCGATGTTCCATTGTCAGATCCAGACTTGACATTGTATGTAGATGGTTCATGCATGAGAACAAGTACAGGAGAGTTAGTGGCCGCTTATGCAGTCACAACAGATACTGAAGTCATTGAAACTAATCGTATAAATACTTTGTCAGCTCAAGCCGCAGAGCTCATCGCTCTGACACAAGCCTGTATTCAAGCCACGAATAAAAAAGTCAACATATACACTGATTCACGTTATGCATTCGGAGTTGTACATGACTTCGGCGTGCTGTGGCGAGAGAGAGGTTATTTAACTTCCCACGGTGCCCACATTCAGCACGGACCCCTCATTCATGCCTTATTAGATGCAATACATCTACCTACTGCAATATCAATTATGAAATGTAAAGCTCATATGAAAGTTACTGATATCATTTCCCAAGGCAATGATCTAGCCGACAGAACGGCTAAACAGACTGCTCAAACTCAAACTCCCGACATGACAAAGACAATAGTCCCGATGCCGACACATTGTATGACAGTTAAAGATCCTACTCTTGACGTAATTGACATACAGACACATGCTACACCAGACGAAATAAAGAAATGGACTGAATTAGGAGGGATCCAAACGGACCAAGGATGGATGATGAAGGAAAAGTCTGTATGGTTCCTTCCTGATTCAATGGTCCAAGTTATAATTAACACTATACATAGTCCAGCACATCTAGGAGAAAAAGCTATGCTGGACAGCATTCAACACATTTGGTTCAATAAACATTTACGAGCAGCAGCAAAACAAAAGGTCCGTACCTGTATGATCTGTTGTCAGTTTAAACCCAGGTAAAAGCATTCCCGTAGAACAGGGTGGATTTCATACCCCTAATCATCCTTTTGAAGTACTCCAGATGGATTATATCCAGATGGAACGATGTCGAGGATTCAAATATGTTCTCGTAGTTGTTTGTGCTCTGTCCCGTTGGACGGAGGCATACCCGGTTTCAGATTACACTGCCCCGACTACTGCCAAACAGTTGGTTCGAGAATTCTTCCCACGATACGGTTTACCACGTGTTGTCTACTCAGATAACGGCCAGCCGTTCTCATCCGAATTAATGAAACACGTTTCACTTCTGTTAGGTTATCAGTGGAAATTCCACTGTGTCCGACACCCCGAAGCAGCAGGTCTCGTAGAAAGACATAACCAGATACTGAAAATCAGAATGTCCAAAATATGCAGAGAAAAAGGTATCGACTGGGTAGTAGCGTTACCCGTTGCACTCTTTTACATGAGAATGGTAGCACACTCTCGAACAGGGCTATCCCCGTATGAGGTGATCTTCGGTAGACCACCGAATATGTGGGGGACGCCTATACCACGCAAAATAACTGATATTGACTGTAATATGCTGACAGATTACTTGGCTTCCTTGATGTCTGCACTACAATCTTCTCGTTCACAGGTAGCTGCAGCCTTTCCCGACAACACTGAGGTGAAACCCCATGACGTTGTTCCGGGTAATCTTGTCTTTGTGAGGAATTTCGACCGAAAGACTCAGCTGGAGCCCAGGTGGAAAGCACCCAAGTTGGTCCTGTTGACCACAAGAACAGCCGTGAAGATCGAGGGCCGCAAGGGCTGGATTCATTCAAGCCATATTAAGAAATTTCATGGACTATCCTCGGATATAGACACTGTGCCCTGCACTACCTCACAGACTGATTCAAAACTCCCTTTTGTTGAACCGAACAAATCTGAAAGTTATAAACTAAAGCTTAGGTCCAACCAGTCGAGCAATTTGATTGTTTAAGTCCTCTCCAAGGTGAAGCGGTTGAATTGTCTCTGACATGTATCCCTTGGACCTGAGTAGAGGAAATACCCGTAAAATGTTGAAACAACAGGCGTATTGTAAATCACTGCGTAGCCACTGTATAGGGACATTATTAATTTTGTTTTTATTGAGTCTTTTAATAATTATTACAAGTATGTTGTTGCACATATATTACCCTATTTCTAGACATGTTTATAATGTTACTGCTGAACATTCTTTTAGTGACTTACCTCCGCATGAATTGTCTTATAGACTTGCGCTGCGCAATAACACTTTCATCAGTATGTTACATCATTCCCATCAGACTAGTAATGCCACCAATTGTTGGGTGTGTGGCCGACTCCCTCCCTATCAGAATTATGAAGGAGTCCTGCCTTTCTTTCCACACCCATTTACACATAATGGCTCCTGTGGAGCATGGTTTAGTTTAATCAATTCCATAGACTCAGACACAGCAGTTTACCAAGATCATTGGGTATGGGGAAACCTGAACCTAGCTTTACTCAAAGTCTGCTACCCTGACAAAGAGGGTCGCCCCAAAAGAACAGGAACTGATCTAGAAAATGAAGTGTATGGATTAGGTAATTTTACACCTAATCTCATGATTCTAAATGTCGTATCCGAAGTTGAGCTAGTCTTACCCACCATGTCAGTATTCCCAGCGAAGGGTGAATTGTGTGTAAGAAAGGTTGGTTCCATACATATGGGCCATAGTAAATGCACTACTATAGTAGAATTCAGTGATCAAGGAAAATCTTCATTTAGAGCTTCTCGCCACTCCTACTTCATATGTGGTCAGACTGCATATATGCGTCTACCCCTAGATTGGGATGGTACCTGCTACATTGCATTCCTTTTGCCACCTGTTTTCCTAGCTCCTCCTGATTATTATAGGAATATTCATTTAGTACACAATAGAGAGCGGAGAGATCTCCCAATTGTCGATTACACTGAAACGGCATGGGACAAGTATGTAGATTTTAATAAAGGCATCTTTCCCTATATAGGTACTGTTACTAATAGTAAGCTGATACGTAGATTAACTAGAACCCTTGAAGCAGTAGTGAATGAGACTATTTCCGCCTTAGGCAATTTAACGGAAGAGCAGTCTGCTATGCGGATTGTTGTGCTTCAAAATCGTCTTGTCCTTGACGTCATCCTGGCTGATAGGGGCGGAGCCTGTAGGGTCATCGGATCAAGCTGCTGCGTATTCATACCAGAAAATTCGCCATCTGTATATAAAGCCATCACTCGCCTTCATAAGATTGTAAGCCAGATACACCAGAACCCAGGCACTTGGACTTGGTCCAGTTGGTTTTGGAATGCGGTATCAGCCTGGGGATGGAGAGTTTTATCCTTCCTAGGTATTGGCCTTCTCATACTATTCAGTTGCTGTCTATGTCTACAATGTGGACCAGCGATTTGTGGTCTGTGTGCCACATCGTGCATTCCACATCAAGATTTACGTTCAAGATCCCGGAAGAAGAAAGAAGAACAAATGATGCTATATGAACAGATCAATGGATTGATGAAGATTGATATCTCTTGAAGGGCAAGTAGGGGACAAGGAGGGAATGTGGAAATATGGATTTTCCTGGTCAGTTATGTCCCCTATCTTGGACCCCAACGGTTCCATGTGCATGTGTATGTTCCCTCCAGTTCCAGTTATGAAGACGCAAATACATGTGCGTCCACCGTCAACATGTCCTTTGTCAGATCCGCCATGAATAGGCCGGATATTCCATTCCTAAGTATGAAAAGCCACCGGCTTTATATGGTTCACTTATGCCATTTTACAGTCCAGGCAAGTAGGCCCTGATTCTGTCATCAAACTCTTCTTGCCTTCTGCCTCTGAAAGCTCCGGTCCGAGCCTGCATCTGTGACCATGAACTTTGTCTCATTCTCTGCGCGGCTCACGAAGCCTGACATCAGCCTATTCTCTGCCAAGAACTGTATTTCACCTTCGAATTATCTGCCTCTCCCTCAGCCGATGCATTCCTGCCTAGTCGTTTAAGTAAACATTCTTCCAGTTACCAAGCAAAAAGGCCCATCTTCTCTGTCCTCATGCAAGTAATTCATAGCCCTGTTACTAGGGAATATTCCTACCCCCTCGCATTCAGTGTAGACACTTAGACGCTTGTACACGCACGCACAGTCAGTATAGAATAGATTCTGTCCGAGAGTCCTTCTTTTGTGGATAACATAGTTCTTTAAACATAGGATGTTAGATATGATTTGGGATTAGGTTGACTTGACCCCCCAGACTTCTCGTCTCCACATATAGAGCTAAATGTCAAGTCCTCGTCACCCCCTAGTTACACGTCAATTACACGTCATACTGCTGCGCGCGCATCTATGCCAAGTATTATCTTATAGATCCACCTATACATGACATCATAACCAATCATGTTCCTTTTTACCCATTATTACACCCATTTTCGGTTACGCAGACCAAACGTCAATGTCCTTATCAATTGTCACGCCTACTGTATTCACTTCATTATAATGTATGTACTATAAAAGTTACTTCTCTGTCAATAAAGTATGTACTTCACTTCCTGAACCCCCGTGGTGATGGAACTTGAAGCATCCGATTATAATCGATTATTGGAATAAAGCCCATTCCGAAACTCTAATATCACGGATTCTGCCTCTCATTTTACTGAGCTATTTTATAATGTTTCTGTATCAAATTCAGTCCCGGTAAAGGAATTTTTATTTACCACAGGGTTATGATGGCAGAACCACGGCATCCCCAGTATCACCTCATGCTGTGGGGCGTCAATTATGTTCAGTGCCAAATCCTCCATATGTTGTCCCCCTTCTATCCCAACCGACAGGCGTATAGTCTCTGTCTGTTCGTGATAAGTCCTGATTTAAGGGGCTTTCCGTCCACAGCAAACACTTCCTCGGGGATGTCTCGGGGCACCCTACTTAGGTCTAGGTGTTGGACTAAACCACTGTCTATGAAATTTCCGGTAGCCCCGGAGTCTAACATGGCCATTACCAGGAATATGTGCTGCTTATGTTCTAGACCCATCATGAGCACTATATGGGATTCTGTGTCCTTCCCCCGAGTGGTGGCCAAAGAAAGGATTCTCCAGTCTTTATCCAGAACCGGCCCAGAAGGAACAGAGGAAACACAACTGAGGTCTGTGCTCATTGTTGAAGCTACAACTTTCTTGTTTTTGTATGTGGTTCCTGGAGTCTTGGGCCTAGCTCTGCACTCACGAACGTAGTGCCCTTTCTTTCCGCAGTACATACAGAGCCCCTGAGTACGTCTACTCTCTCTTTCTCTCCTGGAGAGTGGTGCTCGAAGAGCCCCCACCTCCAGGGGTTCAGGAGTGGCTTTGTTACTGGTCGTGTCGCTCCTAAGGCTCCTGTCCTGTTGATACACCTGCTTTTCCCCCTTACGACGCTCTCCTCCTCCATCGGCTGTGCGGCCATTAGCCTCAATGCAAGACCGATAAGATCAGCACAAGATCATGGTTGGGGATCAATTATGGCTATGACATCTTTCAGCTCGTAACGGAGGCCCTGGTAAAAAAGAGACATTCTCTTTTCTTCCGGCCAAGCTGCTTCCTCCACCAGTCACGTCACCCTTGCCTCAACTTGTCAGCACTGAAGGTGGTGGTTTGCCTATCGAATACCCCTTCCAAGGCTGTTCTGAAATCGTCCCAATCAGACAAGATGGGGTCGTTGTTCCGAACCAGTGGTACTGCCCAGTTCGCCGCATCCCCCAATATGAGATAGAAGATTGCAAAAGCCACTCTTGAGTGAGGATCCCGAAATGAGGAAGGTTTGCACGAGAAATGCATCATGATCTGAGTTAAGAAAACCTGTATTTTCAGGGGGTCTCCGACATAGCGTTCAGGGCTAGCTAAGGGAATGGGAGGTGGAACGGTGACGTGTATCAGTGGACTCCCTGAAGCTATTTCAAACTGGTTTTTAGAGTAGTGTTTCCACCATTTCTCGCACAGCTCCGGTCTCTGCGTGTGAGGCCGCCAACTCTTGTTGTACCAAGGCTAAGGCTCCCAGAACCTCTACCATGGCCCCACCCTACTGCCACGCACGAACCTGGAGGAGTAAATATCGTGGGTGCGTAATTCTGTAACGATCCTGTCCGAAGACGGGTACTCCTCAGGATTCGTGCGACGCAATAATGGGTCCACCCCTTGGTACCCCTAACTCCCATAATTACTGTACTGAGTATTAGGGTGATCAAATGAGGGAAGGATAGGAAGGGAACAGCAGGGAGTAGATTCGAAAATACAAAGAACAATACCATGAGATACAAAGGCATGCAACACTACTCTCCTCAATTCTCGCTAGGGTTGTTTAATTACCAGAAATGTCACACAACACCATCGGCTTTTCCTTACATCAAGAAAAGCGGTAATCACTCATAACAGTTTCACTACTCCAAAGAGCCTTGAGGGTTATTAGAGCCGCGGATGATTCAAGCCTCAAGAAAATACGCGTCCACGCGTCTTCATCTAAATCCAGGAAATGGGAATGCTCTGATGCGACAGGTTCGCATCCACAATTACGCACGCCTCACCTAGCGCGTTGCGTCCAATATATAGACGCCCCCCGCATCATAGGGCATTGTGGGGATTGTAGTCTAGGCAGGCGCAACGCTTGCAGATCCTGACAGTCCATATTGTAATTCACTGTCATGCACGTGCTATGAAGATTCTATTACCTTGCTGCATATATTATAAGGCGTGCATTGCATTACATCATATGGCATCTCATTGTCAGGTGTTTTTGTGCTATTCACAATGCTTTGCATCTTGGCCATTGTTGCAGATGCAGTTTGAACTGTCGGAATAAATGACCCTTCTCAGCTATGTATCAGATTTTGATTTTTCTTTATTAGAAGAGTGAAAATAGTTTTTTCTAGCTATGTTAATTGCCTGTTCGCTGATAAAAGCCGAGTTGGAAATCAGGCCGCTCTCCGGCAGCTTGGGTTAAAAAGAGGCGCCAACGTTTTCAGGTGGCACACTGCTCCGCTCTCAGAAACAGGGCAGACATTTGCTGCAACTGGGTATGTTTTGAGGAATTCAATAATGATGGTATAATGATTTTTTAAAAATGGATCATGTTGCACGGAATATGAATACATTGTCATATGTATTTATTTATGTGGAAAGTTTAAGTGCCTAATTTATTACAAAATGATGCAGCGCGGAGCCGCAAGCCATTATGCTGCACCGAGCTGCATCCTTATAAAAGCACAGGGAAACGTCGTATTAACAACAACACAAAGCATCTCTGTGCTTTCCCCTGCGCTGGTGAACAATTGGCTGCGAAGAGCCAGTGCAGGCACCCTTGCGTTATGTTTCAAGGGTGCCTGCTTTGCAGGGATCATTGTTTTTGTGCAGGAAGGGACAGCTTCCTGCACAAAAACAATAATTAATGGCATTTTCCTCTTTCTATGCATGCTGCAGAATGCAGCCCATATAGAAAGAGGAAAAAATGAGGAGAAATAAAAGTATCACTTTTTTTGCCACCAGTGGCAAAAAAAGTGATGCACGGGCGGTGCAATGGGCTTGTAAATGAGGCCCTAAGTTCTTGATTTTCTCCAAAGAAATTTACAGTTTATGTCACTCATTTTTCTACCAGTAATTAAATAAAATATGTCTCACAGAAGGGCTCATATTTATTAAAAAGTCATGCAGCACAGCAAGCCACCTTAGGGCAGGAATGTTGCGTATTTAACATAATACGGTGCAGTCCTGTCTTTTGCCAGCACAATGTGCTGCCTAGCTCCAACGCAGGCACCCTTGCACCATAGTGCAAGGGTGCCTGCATTGTAAGAAGGATTGTGTAAACACGCCCTGTGTCCGTTTTTAGTTGGGAGATTAAGTTCATTTGAGTCCTGAGGGTCCCTAGGGTCCAACTAGCCCACTAGGTACCTCCAGTAAGTGCCACAGAGCTGCGTTGCAGAGAGGTGTAAAAAGTGGCACGGCCTGGACCACCTCTCTGCAATGCAGCTCAGTGGCGCTTACTGGAAGCACTTGGTGGGCTAGTTAGCCCCCAGGGGCCCTCAGTATTGAAGGGAAATTATATCCCCAATTTAAAACGTGCCATGGTGCGTGTTTGCACACGTCACCTCAGGCCCTGTCCCCTCCCTTCACCACTGTGTAAACGCGCCCTGTGGCTGTTCTAAGTTGAGAGATTAAGTCCCCTTGAATCCTAAGGGTCCCTAGGGTCACACTAGACCACTAGGTACCTCCAGTAAGCGCCACAGAGCTGCGTTGCAGAGAGGTGTAAAAAGGGGCTTGGCCTCAGAACACCTGTCTGCAGCGCAGCTCCCTGGCGCATACTGGAGATGCCTGTTGGGGGCGCGTTTGCAGAGTGCTGCATGGAGGGGGCATGGCCTCCGGCACGATGCCAGTCTTTTATTTATTTTATTTTTTTAAGAAGGGGGGCTGTGTGGTTCCCCTTCTTATTCTAATTTATTGGCCCTGATGACCCCATCCCCCAGGGCCTGTCTCCTAATTATATTTTTTTGACCCCAATCCTCAGGGCCGGCCACTGTTTTTTATTATTTTTTTAAAATATATATTTATAGACACACCTAGGACATGCTGGACAAACCGTACGTACCTATCACCATGACGATTTGCGTGATATTCATTAAAAGGCGACTATGCATGCAATTAATCCACGTGGAATGTATTTACATCACTAGTGAAGCTCTGACATGTCTGATGCTCTACCGTGCCTAATCCCGGTAGACACCCTTGTCGTTTATTTATACAAACATGGGTAGCTATTGACGGGCACATTTAATACACATGCACACCAAGCAATTCAAAGGGGATTCGACAAAAATTCGACCAAAACTATGCAAGAAACCCCCCTCACAGTTAATAAAACACACATCCACTGCCGGATGTGTAATACTTTTTATTTTACTCTCTGGAAAGGGGACGAACATCACTTGCGAGTCACAGCGCGCTCCTGACAGAGCCCAATGCTGTGTTACACCCACCATTGCCTGCCGAGTGCCACACACCTCTGTATTGTATTCCACTAGCTAGTGCATATGCTATGACACTCTCTAGCCCATGTGCACTGTAACACCACCCCGTGAAAATGTCATGCCACACTTGTCTTCGCACGGGTTATATTGCCCCATCTAACGTGCCTTCCTCGATGCCTATGTTATAACGCACAGTGCTATGCCATACATATTACAATTTGGGATCCATATCTTTGTCACAGTGCATATGCAACGTTACACTCCCCAGCACATATTTTATATTACAACTTTAGAGACTAGTTAGGTTACACAACACTGCCCTGTGCATATTACACTCCAAGGCGCATATCGCATAGCACACGCTAGTGCCTGTGCTATCTCGCGCTCTCCAATGAATCTGTCATTGCGCACAATGTATTGCATATTATATTTCACGCCTGGTTCATCTTATATCACACTTTTTGGTGCATAGTTTATACCATACACTATATCTAGTTTTCATTTTCAATCGTGCTCTCAGGACTATGTTCTATATAACACTGTGTTCACCTACCCTTTTCACGGGCATTACATTTTGCGATAGGTGGTGGAGGGTCAGGGGGTGTTTTTGCCAAGTGAGCCCGGAGTCACAGTCACTAACGTCTTCTTCTTCCTGAATAAAAGTGAGATTATGCTGCATACTTGTTCATATTTTAAGTAGTTTGCACAGACAAAATGTTTTAAAAACAATAAAGTTTCTAATACCCGCCTTCTCTGAACAGTTAGCTTGCTGCCCCATCCCCCTCCTCCCTATCCTCTGTTGTGTGAATCCATGGACTAGCCTCCTCCCTCCTGCCATGCATGGTCTGATGTGCTGCCACTGCCCTCAATTTAGTATGATGTACCAGTCCACTCCTCCTGCCCTCCATTGCCCAATTCTATGCCCCATCATTGACCTCCTGCTTAAACTCTGTGCTTAGCTTGCTGCCCCTATTCTCCTTCCCCCTGCCCTCCGATGTCTTTGTGCATGCCCCTGCTCCATCCTTTTTGCCCACCATGTCCCATGGACCTGCCACTCCTATCTACTCTGAGTGTTCTGTTGAGCTGCCACTCCCCTCCCACCTGCCTAGCATTGTCAGATGACTGTAACCTGTCCCTGCCACCTCCACCCTGCCTGTCCACATGCCATGCCTCTATCCTCTTCCTCCTGTCCTACATGGTCCATTGTACTGCCACACCCTTCTGCCCTCCCTGGTCTGTTGTGCTGCAACTGCTCCTCCTGCCTGCCCCGTGTGGTATGTTGTGAGGCCCCTTCCCCTGAACTTTCTTGTCTGTGCACAGGTCCTGACCCTCCCTTCTATCCTCCATCGTCCTTTGTGCATGCCCCTGCACCCTCCTTCTTGCCCATCATAGCCATTGTGCTGCCACTAACCCTCCCACTTGCCATGCATGGTCTTCTGTGCTGCCATGGCCCCTCCCACCTTCCCTGTGTGGTCAGTTAGCTGCCCCTGACCCCTCCCACCTTCCCTCCATGGTCTGTGTGTATGCCATCACAGTCTCACTGTTGCTCTTCATGTTGTGTCTTGCTTCTAGCGCCCATCCTGCCTGACCTCCATGGCCATCTTGCTGCTCCTGCCCTGCCCCCTTGCCCCCAGCCCTCTGTTTACCTGTGCAGACCCCTACTCCCTCCCTCCTGGCTTGTCTGTTCCATTGTAATGCCCCTGATCCGTCCCTCCTGCCCTTTATGGTCTGTTATGCTGCAGCCTTCTCTCCTGTCTGTCCATTATGGTCAGCTAGCTACCATTGCCTCTTGCCCCTCTGTTCTCTGTTGTCCATGTGCATGGTCCTGTCCCCTCCCTCTTGCTTTCTATGGATTGTTGTGCTGCACTCCCGTCCTGCATGCCCTGTGTGGTGTATTGTTCTGCTGCAAACCCTGATGCCTGCCCTGCAGGGTCAGTTTGGTGCACCTCTCCATGTCTCTCCTGTCCTCTGTTATCCAAGTCCATGTCCCTATCCCATTTCCTTCCATGATCCAATGTACCATACTTGCGAACATTTTGAACTTGGTAAGAGGGAGATTTTGAAAAAAAACTGGGGTATTGATTTTCCCCTTTGAGTTACATTGAAAAAGAGGATATTGTAGACAGGAGACAGATCAAATAAAGCCCATTTGAGCTTAAAAACATTGGACGTTTCCTGGCTGAATCGGGTCTGTTGGCATGTATGGTTGTACTACCATTGCCTCTTCCTTCTGCCCACAATGGTCTATTACATTGCCACAGCCTTGAAGGAGGGTAGATTTTGTATCACAGGGGGCCCCTGGCCCGTTCTGTCCACACCTGAAGTATGAGACCCTTGTCCTTGCCCTGCCAGCCGCATTTGTAGCCGTATTAAATTGACCAGCGGGTCCTGTGTTGCTATATAATTATCCTGAGACATCCTTACCACTCAGCCAGCATAAAACCCCTGTGTAGGCCCTTCTGTTCAATATGTAGGCCTCTTTGTTAAATTGACCATAGCTCTGCAATTTTAGTGTATAGCAGTCTGAAGGCAGGTCTGCGAGGCCTTCTGCTCCAAACTAGTAGCCCCCACCCTACCCGAGTGCTCCGTGCTCGGTATCAAAGTTCAACATCCCCCTGAAGCTGTCGACATACAGTAGGCTGCATCCTGGACTGGTACTTGCTTCCTGGGCGGGTTTCCCGCTTTTAAGGAAGTGGCAACCGCAGAGCGTCAAGTTAGGAGAACTGAGGAGATTTTATACATGAATATATTGAATTCCTGTACAATACCCATTATTTTCTGCTTGCTCTATGGAACTTACGATAAGCGATTGGCCTGAGAGACTGACCTTTTCACCCAGTCCATTGTCAGCATTAAGTGGGTAAATGACGAAATGTCTGGTAAAATCTGCAGACGAAGCTTTTGGGTAGCATACGTAGGTAGATGTAGCGTGCAAAGGAGCCCACAAAATGATATAAAAAGGGAGCACCCACAGATATCGACGGACAACCTCGCCGTCTGTATGTAGGTTAACAGGCTGTGCAGGTTTTCCCCAAGAACTGGGAGCTCTTGTCTTCCTTTGCTTAAAATGTCTTGCTCTGCTTTGCTTGAAGTATCTTATTCTATTTTACCTATATGAAATGTCATGTTATGTTTAACCATTGTTCTCTTTACTTTTGCATTTAAAAGATGTTGTATTGTAATTGCAGGAATGCTTGCTCTAAGAGTAAATGTGAGTGTCCCTAGGTAACATTTTCCTTGGTGTAACTTGTTTCTCATGATGCATTTATAGATGTGTTTTCTCTCTCTCTCTGACAGTCCATTAATTGAGATACAGAGAATATCATGACAGCTGTATGATTATCTGGATTCTGTATTTTGTACTTTAGGTCTCTATTCTGCGGTTTCTTTGAAGTTGCATCTTCTCATTAAACTGCCATTGTATTCTGCCTCCAATTCCATGTCTCATATGTCTGTTTTCTTCATTTTTGGAGCAAGCGTTCCTAGGCACCCCGGCTCAAATTAAGGTGCCCCTTTTGTCCCTGACTCACTCTCCTGCTCAGTTCTGTGGTGGCTCCCGGGGCTCTGGGGACCGCCCCTAGCTTCCTTGACCCGTAATAGATCTTCCCTCCAAAAGCCTCTCTTGCAAGTCCTGTATTGTTGGTTTGTTGCCCCTGCCCCCCTTTCCACTGCCCTCCATAGTCTGTTGTGCTTCCACGGCCCTTCCTGCCTGCTCAGTGTGGTTAAATTGTTGCCTTTGCACCCTCCTACCTGCCTTCAATTTTCAGAGTCCGTGCCCCTGGCCTCTGCCTCTCAACAGTATCCTAATGAACAACTAGATTGCTAACATTCTATATTTATTACAAAAGTGTGGAGCGCCTGACATCATCTTGATGTAATCAAAACTGTAATACCTAGAGCATTCCTTTAGAAATTACATATATGAGAGGGTCTTATTGGCATCAAAATTATGGTTAGTGCTCTAAAAGACTAAAATAAGGACATATTTTCTGAGTTTTCAAATAGCGACAAAGCACTTTTAAATTATTTGTTATCTTTATGTTTTTTTATCTAGTTGACAACTTGATTAAATGTTGCACATAGGGGAGAGGATGTGGTGTTACTTCCAGAACTGCAGACTTTGCAACTGGGGAACCAGGTTGAAGTTTCTGCTTCAGCTCGACATTCTGTGATTCTGGTCAAATCACTTAGTCTCCCCATGTCTACAACCAAAATGAATTTGTTCTTGTGTGATGTAACCAATGCTCATGTAAAGCACTCCAATACCTGACAAGTCTGCACTATATAACACTGCAAAAACACAAAATAATAAGTGTTTTGCACACTTCTGTCATTGGGCTATATTTGGGCTATATCTGGGTGATTTTGGGCTACATTTGGGCTCTTTTGTCTCCGGTGGCCATCTTGGGAGATTTATTTGTTATGAAGTTTCCTAATTTCCTCATGTACTGCAGTCTCCTCAGTCGGAAATGCTTTCAGTTTTTTACTTTGATTCCATCATGAAGGTATTCAGATATGTCACACATTTGCCATGAATTCTGAATGTTAGCACTCTAGTTGCTCATTAGATCACTGTAGTAAAACTACTGCTCACCATGGAAGTCTGCTCCTGGTATTAAAAGTGCATGTTTCAGTCTGCATGTCAGAATTTTTTAATGAAATAGAAGAGGATTTGAGAAGTCACTCAAAATGTGCCCTCATTTTCTTTCTTCAGCATTAATCATAATTTCTATGGCAAAATGAACCCCCTCATTGTGTTCCTTTTTAAATTAAATGTTTTAAGTGTTACCAGTTTATTCCAATCAAGATGGCTTCAGGTGTGCCATACTTTTGTCATAATGAAGACAGTAAGTGCTCTAGTTGTTTTTAAGAACATTCTTGGACATTCTGTCATTGGGCTATACTTGGGCTACATCTGGGTGATATTTGGGCTACATTTGGGCTCTTTTGTCTCTGGTGGCCATCTTGGGAGACTTATTTGTTATGAAGTTTCCTAATTTCCTCATTTACTGCAGTCTCCTCAGTAGGAAATACTTTCAGTTTTTTACTTTGATTCCATCAAGAAGGCATTCAAATGTGTCACACATTTGCCATAAAATCAGAATGTTAGCACTCTTTTTGCTCATTAGATCACTGTAGTAAAGCTACTGCTCACCAGGGAAAACTGCTGCTGGTATTGAAAGTGCATGTTTCAGTCTGCATGCCAGGATTTGAGAAGTCACTCAAAATGTGCCCTAATTTTTCTTTATGCAGCACTAATCATACTTTTTATGGAAAAATGAACCACCTCATTTTGTTCCTTTTTAAATTAAATGTTTTAAGAGTTACCACTTTAATCCAAGCAAGATGGCATCAGGTGTGCCATACATTTATCATAAGTAGGACGGTTAGCGCTCTAGTAGTTCTTTGGAACACTCTGGAAAGCTGCAGTAGAACACAAAGGAATCAACTGACAGTCTCTGCCCTTGTTGGATGTACATGTTTTACTGAGAATGTCAGACTTCATTCTCACATGACTGAGAAAGATAATGTGAATTTACAGTGGTCAACTGGATAAAAAAAATAAAGATTACAATTTAAATTAATAATTTAAAAGTTCTTTGTCGCTATTTGAAAACTCAGAAAAAATGTCCTCATTTTAGTTTTTTAGAGCACTAACCATAATTTTGATGCAAATAAGACCCTCTCATATATGTAATTTCTAAAAGAAATGCTTTAGATATTACAGTTTTGATTACATCAAGATGACGTCAGGCGTTCCACACTTTTGTAATAAATATAGAATGTTAGCAATCTAGTTGTTCATTGGGATACTGTTGAGAGGCCGAGGGCAAGGGCACGGACTCTAAAAATTGAAG
Organism: Triturus cristatus; assembly: GCF_964204655.1. Lineage (NCBI taxonomy): Eukaryota > Metazoa > Chordata > Amphibia > Caudata > Salamandridae > Triturus > Triturus cristatus. The sequence continues at coordinate 901,565,671 of NC_140586.1, forward strand.
GCAGGTAGGAGAGTGCAGAGGCAACAATTTGACCACACTGGGCAGGCAGGAAGGGCACTGGCAGCACAACAGACTATGGAGGGCAGTGGAAAGGGGGGCAGGGGCAACAAACCAACAATACAGGACTGGCAAGAGAGGCTGTGGCAATATAATAGACCATTGTGGGCAGAAGGAAGAGGCAGTGGTAGTACAACCATACATGCCAACAGACCCGTTTCAGCCAGGAAACGTCCAATGTTTTTAAGCTCAAATGGGCTTTATTTGATCTGTCTCCTGTCTACAATCTCCTCTTTTTCAATGTAACTCAAAGGGGAAAATCAATACCCCAGTTTTTTTTTCAAAATCTCCCTCTTACCAAGTTCAAAATGTTCGCAAGTATGGTACATTGGATCATGGTAGGCAGGAGGAATTGGGGTAGGGACATGGACTTGGATAACAGAGGGCAGGAGGCACATGGAGAGGTGCACCAAACTGACCCTACAGGGCAGGCATCAGGGTTTGCAGCAGCACAATACACCACACAGGGCATGCGGGACGGGAGTGCAGCACAAAAATCCATAGAAAGCAATACGGAGGGGACAGGACCATGCACATGGACAACAGCGAACAGAGGGGAAAGAGGCAATGGTAGCTAGCTGACCATAATGGACAGACATGAGAGAAAGCTGCAGCATACCAGACCATAAAGGGCAGGAGGGACAGATCAGGGGCATTACAATGGAACAGACAAGCCAGGAGGGAGGGAATAGGGGTCTGCACATGGAGACAGAGGGCTGGGGGCAAGGGGGCAGGGCAGGAGCAGCAAGATGACCGTGGAGGTCAGGCAGGATGGGCACTAGAAACAAGACACACGATGGAGAGCAACAATGGGACTATGATGGCATACACACAGACCATGGAGGAAAGGTGGGAGGGGGTCAGGGGCAGCTAGCTGACCACACAGGGAAGGTGGGAGGGGCCATGGCAGCACAGAAGGTCATGCATGGCAAGCGGGAGGGTTAGTGGCAGCACAATGGCTATGATGAGCAAGAAGGAGGGTGCAGGGGCATGCACAAAGGACCATGGAGGATAGAAGGGAGGGTCAGGACCTGGGCACAGACAAGAGAGTTCAGGGGAAGGGGCCTCACAACAGACAGCGTGGGGCAGGTAGGAGGAGCAGTTGCAGCACAACAGACCAGGGAGGGCAGAAGGGTGTGGCAGTAAAATGGACCATGGAGGACAGAAGGAAGGGGATAGGAGCATGCCATGTGGACAGGCAGGGTGTAGGTGGCAGGGACAGGTTGCAGTCATCTGACAATGCTAGGCAGGTGGGAGGGGAGTGGCAGCTCAACATAACACTCAGAGTATATAGGAGTGGCAGGTCCATGGAACATGGTGGGCAAAAAGGATGGAGCAGGGGCATGCACAAAGACATCGGAGGGCAGGGGGAAGGAGAATAGGGGCAGCAAGCTAAGCACAGAGGCTAAGCAGGAGGTCAATGATGGGCCATAGAATTGGGCAATGGAGGGCAGGAGGAGTGGACTGGTACATCATGCTAAATGGAGGGCAGTGGCAGCACATCAGACCATGCATGGCAGGAGGGAGGAGGCTAGTCCATGGATTCAGACAGCAGAGGATAGGGAGGAGGTGGATGGGGCAGCAAGCTAACTGTTCAGAGAAGGTGGGTATTGGAACTTTATTGTTTTTAAAATGTGTGTCTGTGCGAACTACTTAAAATATGAACAAGTATGCAGCATAATCTCACTTTTATTCAGGAAGAAGAGGACGTTTGTGACTGTGACTCTGGGCTCACTTGGCAGAAACACCCCCTGACCCTCCACCCCCATCGCAAAATGTAATGCCCGTGAAAAGGGTAGGTGGACGCAGTGTTATATAGAACATAGTCCTGAGAGCACGATTGAAAATGAAAACAAGATATAGTATATGGTATAAACTATGCACCAAAAAGTGTGATATAAGATGAACCGGGGCGTGAAATATAATATGCAATACATTGCGCGCAATGACAGATTAATTGGAGAGCGCGAGATAGCACAGGCACTAGCGCGTGCTATGCGTTATGCGCCTTGGAGTGTAATATGCACAGGGCAGTGTTGTGTAACCTAACTAGTCTCTAAAGTTGTAATATAAAAGATGTGCTGGGGAGTGTAACATTGCATACGCACAGTGACAAAGATATGGATCCCAGATTGTAATATGTATGGCATAGCGCTGTCCGTTATAACATAGGCCTCGAGGAAGGCACGTTAGATGGGGCAATATAACCCGTGCGAAGGCAAGTGTGGCATGACATATTCACGGGGTGGTGTTACAGTGCACATGGGCTAGAGAGTGTCATAGCATACGCACTAGCTGGTGGAATACAACACAGAGGTGTGTGGCACTCGGCGGGCACTGGTGGGTGTAACACAGCATTGGACTCAGCCAGGAGCACGCTGTGACTCTCAAGTGAGGTTCGTCTCCTTTCCAGAGAGTAAAATAAAAAGTATTACACATCCGGCTGTGGATGTGTGTTTTATTAACCGTGAGGGGGGTTTCTTGCATAGTTTGGTCGAATTTTTGTCGAATCCCCTTTGAATGGCTTGGTGTGCGTATGTATTAAACGTGACCGTCAATAGCTACCCATCTTTGTATAAATAAACGACAAGGGTGTCTACTTGGAGAGTACCCACCGGCGGGGGCGCCGGGACTAGGCAGGGTAGGGCGTCAGACACGTCAGAGCTTCACTAGCGGTGTAAATACATTCCACGTGGATTCATTGTATGCATAGTCGCCTTTTAATGAATATCACGCAAATCGTCATGGTGATAGATACATACGGTTTGTCCAGCATGTCCTAGGTGTTTCTATAAATATATATATTTTTTAAATAATAAAAAACAAAGGCCGGCCCAGGGGGATGGGGTCCTCGGGGCCATAAGTGGCCTGAGGAGGGGGGCAACGCAGCCCCCCTCCTAAAGAATTTTTTTTAAAAAAGGCCATGACCCGGGGGTTGGGGTCCCCGGGGCCGATTAAGGCCTTGGGAGGGCCAAATTTATTTTTTGCAACAAAAAAACTTAGGGTGCAGGCCCTGGGGGATGGGGTCCCCAGGGCCAATAAATTAGAAAAAGAAGGGGGGCCACACAGCCCTCCTTCTTAAAAGAATAGAATAAATAAAAGACCAGCATCGCGCTGTTGGAAGGCGTTCCCCGGGGAGGCTGCGGAATGAGTTCCCGACCACTCTGAGGCACACCTTTCCCAGAATTAGGCCAAGTAAGAGCAGAGAGGCCCTTCCTGGAAGGGTCTCGCACCTAGGATCGCACGCGCTGCGCTTACTCTCTCTTCGGATAGAGGGACACCACACAGTAGGTCGTTATAAGGCAATAAGCTTTTATCGGTAGTTGTCAGGGATCTTTATGATCCGGCAGGCAGGTGCAGAATTAATGCCACAAGCGGCAGCGATCTCGTGATGAGGGAAAAGGGGTAGCGGGACAGTCTTTGAATCAGCGTCTCTGCGAGGTATCCGGCGCACAGCTCTCAATCCTCGAGCTGAGGGGATGTTGCTTCTCTCGGCAATCTCTGCCGATTCTCTGGGAGGAGCGGGCCGCGAGTCACTCAGCAGGCACCGGATGGTCGTAGTTCAGGGAGCCGCGACGGCGTCAGCAGGGCTCAGATGGTTCGGAATTCGGGGAGCCGCGACGGCGTCAGCAGGGCTCAGATGGTTCGGAATTCGGGGAGCCGCGACGGCGTCAGCAGGGCTCAGATGGTTCAGAGTTCGGGGAGCCGCGACAGCGTCAGCAGGGCTCAGATGGTTCAGAGTTCGGGGAGCCGCGACAGCGTCCGCAGGGCTCAGGTGGTTTCAGAGTTCGGATAGCGTTCTTCTGTTCGGTGAGCGATCGAGCCGCGACCAGGTCAGCAGGCTCTCGACAGTCCAGGTCTTCTCTGCCTCTCGTCCCTTCAGCACCCCTTGTTATACTCCCCCTCCTCTTTGAAGTCCGGAGTCCTCGCGGAGAGGGGTCTGGTGCCTGGGGGGCGGTGTGTCGGGGTTTCCTGTCGCTCAGCCCCTTGATCTGTTCAGGTGTGTCCGGGAGGGACTCCAGACGCCCAGCAGGAGAGGCGCCCGCTCACCGGGGGCCTGGTGGCCGATCGAAACCTCCCTCGGGGAAGAGACCAGAGGTGTGACAGAGTCGGCGCCTCTCGGTCTGGTTTGGGGGGGGGGTTTCGTTCTTCCTCGGCCGGGCATGCGTGTTGGGGATCTGGTCGGCCCTCGGGATGTTGGTCCATGGAAGCCGGAAGGCCGTGCTCACGAGGTTTGGCGTGGTTGTCGTGTGACTTGCTGGTCGGGAGGGCCCACGCCACGAGGCCGGTCTCACACGTGCCCCCCCCAGCTGAAAGGCGGGGAGAACTACCCATCCTCTTGGGAGTTCTCCTCGCTGAAGCGGAAGAATCGGGACAGGCCGTCCGCGTTGGCGTGGTCAGTCCCGGGGCGATGTTCCACAGTGAAATCCATCCCCTGGAGAGAGATGGACCAGCGTAGCAGCTTGGGGTTTTCCCCTCGCATCTGCATCAACCACCGCAGGGGTCGATGATCTGTTTGCACTCGGAAGTGTGTTCCGAACAGGTAGGGCCGTAGCTTTTTGAGGGCCCAGACTACTGCGAACGTCTCTCGTTCAATTGTGCTCCACCGCTGTTCCCGGGGCAGTAACCTTCGGCTGATGAAGGCTATGGGCTGATCTATGCCTTTGTCGTCGTACTGTGAGAGGACTGCCCCGATGCCGTGTTCCGAGGCGTCCGTCTGGACCACAAACTCCTGGGCGTAGTCGGGTGCTTTGAGCACTGGAGCCGCGCACATTGCGGCCTTTAGGGTGTCGAACGCCTTCTGGCAGGCGGGAGTCCAGTGTATTTTCTTGGGGTGTTTTTTGGAGGTTAGTTCTGTGAGAGGGCCTGCGATGCTGCCATAGTTTTTAATAAACCTTCGGTAGTAGCCGGTGAGGCCCAGGAAGGCTCGGACTTCCGTTTGGGTTGCAGGGGGTTCCCAGGACAAGATGGCGTCGATTTTCGGCTGGAGGGGGGCGACCTGCCCACTCCCCACCTGGTGCCCCAGATAGGTTACGGAGCCGTGCCCAATTTGACATTTGCTAGCTTTGATGGTGAGGCCGGCCCGGCGTAGAGCCAGCAGGACTTGACGGAGGTGCTGGAGGTGCTCGGTCCATTGGGAGCTGAAGACTGCTATGTCGTCAAGGAATGCTGCGCTGAACCCCTCTAGTCCGGACAGGACCCTGTTCACCAGCCGCTGGAAGGTGGCCGGGGCATTTTTCATTCCGAACAGCATCACTCTAAAGCGGTAGTGCCCATCCGGGGTGGAGAAGGCGGAGCGCTCCTTGGCTCCCTCGGTGAGGGCAATCTGCCAGTACCCACTGGTCAGGTCGAAGGTGCTGAGGTAGCAGGCGGCCCCAAGGCGGTCAATGAGTTCGTCGGCACGGGGGATAGGGTGAGCGTCGGCTCGGGTGACCGCATTGAGGCCTCAGTAGTCCACGCAAAATCTCAGCTCGGGGGCAACACCCGGGGTAGTCACTTTTGGAACCAGGACTACCGGGCTGGCCCAGGGGCTGTCGGAGGGTTCAATCACCCCGAGGTCTAACATCTTTGCCACCTCGGTCTGGATGCAGGTCCGGACCCGATCAGGGACCCGGTAGGCCCGATGTCTCACTGGCGGGCTGTCTCCGGTGTCCACGTCGTGGACACACCAGCTGGTGACCCCGGGGGTCAGGGAGAAGAGATCCGCGAACTGCCCTAGTAGCTGGCGGCAGTCGTCGGTCTGTTGGGCTGTGAGGGCGGTCGACAGTCTCACTCCCTCCACGGATCCATCGGTTTCCTTCGCCCCCAGGGGGTCTGGAAGGGGCTCGGTGTCGTCTTCGGCCCCATCGTCGGTGGCCAGGAGTAGACTTAATTCGGTCCGTACAAAGGGGGGCTTGAGGCGGTTCACGTGGAGAACCCGGAGGGGGTTCCGCGGGGACTGCACATCGATGAGATATGTGACTTGGCTCTTCCGCTCGATCACCTTGAAGGGCCCAGTCCATTTATCTTGGAGAGCGCAGGGTCTCACCGGGGCCATGACCCAGACTTGTTGGCCCGGCTGAAACTCGACCAGCGTAGCATTCTGGTCATACCAGCGCTTCATCTCTTCTTGACTGGCCTCGAGGTTTGCTTCTGCGAGTTCCCTGAATTTTCGGGTCTGGTTGCGGAGCGCCAAGATGTATCGGAACACGTCCGGAGGGGTCTCCCGGGGGGTTGCTTCCCACCCCTCCTTGACCAGGCTCAGGGGTCCTCGGACGGGGTGTCCATATAACAGTTCGAATGGGCTGAATCCCAGGGATTTTTGGGGAACCTCCCGGTAGGCGAACAGGAGACATGGGAGGAGGACGTCCCACCTCCGGCGTAGGGGTTCCTCGAGGCCCATGATCATCCCTTTCAGTGTTTTGTTAAAGCGCTCGACTAGGCCGTTTCCTTGAGGGTGGTACGGGGTGGTGAATTTGGACGATACTCCGCACTGCTGCCAGAGGGACTTCATATACCGGGAGATAAAGTTCGTACCCCGGTCACTCACGACTTCGCGGGGGAACCCCATGCGGGAGAAGATCCCCATCAAGGCCTGGCCCACCACGGGGGCCGTCACGGTGCGGAGAGGGATGGCTTCGGGGTAACGGGTGGCATGATCCACCAGGACGAGGATGAACCGGTGGCCCTGGGCCGTCTTGGGGTCCAGTGGTCCGACAATGTCGATTCCTACCCGCTTAAAAGGGGTACTGACGACGGGGAAGGGTTGGAGCGGAGCCTTGCGCTTGCCCCCACTCTTTCCGCTGGCCTGGCACGTGGGGCAGGACTTGCAGTGGGCCTCCACATTTGCTCGCATCTTGGGCCAATAGAAGTGGGTGACGAGTCGTTGGTAGGTCTTATCTTGGCCTAAGTGTCCGGCCAGGGGTACATCATGGGCCAGGCCCAGGAGAAGACTTCGGAAGCGTAGGGGTACCACTAGTACTCGGGCCGATCCCAACTCGGCCGACTTCTGTTCGCTGTACAGCAGTCCGTTCTCCCAGTATACCCAGTGGGTGCCAGTCCGGTCGCCTGCTGCTTGGGCCTCGGCCTGTTGTCGGGGTCCAATGAGGGACGGGCAGGTGGATTGTTCTTGGCAGAACTCTTCACGGGAGGGGCCCCCTTCGCAGGGCCACGGGGCCAGTTCTGGCAAGTCCCCGAGTTTGGTCAGGGTTTCGGGGTCGGAAGGCCCGGATTCTTCGCCGGGAGCGGTTGGTCCGTCCAGAAGGGGGTCGTTGGCCTCTGGTGGTGTTTTCTGGATCTCGGGGATGGTGGCGGTGCTCAGGGGCATGGCCTCTCCCCCCTCGGAGGAAGGCGCCCGGAGAGTCATTGAGCGCGTGGTGGCGCATACCCACTCGGGTAGGCCCATCATCTCGAGGTGGGCTCTTCGTTCCACTTGTCCCCACGGGGAGTTCTCCAGGCCGTTGCCCAGGAGGCAGTCCACGGGCTGGGAGGTTCGGACCGCTACTTTTAACTTGCCGGTGACTCCCCCCCATTCGAAGGGGACTAGGGCCATCCGGCAGAGGCTCTCGGAATTGTCTGATGATATGACGGGGCAAAAGGCGTCAGGCAGGATCTGATCCTCGGAAATCAGGTGACAATGGGCCGCCGTGACACTCGCCCCCGTGTCCCGGAGCCCCTCGATGCGGTGACCGTTGACCGTTACTTGCTGTCGGTACTTCTTCGTGTTGGCGGGCAGGGGCGTTCCGGGGACCATCTCCCGGTCCCCTAGGGAGACCAAGGCCATGGCGGCTGGTTCCCATTCTTCGGAGTCTTCCATCTCTTCCCCCAGGGCTACAGAGGCCATCTGTCGAGCCGGCGGGGTTGTGGTGGCGGTCCGCTGGTACAGGGGACACTGAGGGTCACTGGCATAGTGTCCGGTCTGTTGGCAGCGGAAACAGGTGATCCTCCCTCGGGGCCCCGGCCTCCCTGGTGGCCCGGTGCTGGCTGGAGGTGGAGCTGGAAAGGGCGGAGATTGTCCTCTGGGAGGGCTGAGCGGGGATCCCCCCGGGAGCTCCCTTTGCCGGCCTTGGTTCCCTCCGCCCCTCTGGCGGGGGGGTCCCTGATTGTGGTGACCGTAGTCTCCCACGGGGCCCCGGGAGGTCCGGGTGTTCACCCACCGGTCAGCCTCGACGGCCAGTTTCCGAGGGTCTGTGAGTTTGCTGTCCAGGAGGTGCTGGCGCAGCTCTACGAAGCAATTCGCGGCCAAGTGTTCCCATGCGATTAGGTCGAACAGCTCCTCAAAGGTGGAGACCTTGCTGCCCTTGATCCATCCGTCCAAGGCCCGGCTGTAAAAGTTCACGTACTCCACCCAGGTGGTACCGGGTATCTTTTTGCAGTCTCTAAACCGTTGCCGGTACATTTCAGGGGTGAGCCCATATCTGGCTACCAGGGCCTCTTTCATGTGACTGTAGGAGTTCATCACGGTGGAGGGCAGGTCCAGCAGGGTATCTCTCCCCTCACTCAGGAACCGGCCCCACAGCCCAGCCCCCCAGTCTTTCTGCGGGACTCGGTGGGAGGTCATGGCGACTTCGTAGGCCTTGAACCATTGCTGAATGTCGTCGTTCTTATAGTATTCTTTCACCACATCTTTGGGGATGTGGACCTTCGGTTCCACGGTGGAGGAGATGGGTTGGGTTTCCGAGGGTCGGGCCTCTGCCCTCTTAGCCTTGAGCTCGATTTCTTTTAGGCTACGTTCGTGCTCTAGTTGGAGTTTCTTTTCTTCGTGTTCTCTCTGTCGTTTCTTTTCCTCTAGTTCTCCTTGTAGGCGTAACTGTTCCACTGCCAGTTTTTTCTCAGCCAGTTTTATCTCTCCTTCGATTTTTAGTTTTGCTAGTTCTAGTTCGTGGTTGCGACCTCTTTCTCGGTCCGCTAGTTCCTTTGGGGATAGGCCCCCCTCGGGGGCGCCGTTCCTCCCCGGGCTGCTTCGTGGTTCGTTGGGAGGCTCTCCTTCTGTTTGTGTCCGGGGAGTTTCTGCCTCGACCCAGGTTTTTAATGTCCCCTGGAAGTCCTCTTTCGTGCTTAGTCCGGTGGTAGCGATTCCAAAGTCTTTACAAAATTGTTTCAGTTCTCGTTGCGTATAAGATTCTAACTGGTCTTTTTGAAATGCCGTGCTTGGGTTGGTGCCTGTGGCACCTAGGGAAGTTTCTCCTTCCATTTCTTCTTGGTAGTGCGTAAGCCGTCTACTGCACGATCTCTAGGTGTTGGCTCGGATCCCGTCGCCTGCCACTAAATGTTGGAAGGCGTTCCCCGGGGAGGCTGCGGAATGAGTTCCCGACCACCCTGAGGCCCACCTTTCCCAGAATTAGGCCGAGTAAGAGCAGGGAGGCCCTTGCTGGAAGCGTCTCTCACCTAGGATCGCACGCGCTGCGCTTACTCTCTCTTCGGATAGAGGGACACCACACAGTAGGTCGTTATAAGGCAATAAGCTTTTATCGGTAGTTGTCAGGGATCTTTATGATCCGGCAGGCAGGTGCAGAATTAATGCCACAAGCGGCAGCGATCTCGTGATGAGGGAAAAGGAGTAGCGGGACAGTCTTTGAATCAGCGTCTCTGCGAGGTATCCGGCGCACAGCTCTCAATCCTCGAGCTGAGGGGATGCTGCTTCTCTCGGCAATCTCTGCCGATTCTCTGGGAGGAGCGGGCCGCGAGTCACTCAGCAGGCACCGGATGGTCGTAGTTCAGGGAGCCGCGACGGCGTCAGCAGGGCTCAGATGGTTCGGAATTCGGGGAGCCGCGACGGCGTCAGCAGGGCTCAGATGGTTCGTAATTCGGGGAGCCGCGACGGCGTCAGCAGGGCTCAGATGGTTCAGAGTTCGGGGAGCCGCGACAGCGTCAGCAGGGCTCAGATGGTTCAGAGTTCGGGGAGCCGCCACAGCGTCCGCAGGGCTCAGGTGGTTTCAGAGTTCGGATAGCGTTCTTCTGTTCGGTGAGCGATCGAGCCGCGACCAGGTCAGCAGGCTCTCGTCAGTCCAGGTCTTCTCTGCCTCTCGTCCCTTCAGCACCCCTTGTTATACTCCCCCTCCTCTTTGAAGTCCGGAGTCCTCACGGAGAGGGGTCTGGTGCCTGGGGGGCGGTGTGTCGGGGTTTCCTGTCGCTCAGCCCCTTGATCTGTTCAGGTGTGTCCGGGAGGGACTCCAGACGCCCAGCAGGAGAGGCGCCCGCTCACCGGGGGCCTGGTGGCCGATCGAAACCTCCCTCGGGGAAGAGACCAGAGGTGTGCCAGAGTCGGCGCCTCTCGGTCTGGTTTGGGGGGGGGGGTGTCGTTCTTCCTCGGCCGGGCATGCGTGTTGGGGATCTGGTCGGCCCTCGTGATGTTGGTCCATGGAAGCCGGAAGGCCGTGCCCACGAGGTTCGGCGTGGTTGTCGTGTGACTTGCTGGTCGGGAGGGCCCACGCCACGAGGCCGGTCTCACACGCGCCAGAGGCCACGCCCCCTCCTTGCAGCGCTCTGCAAACGCGCCCCTTGGCCAGTTGTAAGTTGGGGAATTAATTCCCCTTCAATGCTGAGGGTCCCTGAGGGCCAACTAGCCCAACAGGTATCTCCAGTATGCGCCAGGGAGCTGCGTTGCAGACAGGTGTTCTGAGGCCACGCCCCTTTTTACACCTCTATGCAACGCAGCTCTGTGGCGCTTACTGGAGGTACCTAGTGGGCTAGTTTGACCCTAGGGACCCTTAGGATTCAAGGGGACTTAATCTCTCAACTTAGAACGGCCACAGGGCGCATTTACACAGTGGTGAAGGGAGGGGACGGGGCCTGAGGTGACATGTGCAAACACGCCCTGTGGCGCGTTTTAAGTTGGGGAAATAATTCCCCTTCAATCCTGAGGGCCCCTGGGGGCTAACTAGTCCACCAGGTGCTTCCAGTAAGCGCCACTAAGCTGCGTTGCAGAGAGGTGGTCCAGGCCGTGCCACTTTTTACACCTCTCTGCAACGCAGCTCTGTGGCGCTTACTGGAGGTGCCTAGTGGGCTAGTTGGACCCTCAGGATTCAAATGAACCTTATCTCCCAACTAAAAATGGCCACAGGGCGTGTTTACACAGTGGTGAAGGGAGCGGACGGGGCCTGAGTTAACGTGTGCAAACAAGCCCTGTGGTGCATTTTAAGTTGGGGAAATAATTCCCCTTCAATCCTGAGGGACCCTGGGGGCCAACCAGCCCACCAGGTGCTTCCAGTAAGCGCCACTGCGCTGCGTTGCAAGAGGTGGTCTAGGCCGTGCCCCTTTTTACATCTCTCTGCAACGCAGCTCTGTGGAGGTACCTAGTGGTCTAGTTGGACCCTAGGGACCCTCAGGATTCAAGGGGACTTAATCTCCCAACTTCAAACGGCCACAGGGCGTGTTTACACAGTGGGGAAGTGCGTTTTAAGAGGTAGTTTTAATCCCCTGCCCTATTATATACTAGGGGCTTACAGAGGAAGTCATGCTAATCACAGGGGGACCCCAACGCATAGTGTTCCCTACTGTATGTAGATGTTTTCACTGTATTCTGAGTGTCTTTTAACATAGCACTGGCTCTAGGACTGGTTGGTCAGACTCAGTTACCACCAGTATCCGTCTGAAAAAGTTGAGGGTACAGGATGATTTTGCAACAAGGCTTCTTTCTGCTCTTCTGTTTGTTCTTTCAGCACGTTATCCTTCTTCCTGCACTTTTATTCGTCTTTGAGGACTTCTGTTGCTTCTTTCTGCATTTCTTTTTTTTCTTTCTGTGCGTTTTTTCTTCTTTCTTCACATGTCCTATCTCTGTAGGCATAGTTAGAAATTAGCATTTAAAAAACCTTTGAAATTCACTGAAAAAAACATAGGTTTCAGGCACGTTATAGTTAGGAAATAGCACTTAAAAAACCTTAGAAATTCACTGAAAAAACCATAGGTTTCAGGGGCGTTATAGTTAGCTGGACTTTTCACTCGTACAAAACCATTGAAATTCCCCCGTTATAGTTAGTTCAGCTAACTATAACTTGCGCGCCCGCAATGCAGTGCTGATGACGTCACATATTACATCACTCATGACATGGTCAGTGACATCACTCATGACATCACTGATGACATCTCAAATGACATCACTGATGACATCATCCTTGTGATAGAGTGGCAGACCTCCTCTCCCCCTAATATAACCTTCGATACAGACATTCAAAAATAGAAACTAAAATTTTCAAAACAATGGACATACCAATACCAGTTACATCAACCTATTCAGTAATTCTAAGATCCACATACACATCCACTCATTCACCAACCGTCCTATACAGTCACTCATACATGTACTCACTCATCATATGTACTCATACACCTATACATCCTGTTACACAATGCCACTCTTCCATAGAGTTACTCACACACATAGTCACTCATGCTAATAAAGAATCAAACATACATTTACTTGCATATACAGTTATACACACACCACCACACTTACTTCTACAGAAACTTACACATACTTAGTCTTTTAAACAATCACTTATAGAAACACATACTTATTCATACAGGAACTCTTTCAATCTCTCACTCTCATATATACTCACTTATGTACACCAATAGTCACATATACTAGTTTAAAACATATGTAGTTACTCATAAAGACACTATTGAGACAGTCATTCACTCACTAACACACCCATGCACACACTCATCCACCCATACAGTCCTGCACACATGCTGTCTTCAACACATACAAACAGTGAGTCACTCATTCATGCAGCTATGCACTACGTAATACCCCCCACCGAACCATACAGACACTCAGGCACTCATACTGATACTCAAAAAACCAACTAATAACCTATATAGACACTCATGTAGCTACTCACCAACCCATGCAGCCACTTATACACAAAGTGAGAGACTGATACAGATATCTACATATTTAAACATTACTCACTAAGCCATGTATTCACTAAGATACACTTATCAGTCAGTTATACAATCAATTTTTCAAAAACAAATCATCCATTTAGACACTTATATACCCATTTATTCTTCCATTGACTTTGAGATATATATATATAAAACATATGTAATTTTCAGAAAAACACACATTCACTGGATGATGTCATCAGCGATGTCATCAGTGATGTCATCAGTGATGTCATCAGTGATGTCACTGACCATGTCATGAGTGATGTAATATGTGATGTCATCAGCAGTGCATTGCGGGCGCGCGAGTTATAGTTAGCTGAACTAACTATAACGGGGGAATTTCAATGGTTTTGTACGAGTGAAAAGTCCAGCTAACTATAACGCCCCTGAAACCTATGGTTTTTTAAGTGAATATATATATATATATATATCCTACTGGCGGTTGCCAGTAGGTAGTTATAATTTTAACCTAGTTACCATAGGACAAGCATTTTTTGATTGTCGAATAACTTTGCCGTCATTTGACAAATCTTCCTGAAATTCTTCCAAAATAAAGTCTATCCAGGTCAGCTCCTATCCTGAAAGTTTGGGGGTGATTCGTCAAGCGTGGGCTGAGAAAAAAGGGGGTCCCAAAACTAATTTTCTCCATGTTAATTTCCATTGGAAATTTTGCGACGAGCTACAGCTCGAACTGCTGAATGGAATTACCCCAAATTTGGCAGAAAGGTAGAGCTTGGTAAATGGTGTAAATCCATTCAGTAGTTTTTGAGAAATTAAAAAAATAAGAGTCAAAAAATCAATTTCCCATAGGAAAGTTTGTGCAGGGCTACAGCCGAAAATACTGAATGAAATTACTCCAAATTTGGCAGAAAGGTAGTGCTTGGGTCAGAAAGCGACCTTTTTAAAAATGGTCTAAATCTGTTCTGTAGTTGCTGAGAAATTAGAAAAATAAAAGTTTTGATATCTGGGCGGAGCCTAAGTCGCGCGCGCAAGCTTCACTTGATTGGCTGCTAGCACTCCAAAACAGAGAAACAAAGGTATAAAACAAGAGAAGGAGGCAGGGTAGAAAAACCCTGACCCACTAGGTCTGCTCAGGGGGTCCTAGGAGGACCCCCAGGGCCCCAAAAATCATTTAAAAAATAAATAAAAAATCGGCAAAAATTGGCGCTGTGGTCGCGGGTTCTCGCGTTTTATTTTAATGAGGCCCTTTGCTGGGCTAGGTTGCGAGGGTATTTCTTAAAAAATAATAGCAGGGGCTCGCAGGGGTTGCGGGGGTCCGCTGGGGTCTGTGCAACCCCAGGGCTTCACTAATGTTGGGAGGGGGGTTGCGCGGCCCCCCTTCTGGAGTCTTCTATGTGCTTGTAACTTTGGAGTCGTTTGATGAATCTTTATGAAATTATCCAAAACGTTTCTCTTTTTTTGATTAGCTCATATATTGAAAGTTTGGGGGTGAATGGTGTAGGAGGGGCTGAGAAAAAAAGAGGGTCCTAAAACGTGTTTTCTCCATGGAATTTCCATTTGAAACTTTACAGAAGACTACAGGTGAAGCTGCTGAACAGAATTACGCCAAATTTGGCAGGGAGAAAGGTGATGGTCCAGAAAGCACGCTTTTTTTTAAATGGTGTAAATCCGTACTGTAGTTTTTGAGAAATATCAATTTTTACAGCTATCAAAATGTGAGAATTCTGACATGTGATTGGCTGAGGGTTTACAAGCATGAGCTCATTGGCTGTGAACAGTTGAAACTAGGAAGTGTTGGCATCCATTTTGTGATTTACTCCGTCAGCTCGCATGTCTCCGTGTAGGAGCCATCGGGTCTGCAATTTTACCTCTGTGAGGCAACACTGGCATCTGTGTGAGATATGCCTTTCACGCTGCCTCTCCTTATATCACTAGGTCATGGCTATGACTTTAGAAGCCCGTTCTTCGGCTCCCACCTCTCTACGTTTGCAAGCTAGTACGCTGCTGTGGGGCTCAGTTGTCCCTTTGCGAGACTGGGTGCACACTGTTGATATGTCACTATATGAGCATTGAAAATCCATTTTGTGATTGAGTCCGTCAGCTCGCATCTGTCTGAGGCAACTCTGAAAACAAACTGGAGGTTTGTCTGTGCGAGATACCCCTTTCATGCTGCTTCTTTCCACATCAGCAGGTAACGCACCCTGTTCCTATATCACCAGCATACCCCCAACAACCTTATTGGGCCCGCAAGTCTCCCTTTACAAACCACGGGTGGGCTCGCACCTGTTCCGGTGGGACGTCTCAGGGCTGCAGGTGTATCTGTCAAGCCAAGACTGGAAATATACCGCAGGTCTCTCTCTGCGAGTTTCCCCCTTCACGCTCTCTCTGCCCAACATGACCACTTTGCAGCTATGCTTTTAGAAGCCACTGCGTCGGCTCGCAGCTCTCTACCTTTGCGAGCTAGGCCACTGATGTGCCTCTTTGTCTTTGAGCTACTACGTTGCTGTTCCTTTGGGAGCGGACGGCCTGTAGTTCTCCCTCTGCGAGTCGAGCCCAGGGGCCGCAGCTGTTCCTCTGCGAGCCTGGGTGCAAACTGTTGATAAGTCACACTGTATGAACATTTAAAAGCCATTTTGTGATTGAGTCCGTCATCTCGAATATGTCCAGGGCAATTCTGAGAACATACCGTAGGTCTGTCTGTAAGAGATATTCCTTTCACGCTGCTTCTCCCCACATCAGCAGGTAACGCACTCTCTTCCCACATCACCGGCATACCCTCAACAACCTTCTTGGGCCAGCAAGTCTCCCTCTGCGAAGCAGCTCCTTTTCCGCCATCCCCGTTCATCCCCCACAAACAAATGTGACAGGAACGTTTTTAAATCTTGAGCCCAACAAATCGGCTGGTGTTGTAGTTTATTAAAAAAGATACTTGTGAGGTTGGACAAATAAGAATCTTAGGGGCATATGTATCAAAATCCGTTATTGCGATTCTCAAATAGCGATATTTTGAGAATCGCTATTTGAGAATCGCAAAACGGGATGTATTTAATAAATCGCAAATATTTTGCGATTTCTTGTTATTCCTTAATTGCGATTAGCAAATTGCGAAATCTCAATTAAGGAATAACTTCCCATTCATTCCTATGGGCCAGAAGGCCCATAGGAATGAATGGGAAGTCATTCTCAATTTGCGATTCGCAATTAGAAAATCGCAAATTGAGAATAATTTCAAGGGTGTCATAAGGGCACCCTGATGCACCCCTGAAATGAGCATGTGTGCGCATATGGCGCACATACATGCCCTAAGGGCATGTATGTGCGCCACTTGGCACTTTGAAAAATGCCAAAAGTAAATTTTTCAAAGAAATCGCAAATTACCACCAACTTGAAGTTGGTGGTAATTTGCGATTTCTTAAGGAGAAATCGCACAACTTGGGTGCTTGATACATAGCATTTAAGGAATCGTAATTTGCGATTCCTTAAATGCTTACGCAAAATTAAGGAATCGCAAAATTAGCGATTCCTTAATTATGCGAGGTGAAAATGTCTCATACATCGCGATTTGCGATTTTGTATTCGCAAACGCTGTTTTTTTGCGAATCGCAGCGTTTGCGAATACAAAATCGTTTGATGCATATGCCCCTATCTCATGTATGGATTTACATATAACATATTTTATTAAAACAAAACAACAACAAATGAAACTGTGTGTAAAACTTTGTATTAAAACAAAACAACAAATAAAGCTATGTACAGCGATGTCATGCCATCCCTTGAAAATTTGTGCATCACAACCTGCAAGACAAAAAGAAAGATAAGATAGTGCATCATGCGTCCAGCAAAGGAGAGAGAAAAAGAGTGAGATACAAGGAAGATAGAAAGAGGAAAACAGTGTGAGAGAGGAAGATAGAGAAAGAAAGAGTAAGACAGAGAACAAGTGAGAGAGATACAAGGAAGAGAGATACAAGGAAGAGAGGACGAGTGTGAGAGAGAAGAGAGAGAGAAAGAGTGCTAGAGAGGAAGAGACAGAGAGGAAGGGAGAAAGTGTGAAACGGTGTGAGAGAGGAAGAGACGGAGAAAAAGTGAGAGAGAGAAAGAGAGAGAGAGAAAGAGTGAGAGAGAGGAAGGGAGAGAAAGTGAGAGAATGAAAGAAAGGGTAAGATACAAGAAAGAGAGAAAGAGAAACAGTGTGAGAGAGGAAAAGAGAGAAAAACAGTGTGAGAGAGATGAAGGGAGAGAGAGCACGTGAGAGAAAGAAAGAATGAGAGAGAGAGGAAGAGACAGAGGGGCATATTATCAACAAAGTGGCGAAGAGAGGCGTTAGCCATCTTGGCTTAATGCCTCTCTTCACCACTTCGGAAACGCAAGGCTGCACCATATTACCAAGGATATGGTGCAGGCTAGCGTTTCCCCTTGCGATGGAGATAAGTTTTACAAGTTACCACCAGCACAGGTGTCTGCAAGGAGGGAGTGTTTGTTTATGTAGAAGAAGGAGTTTCTTCCTGCACATAAACAAACCTTAAGTGCCATTTTGTAACTTACATGCGTGCTGTTTCATGCAATACACTTGTAAGTTACAAATTAGCATTTTTAAAAAGAGGTTTGTTTATGTATTGGAAGGAACACTTTCCAGTACAGAAAGTCACCTTGGGATTTTGCTTTTTCCATGTGTGCTTTATAAGGCAGCAAACATGGAAAAAGCAAACAAGGAGAAATGAAACATTTCTCCTTGTTTCGCCACATTAAGACCAGGATATACGACTGTGTATGCCTAAATCACTGTGACACGTTTTTGTATCCAAGCTGCTGCACCATATCCACTCACGCTGCCCAGAGGTATGTGCCCGCTGCTGCGCACCAAGGCCTCACTGCTCGCTTTTTCACGGACAGGGCACCCTCCACATCATGCAGCCCCGCTCTGCAAGCCAGTAGTCTCATAATTGGTGCTGAGTCTTGATATCGGCATGGCAGAGAACATACTCGTGCACCCGTCATCATCGCAGGTTGCTCACCATCTCAGTGCTTGCGGTGCCACTAACTAAGTGACTAGTTAGGGAACGCATGTGGCGGTACACCCCCCCTGGTGCATGTCTCAGGCCTACACTGTGGTCGAGCAGGGCACACAATAGATGAGGTGTACGGGCCACTGGGACGGGCCATCACAGCAGGCTCCACACCCGCTCAGCACTTACAATGCCCTTACCTCAGTGGACCAAAATTCACCGTTTTGTGTCTGTGTGGCTGTGCCGGCCCCAGTGCTCATTTGAGATGTCATCAGTGATGCCATCAGTGATGTCACTGACCATGTCATGAATGATGTAATATGTGACATCATCAGCAGTGCATTGCTGGGGCGCGAGTTATAGTTAGCTCAATTAACTATAACAGGGGAATTTCTATGGTTTTCTGTGAGTGAAATGTCCAACTAACTATGACGTCCCTGAAACCTATGGTTTTTTCAGTGAAATTCTAAGGGTTTTTAAATGCTAATTCCTAACTATAACGTCTGTACAACCTATGGTATTTTCAGTGAATATATATATATATATATATATGTATATATATATATATATATATATATATATATATATATATATATATATATATATATATATATATATATATATATATATATATATATAAATTAACTGATAAAACCAATAATTAAAGCGATGTTATAGTTTGCAGTTGAAATAACGCAAAACCTAAAATATGAATACAACAATGAAATTCAACAGTTATAGTTTACTGACCTAACCAAAACTATGCCTTTGTCAAGCACTCCTTATGACTTCACATATGACATCACTCATTCCATGTTAAATTAAATGACATAATTGATGACACCTCAAATGACACCATCCAATGACATAATTGATGACATCATTGATGGCATCACTGATATCAGTATAGTCAAATACTTTGTGTACACATGTGCATGTTCAGAGTTATATGGCGCACTGTATGCAAATTACTAAAGACTGGGGGTCAATTAGTACAGAGGGGCATGTTTACAAAGAATTGGCATAGGGCAATGCCGCAAGTCATTTTGCTGCACTGCTGTAAGCAAATTTGAAAGGGCGGGAATGCACCGCATTTATAAGATACGGTGCAGTCCTGTCCTTTCAGCCAGCGCTGGTGCACAATTAGCAGCTGTGCGCCAATGCAGGTACCCTTGCATCATGTTGCAAGGGTGTCTGTGTTGTTGGCATGATTTTTTTTGTGCAGGAAGCGACAATTTCCTGCACAAAAACAATAATTGGAGCTGTTTTCCTCTTTCTATGTGTGCTGCAGAATGCATGGAAAAGAAATAAACGAGTAGAAATAATGTTATTTCTTCCTTTTATGCCACCCCTGGGGAGGTGCATGATTTACCTAAGCGTGGTGGTAAACTCCACTCCGCCAACAAAGTGTGTAGAGGTTTACCACTCCGTGCTCCGTTTGGAGCGCGGAGTTCAGCAAAAAACTACGTATCCGCAGCATGGCACAGTTTACTGGCCCACCCGTACCCCCGCCTCATGAATTTGCATGACCAAAGACAGATTCCAGGGCCGTGTGCATCACGTGCCTCTCATGCCTGTGCCCATCTGTTTGTGGTTCAGTTTAGAGTTAATGACTCTGAAGTTAAATGTGCCAGAATCAGCCCAGTGTGTAAGCTTCTGGCCTTAGATGGGCGGTCCACAACCCTAACGTAACATTCGACCCAAGAAGTGCTTGGTGAAAACAGCAGAGGGGGAGAGACACAGGAGAACCAGCCCGTGCCTTGCGGCTCCCAGGCATGCTGCACTCACGCAAGAGCCGCGGAAAGGACTAGGAGCCCACAGCGGCACTCACCCCACAGAGGGGCAAGGAGATGAAAGATGGCTTTGGCTGCCTCGGACACCGTAGATGCGGAGCCGTATGTGCAGGATGCGGGACCCCCCGGCCGTGGATAGCACGGCCCGGGGGTGTGCTAGAGCCGTCAGATGCTGGCTTGATTGTGGGGTCTCAAGCTTCATAGGAGAAGGGCAGTGGGCACAAGAGAGGCAGTTTTGGCAGCTGGAGGCTAAAGAAGCACCGCAACAGCCAGGACTCGAGCTCCTCTCCAATGCCGGGGGCCGATCCCCACCCGACACCACCTCCCTCGCCACTGGAGATAACTTAAGGTGAATGGGGGTCCTCGTAACGACATGCACACCATCATTTTGCTGCAGTTGTAAAAAAATGCTAGTAGGATTATAGCAATAATTAGAACCTCTTGCCAGGTGCTGTAAGTGAAACACGTAATTGAATTTTTCAAAACAGAGGCCCTTGCCTGCTTTACAAGCACCGAGAGCTGGCTGAGCAATACTCCGTGGAATTAGGCAGAGTTTTTCAGAAACTCAGTGGAATTCCACGGAGTAAAACTCCACGAACTCCGCCCACCCTTAGCTTTGATGCATTCCCATATTTACGGCATGTTGTAAATCTGGAAATGTGTCAAAACCTATGGGCATTGCGTGGGAACACCCATTGCAATCCCATTGGCATGCCGCTCCGAAGCAGTGTGAGGCAACGCAGAGACTTGCGCTGTATTGCGTTACTCCATATTTACAAGGCCATGAAATGCCATGCAGGGTGGCTTTACGTGGCCTTGTAGATAGGACTAAGCCCTGTGCGCCTTTGGAACGTCACAAAAAGTGACGTTTCGGCTGCACGGAGGGCTTATAAATAAGCCCCAAACAAGCAAAGGCTGAGCGAATGTGATCTGGGTTGCAGAGTAGTATTTGAAAGTAGAGTATTCGTTAAAACCAAAGCCTGTTGTAAAAAATATGAGCTTCTATTGATAATAAATTATCGATCAGAGCTCATCCCCATATCAAACAGTTGTAGTACAGTGCTATAGACAAGGTCAATATAACGAGGATGTTTATAAGGTGTGACTGTTCATTTAAGAACTTCACAGAAAATGTTGATGCATTGCAGATTTTTGAATAAATTAGAAAAATGGGTGCCCCACTTAGAGGTGGTTTGTCTCATACTGGTCTTGTAAACATGGCTCTAAGGTTATACGCAGTGTACCCCAAACTTTCTAGGGTTGCCCAAAGGCACTGGCAGAGATGTCATTTCAGTGCAAATGCATTCCTGTCACCCTCTTGACTTAAAATTCCAGGCCACGTGAAGTCTTTATGAGGGTGATACCATTAAGGTGAATAAAAACCAAAGTCATTTTTGAAGAGTGTTCAAGAATTAAAATGGGGTTGACCCCATTAAAATCTGTGGAGATATTTTGGTTGTTAGTTGGGTAAATACTGGTAAGCAGGGGCGGCTGGTGTAGGTAAGAGCGGTGAGGCAGGGGGAGTTGGGTAGTGGGGAGTCGACAGACGATATAACGAGGTAAACTTACATTTTAAAAAAACGCACGGCAAATGTTTTTTGTTTTTTAAAATGTAAGTTTACCTGTCATTTTTATTTATTTCATTTTTAGCGAACAAGACCCCGGGTGGGGTATCAGAGCGCTTTACAAGGAAAGCAGAGTAAGTATGGAACATTTTGCAAAACAACAAAGCAGACAGATTATCATCTGTCGATTCCCCCCCACCCCGCCACACTGCTCTTACCGGTACAGGCCATGCCTGCTTGTAAGAAGAGGATAATATCCACCTAATGTGGACGACTTGACAAATATGCGCTGTATCCAGCATGTTGTCAAAGGGTATGTCCATTATCACTTGATTCTTGCTAGAAAATTGTCCATAGATGTATCACGCTCAATTACTTCAAGTCCACTAACCCTAGAGGACGCAGTCATAAGGACTAGATGATGTCATCAGTGAGGTCATAAATGATGCCATGTCAGATGTCATCAGTGATATCATCAGTGATGCCATTTAACATGTCATGAGTGATGTAATATGTGAGGGCATTAGCAGCACATGGCAGGAGTGCAAGTTAAAGTTGGCTCAATAAAACATAACTGGTAAATATTAGAGGTTTTTTGTTTTTTAAATGTTAGTTTTTACCTTATTTCAGCACCTAATTATACTGTCACTTGAACTTTTTGTTTTTTTAAGTCAATGTCTAGTTTTTTTAAATTAAAAGTAAGATCTTATGAATATATGTAACTATAACGCCAATTCAAACGTAGTTTTTTCAGTTGATTTCTGTTTTTTATCAAATTCATCCAGGACCTGTGACTAACTGCCCCTCCCCCAAGCCCACCCCTCTGCACATGGCCTTTGGCCAACAGAGCACAACACCTGATTTTGCTCCCCTATTTTATTTCACAAGATTCAGCAGCTGCATGGATACTTCTCCCACCTGGTATGAAAAGCAGAACTTGACCGAGACCATCCTCCTGCCTCCCAGGTCCAGAGCACACTAGTTAAGATAGTTTTTAAAAGAGTAAAGTATCACCAATCCCTAGGAATTCCTCATGTTCTGGAGTTTGCCATGTTCTGTCCCAAGAACAATAAACTCTGTGCTAAGTTTATGGCCCATCTGTGTCCCAAACTACGCAGTTCTGAGAAGAAGAAGCCTACAGTCACTGTCCCAGCATTGGACATTGTACATGTGCACATTCCTCAAAATCACAAAGCATGAACTGTCCTATGACTTGAGGTGTCTCGTCAACCGCTACCAGATGTGCAACTCCCATTGGGCTAAAAGGGCGTCCGCCTCTCTCCGCTCTCCGCATCCTGTCTCTTAGCCAAGGCTGCTGCAGATTCCAGGACACAGACCATTCTTCAACTCATGTTTGCTGGGCCGGGCTGGAGATGAACCTCATACAAAGTATTTGGAGACCATCCAGTAGCTGAAGTGTACAGTGAAAATATGGAACTCTGACCCTGAGCGCAATAATGGCAGAACAGCTCCAGAGATGTGGCTAAAAAAGAACAAAATATCCTGCAATCATTTTGTTGACCTTTCATCTTCAGGTAAAGCTAAAACTGCAGGAATGCGTCGTATTTGCAATGAGATGGCGCCCCCTTGCATTTTCCCTAGCGCTGGTACTAAATTCAGCTGCCTAGCGCTAACACAGGCACCCTTGCAACAGAGTGCAAGGGTGCCTGCGTTGAGAGAATGATTGTTTATGGGCAGGAAGGTCTCCCTTCCTGCCCATAAACAATCATTAATGGTGATTTGTAACTCCTATGTGTGCTGCATTGTTGCAAATCATCATTTTTTTAATGATTGTTTATGGGCAGGAAGGGACACCTTCCTGCACATAGACAATAATTCATGGCAGTTTGCTGTTTCTTTGTGCGCTGCACATGCTAAAATGAAGAGAAATTAATCATTTCTCCTTGTTTCACCATTCTAAGACTAACTTATTTTTGGTCTAAGCATAGCATGAAAGGGGCCTTATTTACAAGGCAGCGTTAAGCCACGTTAAATAATGCGAAGGGTTTATTGTCACAGGAACGTCACAAAGAGTGATTTTGCTGTGTTGATGAGCTCTTGTAAATATGCCCTGCAGTCTTTTGTTATGAAACCTCAATCGTTTGTGTGTGTATCCAGACAGTGACGTGTATTTATAGTGCTACGAGAGCTCAGCCTGCCACTTTGAGGCGGATTTACTAAAAATGGCATCCAAAGTGGTGCATAGGTTTGCACGAGAAGGAGAGAGCAGGACAGCTCCATATCTACTAAGATATGACGCTGCCCTACTCTTTCCCTAGCACTGGTGCATGATCAGGCTGACCAACACCACACGCAAATCTTTGCACTGCAGTGCAAAGATGTACGAGTCATGCATAGCATAGATGTACTCGCACAGTACAAAATACCATGCTTAGAAAAGCATAATGACTTTTCCCATTTTGCAGGCATGCTGTACAGTGCAGCACACAAGCAAATTCAGAAAGGTTTGTTGAAAAATAAAAAGCTCTCTCTCTCAACGCATGCCTCAAAGAGGTGTTTTTTTAGCAAACCCATTTTTACTACTGTTTGTACATAGGGCTTTGACCCAAATC
Organism: Triturus cristatus; assembly: GCF_964204655.1. Lineage (NCBI taxonomy): Eukaryota > Metazoa > Chordata > Amphibia > Caudata > Salamandridae > Triturus > Triturus cristatus. The sequence continues at coordinate 901,589,496 of NC_140586.1, forward strand.
CATTGGTAGCTGCATGGAAATGCCCCTCTACCACCCATGCCCCCCACCCTGATGCAAAGTCATGCAAAGCAGCGCTTTACTTTCCGGCAACTTTCCAGAATCTATGCGTCATTTTTGTGATGCAAGCCGACACAAAATGTTAGTCAATCTTCCTTGTGGTGATTAGGATAAAACAAGAGCTTTACAAGCTGTAATTGTAGTTCTGTCCAATCAAACGGTACCCAGGGCACACCAGTTTTTGTAAGTTTCCATTAGATGGACACACTCCAGAACTCAGCTCATGATGCCCACACATTACCTCTCAAGAGGGATACATCTTTGGCACCACGAAGGCTCAAATGACTCCATCAATTAAAGCCATGTTCTTGCTCCCAAGGAGTCTTCAGATTTGCTGAGAAACCAATTGCAGACATTTCCATTTCTTTCAGGTAGCAGCATCCTGGCGAGAAGTCTTGTTTCTTCTTTCTCTTTCTGCCTCTCCCTCGGCTTCTCAGAACAAGAGAGGCTTCCCCTTCCCTTTCAGCGAGAGGCACCTGCAGGACTGCATTATCCCTTATGCAGCAGTTATTAATCTAGAAAGACTGGAAGCCTTGCTCTCAATAGATCCCGCACGCTTCCACCATTGAGGTCATCCTCAAGCCACTTGGCGTAGAGGAGGCTTTGTTTGTTTTTTCATTGCTTTTGTGCCTCATGCTGGTAATCTCTCTCTGCCTCATCAGCCCACTTGCAAGGTTTCCATAAAGAGCATGAGCCCCAACTGGGAACAGTGCGGGGAGAAATGTGTGTCTGGGTTTCTGTTCCACACAATTACAGGAGCCCAGGGCTCCTGTGCCTGGATATTGTGAGTGCGTGAACGGTAAACCCGGCTTTACCGGCCAGAAATTCCAGCGGTAAAAACACTGTGGGAAGAGGCTGCATTGTAGCCCGGACCACTTCCAAATCCCCTGTGATTCCAAATGTTACGGTTCCTTCTGCTTTGGGACGCTTGGGAGATGTTAATCATATTAGGCATTAAATACTCCACGCCATGGTAGCGTGAACTGCTGAGTGCAACAATTTCACCTGAATTCTACCAGAATTCTGAGACCTATCTTCCATTTTCCTAGAGTCCCCAGCTTGTCTTTGCTCTTGCACTGTGATTACATCATATACAGAGGATAGATAAATAGATAATCAAGACCATGCAGAGATATCGATGATGCACTCTGCCAAAGGACCGCTTTCTTCTCTAAAACACCTCAAGAAAATTAAACCTTTCATCCCCAGGATGATTTCAAGACAATAGTACAATCCCTCGACTTCTCTAAACTAGACTATGGGAACGCCATCCTAGCAGGGACGCCAAAAACTCACCTGGGCCCACTAAGGTCAGTCCTAAACATGGCAGCCCGGCTCATAACAGATGTTAAACAGTTTGAACACATCACACCAACTCTCAATTCTCTCAAATGGCTTCCCATTGAAGGTGGATGTCTTTGCAAGTCTGCCTGCATCACACACAAAACCCTTCACGCACATTCCCCCAACTACCTAAATAGCAAACTTGTGAAAGCAGGAAGATCTAGAACTCTGAGAAGCTCCAACTCACTTCCTCTCATTCCTTCGAAATTGAAAATGAAAACTACTCAGTCTCGCTCTTTTTCTGGTAATGTACCCAGGATGTGGAACGCACTCCCTAGAGACCTCAGATGCAACCCTCCTTCTCCTGCTTCAAAAGGGACCTGAAACTCCTTCTCCTCAACAAATACTTTACTGCCCAAGCCAACTGACCTCGGCTTCAATCACTGGCTCTCCTCATAACTAGACCATCAATGATAGGTTTTTATTTTATTTGTTTCAATTACCTAAGTAATCTCTCACCCCTTCAATTTATGTTTTGCGTATCTCTTTATGCATCCTTATGTCATGCCACACCATGATATTTTCTTTCTTGTATGTAAAGCTCTCTGATACCCACAGGTCTAGCTAGCACTATATAAAACTTATATAAATACATTTAAAAATGTACAAAGTCCACCAGAGTCACCTGACCTGCCAGGGAGGATAATCCCATGGCTGTCGCCCAACAGGCAGAGGACCAACCACCCTGTCTAGAGTGCTGGGAAAACTTATTAATACTGAAAAAATAAATACTTAAAGCAGAACTCTCTTTTCTTAATATAAAACACAGCTGACCTGGTTTGCAGGGAGCCTTGTCCCGGCAGGTGGAGGGCATTCCACACTTACACTGCCTGTATCCACCAGGCCTCTGGTAAGGACAATGAAGGATGGTAGAGCCACTCTCAACAGGGTTGGACAACCTTCATCATGGCTTGGTGCCCCCTTGCTGTATGGGCTGCCAGGCCAGAGGTTTACTCCAGCAGACTCAGCTCCACCGCTGTGAACACAACCCTCCCACCACCTCTAAACAGAGCGGGGACACAAGTTTAGGGGAGTGGAAGCACCCCAGAGTTATGGTGGTGCTCGTGCACCGGCACCTCTAAATTAGGCCCTTAGTTTTCACCTCTGTATTAGCTCCTTGGCCTTGAACCACTAGCATGTGTTAGACAGTGATACCGAAAACACCAACAATGATCTGCTCAACAGCAACGCCTCGTTCATCAGAGGAGGACAGGCTGCAGGTGGTTAAGGCCATAGGAAGAGCAACAGGGTTACAACCCCTCCATCTTTGTAAACAAAAATATACAATTTAGCATTTAGCAAAACACAAACGTGAATGTACACACACATGCACACCAGGCGTTGAACGCACTAGATAAATGCCAGCAACTCATGCATTACAAACGGTCTCTTACTGCTACACATACCTCTTTTATTTCAAATTCTGTTTCTCAGGCCTCCAACTCCTCATACTTTTGTTGCTAGACAGCCTCCAATGTCTCAAGTCTACCCTGTGTCAAAGGGACTGTCCATCTTACAAGATGTTTGGGGCAGTTTTACCTCTTTTTTGTCTATTGAGATCAGGGCATTTTTTAAAGGTATTGCTCTTCTTCCTGGTTCATCCTGCCTCATGATTACAAACCGTTGCCCTTCCTGTCACTTCTTCCACAGCTCCCCCAATGCTCAAGGAAGAGGAGGAGGTTTTATTTCACAGAAGGAAGTTTTGGGGAACTGGAAAAAACAGTGGTCCTCTTGAGATAACTGTGTGTCAACTGGTTTTAGCATACTTTACATTGAAATCTGCAGAGGCTGTTTTTTTTATTTATTAATTTATTTTTTATTATTTTATTTAACAGTGAGATGCAATGGATACATCATGACAACATAAACATGGCCTTTGTAAGTGTGGCATGAAGTGACACATCTATTGTGACTTATCAAGCAGTCCTCACAAGCGGGTGACGGCCAAAGCAGATAAATAGAACCTGAGACCGTGGGTTTTCCACAAATTACATAAAGTTAATCAAGATAGAACATTCCCCTTTCTAATAGATATAATGTACAATAGGCAGAAATATTTTTTTTAACACAACATCCCTCTCCCCTTCTGTTTCTCTCGTCTCTTTACCCTCTGAGTACATTTGATATGGTCCTCAAAAGCCCCTGGGCGGCTCTGCGGAGGAAGCCGTTCACTATAGACTTCGGTGTGTGTGTTACACTATGGCATGTCTTCAGCCAGTCTTGCAGAGTCGGGCCGGGCCTTTGGACCATTGCATTGCAACTCTGCATTTTGCCAGAAGTAGCCCATGGCCACAAGACTCGTGACACTCTTATCCACCCCTTTATCAAAACACAATAGTGCATGCGTCGGCTGAGGCTCTAGGATAGACCTAGTTATTGTTTACAACTCGTGAAAAACCTTTTCCCAAAACTCTAGCATGGATGGGCAGTGCCATGCCGTATGTAGGAATCCAGCCTTTTGCGCATGACAACGCTGACATTCCGCCGAGTCGCGAAACCCACATCGATACAGTCTCCCTGGAGTATAGTACACACGATTGACAAATTTAAAGTGTATCAATCGGTGCCTACCATTTCAGGAAATTGCCTTAATCATGGTGTAGCAATATTGCCAACATTTATCATCAATAACCCTGTTGAGATCTCTCTGCCATTCTAAGCGTGCCTTCACCACAGCAGGTCTCCTCGCCTCCTCTGCAAAGGCATAGACCTTTTTCACCAGTTTTATAGGAACCTCTATCAGTATAAGAAACGAAAGGGGTGGCATATCAGGGGGCTCCTGCATGTCACCCCCCAGAAGATCTCGCAACGCATGTCGGCCTCTATAGTACTCGAAATAAATAAGAGCTGACAACAGTTGGACCCGATCCAGAATGGACTCCCAGCTATCTGCAACTCCGCCTCGGAAAAAATCTCCCATCTTGGTAATGCCTAATGCGTATAAGTGCTCGCATTACACCTCGCTCCCTCCCCATCGGGAATCATGAGCACCACTCCAACAGCGCATGAGGGGAGTACATAAAAGAGCCAGACTGTTGCACCAATATACTCCGCCAAGCATGAATCGTGGAGTTTAAGGTGTCAAATGTACTTTGACGTCTTACCGGGTCTCAAAAGAGAGTCTGAGGCAGGGTGTGCGGATCTGCAGCGTCCCTCTCTATATGCAAATGCGGCAGGTCATGCGGGCCGTGTAGCCAATAATGAGCATGTGAGCTCTGCTCTGCTTTGTAGCACAGTTCTAATTCCAGAGCATTCAGCCCCCCCATATCAATAGGTAAGGCGACAACCTCTCATTTAACCCGTGTCTGTTTACCGGCCCAAGCTAACTTAATCATCAGAGAGCGCAACGTGGCAAAGAGAGACTGCAGCAAAAGCATTGGAATGGGATGGAATAAAAACAGAAGCCTGGGGAGGACTACCATTTTCATCAGTTCAATACGCCATATTAATGATAAGGATAATTTTACCCAGCGGCCAACATCTTCTTCGAGTTGTTGTATTGCTTTCCCATAATTACCCAACATAACTATCGCTGGGTCGGTATGAAGTTGTATGCCGAGGTAGCGCTCTGAATCAGTTTTCCATTGTGGAGGAACCTCTAGTGCCAAGGAGGTCATAGAAGGAGAGTAAGTCTGAAAGTGATGGACCTGTCTCAGTCCACACAGAGTCCCGAAAGACCTCCGAACCGTACCACTTCCCTGAGTATGTGAGAGATTTCTCTCCAGGTTGAGAACATACAGTAACATGTCATCTGCGCACGCTGAAATCATGAGACGATCACCAAGGAAGCGCAGCTCCCTGTGACCATGGTAATCTTTAAGGGCGCATGCTGAAGGCTCAGCAATCAGCACATATAACAAAGGAGATAGAGGACAGCCCTGTTGAGTGCCCCTTGTGCTCACAAGGGGTCGTGACAAAATTGCTCACCCAACCCCTGGTCATCGGGGCTGTTTATAATACTGTGACTGGACGAAGAGTGTCACCCACTCTAATCCACCAGTGGACAGCTCTCATAAATTCCCACTCCAAGGAGTCTAAAAAAGCTGCTGCAGCCCTCACTGCGGGGTCAACTTGCTGCATAACCCCAAAAAGCATTCTAAGGTTATAGGTCATACTGAGACATGGCACAAATCCTGCCTGCTCTGGGCAATCCACCATTTGCACAATTGGAGCCAGCCTATTTGCCAATTTTTTGGCTAATATCTTGGTATCGACATTTAACAAGGATAAGGGTCTGTACAAAAAGCAAATATTGGGTGGTTTTCCAGGCTTCAAGAGGGTAACAATTAAAGCTTCCCTCACAGAGGGTGGCATCGTATCAGCTCTACCATTTCCTCGCAAAGTGTGACTAAATGTGGTATAAGCAATTCTTGGAAGGTCTCATAGAAGGCCACAGTAAGGCCATTGAGGCCAGGTGCTCCCACCACATGCATACCTTTAAGTGCGGAGCGTATCTTGGAGGGATCAAGAAGAGCCATGAGGTGTTCTCTAAGCTCACCAGTAAGCCACACGATGTGTATATGGTCCAAGTAATCAGTAATGGTCTTGTCATCTGTAGTGATAAGAGAGCTATCTACGGAACCTATCAGCTACATGCTCCGTATCATGCAATGGTTGATCCTTCTCATCTAGAACTTTCATAATCAACTCTGTTTCTCTTTTAGTGCACATTAGGGCTCCTAGCGTGGCACCTGGGCATTCTCCCTCCCATAGACCCTAGCTGTAGCAAATTTGCCGAGGTGTTGGACTGCGTCATCAGGCGTTTCATCGTATTCATCTAGCTTCACCTTAATGCCGTTAAGTAGCTCAGTGTCGCCTGAGAGCAAGCGATCCAGCTCCATTTGAGCATTATCCCCTTCCAAAGATGACAAACTGTTTCTCAACAATTTGAGCACTCCTGCATGTTTAGAAATTGCAACCCCTCTGATATAAACTTTGAAGGTGTCCCAAACTGTGGCAAAGCTTGCAACCGTGCCGATTATGTTATGAAAAAACTCCTCTATAGTTTGATCATTATGGTGTAAACCGCCAGGTAAATGTGTCATACTTCCTAGCGCGGAGCACTAAATCTACCATAACTGGTGAATGGTCAGAGTATTTTCTCGGAAGAGGATCACAGCTAATAACATGAGAAGCCAAACTTCTAGCCACCAGTCAAAAATCAATATGAGTTTAGATGTCATGCACTGCAGAGTAGTGTGTGAACCCTGTGCCCTCAAGGGAACGATATCTCCAAATATCCAATAGGCCCGTGTGGTCTGCTATATTCATAATGGCCCTGGTGGCAATCGGGGGGGCTATGAGGTGGGCCCCCCGAATGATCTTGTTCCGGATCTAAAACACAGTTGAAATCACCCCGCCAGATCTGCAGTATGTCGCCCCATTGGAGCAGGCGTGCGTTGCCTGCGTGGTAAAAGTGCGGGTTGTCATGGTTAGATCCATAGACCCCGACAAGCAAGGCAGCTATCCCATCCTTATAACAGCTAGTTACTACAAACCTGCCACCTGGGTCAGCATAGATTTCTTGTAAAGTTATGCCTGCCAGATCTACTACTGGCCTATATAAGCACACCACGTGTGTGAGAGGTAAAGGCTGCTGAGATATAATGCCCCTGGAGCTTGCGTTGTGTTAACGTTCTACTGCTTGGGGTCTAGTGTTTCTGTGGTATAGCGACAACCACGTTATGTCTCTTAAAATATTCCACTACTGTACGTATCTTTCTATGGTCATTCAGACCCCTCACATTCCACGTAAGGAACCTGACGCTTAGGGAGAGCTGGACTCTGCAGCATTGGCGGCTGACTCTTCGTGCCTTAGTGTTTTGCGCGGCTCAAACTGGAGGTTAGACTGCGATCTGTCAGTTTTGCCCATATTGAATGCTAATAGGGTCGCTGTAATATTCTCCATTGAAAGACAATATAGGGACAACCACAGCAGTCCTATTCAGTGCATACACTTCACTAAAAGCAATTAACATGCAAAGCAATAAGCCAGGGCGTGCTCTATGATCTCTATGACCTGCTCTGGGACTCCGGGTGATCATGAGGAGTGTTTGAGCAACGCTCTACCTGGTGGGCCCCTGCAGTGAAGGCAGAGCCGCAAGCTCACAGAGAGTTCCAATGGTCACCAGCAACCCTCCACAATCGAGCTTTCCGACAAGCCTGCTGCCGATGGGGTGCCTGCCTGCTTTTACTATACAGGAGACCCAGGTGCCCCCGACAAAGTGGCACTATGAGCCTCAAAAGACGAGGCACTGTGCAGCTCTGGGGGAGGCCCAGTCTGGTCAGGCGAGATAGAGCACTGAGGCCTCTCCCTGGTGGTCCGGATATATCCTCCTCACCTCTGTCCAGTAGTCCAGCGTGGTAGGATATCTAGGCCTGGCGCAGCCGCAGTGGGACGACTCCTGTCTCAGTGGCCTCTCCAGGCAACGCAACTGCACCCCTCGGGGGGCCGAACTCCTCTGCACAGTTCCAGATGCCGCAGCTCCGCTCACCACTGTAATTTTACAGGGATGACTGCTTTATGAGGCCCCGGGTGCAAGGAAGAGTAGGCTGGGGCAGATTACCACGATGGGTGCCAGGATATTGTCGGATGTTAGGCCGGGCTCATGGAGCAACTCTAATCAGCTGCCATCTTGGAGCCAGGAAAGCTCCGCCCCCGCAGATGCTGTTTTTTAGTTGTCAAATCACTCATACCTCTTTTTAAATATGCAAAAATACTGACTGCCTTGAACAGACTGGCGTTTTAGACACCTTTGCGGGATACTGGCGGGGAGTTTACTACGGACTCCCTCTGTTGCTAAATGTGGCGACTCGTCACTACGTTGTTTTCATGATTTGAGACTCGACTTACATACTGTTTTTCTTGGATTTAAGTATGGAATCGGGATTGTCATTTTTATTCTGAAATACTTGGAAGAGCGGAGTAGCTCCAGTCTCTATGTATTGGCACTAAGGGCTGTTTAAACAGCACATGGAGATTATTAGGATCAAGAATACTGAATCGCCTCGAAAAAGTCTTAAAAGATGAAACACGTGTTGGCTGATCTCTCGCGCAATAAACAGACCACACCGTGTCTTAAGCGTAAAAGGCCATTTATTAGGACCAGGCTGCACAACAATAACAATAAACAAACATTACCTGAATAACAACTTTCCCCCAACACTCTACCATCCTTCACTCCTTTCTCCCACTCCACACTCCCCTTTTGTACCACTCCATGCCCCTTCTGTTCCTCACCATTCCACAAACCTCCTTGCATCCTCCCCGCTCTCCTCATCCATTTCACTCACGCCTCCATTACCCCCACCTCGTTCACTCTTCCCCCCGAGGGATGGGTGTGCCCGCTAATGACTCCCCCCACCCCTCCAAAGTACCGCCAACCCCCGCAGCCTGTCCTAAACTGGCACGCTTAGCCAACCCCGAACCCCAAACCCCCAACTGCAGGGTGGGTGGGTGGCCTTCGCTAAACCCTCCCGATGGTGCTGAGCGCAGGAAGAGGAAGTCGCCCTCCTCCCCTGCGCTCATATACCCACCCCGTAACTCCACCCCTTGACCCTGCCTGGTCCTACCCCTGCGAGAATGACCCCGGGGGAAGACTAGTCTGCGACTCTGCTTCCCCCGGGGCCCGGCATCGCGCAATAAACAGACCACACCGTGTCTTAAGCGTAAAAGGCCATTTATTAGGACCAGGCTGCACAACAATAACAATAAACAAACATTACCTGAATAACAACTTTCCCCCAACACTCTACCATCCTTCACTCCTTTCTCCCACTCCACACTCCCCTTTTGTACCACTCCATGCCCCTTCCGTTCCTCACCATTCCACAAACCTCCTTGCATCCTTCCCGCTCTCCTCGGCCATTTCACTCATGCCTCTATTACCCCCACCTCGTTCACTCTCCCCCCCCGAGGGATGGGTGTGCCCGCTAATGACTCCCCCCACCCCTCCAAAGTACCGCCAACCAGGTAGCCCCCTTTAGGGCGGATACCTGCCCCACCCCCTAGGCCGGGACCCTTCAGCCATCCCCCCCGCTCACACATCCCTGCGACACCAAATTGCCTCATTCCAGAGCTTGCTGACCACATCCCTCATCTCCATCATGTAGTAAGCGTTCCCCAGTCTGGACAGATGCACCCCGTCATCCCTAAATAACAGTGGTTCCTCCAGTCGCAGTCCCGGTGACCGATCACCTTAATGTCTTTTTCCCCACAAAAAACGCGCATAGCTCTGTTAAGTTTCCGTCGCGCCTTTTCAATTGCCCCATGCTTAACAGTCCAAATTCAGTCCAGGCAATGCAAGTCCCTGCCAGCCTGTGCTTCATTACCTCCAAGTCTCTTTGCATCAGCTGTAAGAGCGCCAAACCCGACAGCCGAACCAAATCATTCTCCCCCAAATGGGCGATCAACAGATCCGGGCAACCCTTCTGTGGGACCATCTTCGCAAGCCAGGGCAGTAGTGCCCCCCATCACATTCCCCCTTTTCCCCACCAGTGCACCTCGTGATGTTGTCCTTTGAGTCCCAGGTTACGGCCGTACACCTGTTGCTCCGCATATTTCGATGCCCAGTGCACAAAGGAATGCCCCACAATCCATGTGACCGTCTTGGCCCCAAGTCCTCCCACGCAACCTAAGGGAGAAACAGATGTTAGATACACACAGAAAAGAAGCCACCCCCCATCCCCCACAGTCTCCATCACTCTGCGACCAGCCCCATCACTTCCTCACATACCGCTCACAGTACCGCGACCTCCATCTACCAATCTGACGAATCCTATCCCAGGACCACCCCAGCCGGGCCGCCGCCGTTGCCGCCCCAATCCGAAACGAGTGAGTTCCAAACCCGCCGGCTCCAAACCCACACGCACCAATGCCATGCGCAGCACTGCCAACAACTGCCCCGCCGTCACCCGCGCCCCCAACCTATGACAGAAAATCTCTCCTTCCCCTACCTGCGTAGCCAGTACAAATGACCTCCATTCAGCCACCGGGCATACACTCCCACCACCATTCTCATTCAACCACACCCACTTGCCCCGTCCCAACTGATCTGTCTTGGACCGCCCCAGCCAAATGCCCAGGCGCCCAGCATCCAATCTGATCTCCTCATACCTCCGCCCCTCCCCCGCACGCGTGCCCAACAATTCCGACACCCGAAACGCCCCAAAAACCATACACAAGCGAAAGATCCGAACCTCAAACTCCTCATAACAACAGAGCGGTAACGCCGCAACCAACCGGACCAACACCTCAAACGTTATAGCCTCCCTCGGAACAGTCCCCCCCGCTCTCTCCCTGCTCCAACCCCGTAGCACCCTACTCACAATTACACTCTTTGTAGGGTCAAAACCAAAAAACAAACAACAATAGAATGACACTCCTGCCAACTTCCCTGAAATGGTTGCAGCCAACAACCCCTTGTCCATGCAGTGCAGTACAAACTGTAACACTCCTCGCTCCACCGTCGCCTGTTCCCCAGAGGCAGATTCCCTGCTCCAGCCCATAAACACTCCAAACTCCTCCCACGCCAGTCTGTAGGTCCGCCTGGTGGTAGCAGCAACAGAATTCTCCACTAGGCCTACCACCCTCACTCCCCCAGGGCCCAAATGCCATCCGGCAGCCCCGTCTTGCACAGATCCGCTCCAGGTGCCAATCGCCGGAATCGCTGCCACTGCGAACGAGACAAAGCATCCGCAATGTCATTATTCGCCCCCGGCACATGCTTGGCTCGAAAAATCACATTCAGACGCAAACACTTCAGCATGAAACTTCTCAACAGACGCAACACCCTCAGATCCCTTGCCCTCTGTCGGTTGACCAACTCGACCACCGTCATGTTGTCCACATGGAACAACACCGCCCTGTTCTGAAACTCGGGACCCCACACTTCAAGAGCCACCAACAAAGGGAAGAATTCCAAAAACGCAATGCTCCTCCCCTGCTTCATCCAGTGATCCGGCCAAGTCTCGGCGCACCACCTCCCATCCCAGAAAATGCCAAAACCAGCCGCCCCAGCCGCATCAGAGTAAATTTGGATTTGCCAAACCGTTCTTTCTTCCACAAAGTCCAAAGACACCCCATTGAAATCCATCAAGAACAACAACCATGTCCGCAGATCCGCCCTCACTCCCATGGTGATCCTGACCCTGTGGTGTGGAAGCACTGCCCCCGACATGGCCATGCCGAGCCGCTGCAGAACGTCCGTCCCGCCCTGACCACCCTGCACGCAAAGTTCAAGAACCCCAACAGCCGCTGCACCACCCTCAACGCGATCCTCTTCTCCCCAATCGCCCATTGGAGACACTCCTGAATTTCCACCACCTTTGCGGCCGGGAGCCTTGCTGTCCACTGAATGGAATCCAGCTCAATGCCCAAGAATGTCAACACGTAACACGGCCCACTCGTCTTTTCAGGTGCCAAAGGGACCCCAAAGTGCCTCGCCAACTCCTGGAAACCCGTCAGAGCCCTGCCACAGTCCCCGGAACGCGCCCTCCCGAGGAACAGGAAATCGTCCAGATAGTGCGTGACATCCCGATGCCCACTCAGCTGCGTAAATGCCCACTTCAGGAAAGTGCTGAACATTTCGAACAATGCGCATGAAATCGCACACCCCATGGGCAGGACTTTGTCCACGAAGATGGCCCCCCCGAACTGCATTCCGAGGAGCGCAAAATCCGCAGGGTGAATGGGCAGCAGGCGGAAAGCCGACTTCACATCGCATTTCGCCAATTCCGCCCCCGGCCCACATTCCCGCACAAGGCAGATCGCATCATCCACCGACGCATAAAGCACCCGTGAATCCTCCTCCGCGATGAAATCGTTCACAGACTGTCCCTCTGGCCACGAAAGGTGATGAATCATGCGAAACTCACCCTCCTCCTTTTTCAGCACCACCCCCAACGGAGAAATAATCAAATCCTCCATCGGCCAGGCATAAAAGGGGCCCGCAATCCTCCCTTCCTCCACTTCCTTCAAGAGTTTGGCCGCCACCACCCCCGGCAATTCCTTCGCTGATCTGAGATTGTCGGCCCATCTCCGTGATCTGGGACCTTGATAACCGACCCGAAAACCCTCCGTAAAGCCCCACTGAATCTTCAAGGCGGCCTCCCTATCCGGGTAAAGGGAGAGCCACGGGGCCATCGCCTCTACCTTAACCGGTGAAGGAGCCCTTCTGTCCAGCTTGTCCCCGACCCTTGGAATTCCTCCATTGTTCGGAAGGAGTGGTGAGCATAAAACATTGCGTAAGGGGGTGCTTCCCCCCGCACTTAGAACATTCGTGCTTGAACTTGCATGGATACCTGGAACAATATCCCCGATTGTAGCTCCAACAGGCCCAGTATTGTAAGCGCCGGGCTTGCTGGCCTGTCCTGCGCCCCCTGTACTTGTTGCGTTCCCTCCCGCTCCCTGTGAGCGGGACGCGACTGAAAAGACCGGTACGTTACTGGCAAACCACTAGCCATGTGCGTCGATGCTGAGGAATGCGTTGACGCCATCCATTGCATCCATAATTCCTGGTCCACCTCACCCCAATGTTTCTCGGGGTTCGCGCTAACCCGCGCCCTGAACTCCTCATCATAACTCAGCTAGGCGAAACCCCCAAACTGCATTTGAGCCTTCCTAATTATGTCCATATACTTCCATAATGCGATGGCCCTGTCAGGATGTTTCTCGCAATAAATGCTGGCATAAATAAGAAATGCTGAGGTCCAATTCTCCATGGTCACAGGTACCCTCGCCACCTAGTCAGCTCCCACTCCTCCTCCTTTGAGCCCTCCTTGGCCTGCACCTCCCTATGCAACAATTTAAACACATCCACGTATTCGTGCTTCCAGATCTTACCCCTAATCTTCTCGGACAGATGCGACCCCAAGGGCATAGCCAAACCCATGTAGGGCAGCTTTTTCGGGAGCTTAACCCCTGACTTGTCCCCCTTGTCCCCAGGCTCGTCATCCTTCTCCGTCTGCACCCCCGCCGAAGTCACCGCCTTGCCATCGACCGACTTGTGGCTTTTCGCGAGCCCGCCCTTCGGAGCCTCCCCAGCGTCCCTCACTGAACCGTCTCCCACCCCAATCGACCTACAAGCCTTCTCCTCCCAACTTTTGGGCCACCATCCCACACAGACCACCAAGCCCGCTCACCTGCCAATGTTGGATGTCGCTCGCTGGGCCGTCCTCCGGAAGGGGCCGCCTGTCGTGTCACTGCCGTCTCTCTGTCCGCCGTTCTCTGGGGCACCTACAACACACCAACCTCTCTGTTGTCCTTGCCCGCGCTCGTCAGGTCACAGTCATCCCTCACCTCCCCGTCCTCAAGCTCCTCACTCTCCTCACCATAATCCAACTCCACCTCTGCCTCCACACCTTCCGGCATCCACAACACCTCTCTCACCGCTCTCTTCACACCCTTGCCACTCACAGTGCCAGACACCCGTGACCCCGTCACCCTCCACTCCGTCGCCCGCTCCCGCGACGGAGGCATTGCCGCCGCGGACCGCCCTACTGCTTCGTGACGGCGACATGGGGCCGTCTTGCGCCCCGCCATACTCCCCCGGACTCTGCCGACAGCCGCCGGCTTGGATCCCCCCCTAACCCTCAGGCCGCTCGAACCTGAGTGGGCCCCAGCACCATCGGGCCTCAAAGCCATCCCGGCCGTCCCTGCCGTCCCTGACTGCCCCCATGGCCCCCTGACACTCCCCCCCGCCTGCGACCTCGCCTTCTCCGCTCTCAGCAACTCCTCCTGCTCTGCCCACCTCTCTTCCTCGGACGTGGGCGACGGGGGCCCCTCGACCTCCACTTCCCACACCGCCCCCACCCTCCCCGCGCTCTGGTCCGCCCTCCTCACTGCGGCCACTTGCGCCAAAATGTGCTGCTCCCGGAGCCTGTCCTCCCACGTCCCAGCGCCCCAACCCGGGAGCGGAGGGGGGGGGGGGCGGGAGCCCTGAAACCCCCCTCCAGGCGGCCCGAAAGCAGACCGTGTGGGCACCGCCTGGGTCACAACACCGGACGGTCCGAGGACAACCCCCCCCCCTGGCCCCCCGCGCCAGTACCTGCCAAACCGGGGGTAGAGGCCCTAGACCCCCGAGACAGATCAAGAGGCCCATCATCCGCCGCCCCCGCGCCCCCCCTGCCCCTCCCGCACCAACCACCGCGCACTCCGCGCCCCCGGGAGCCACCAAGCCTCCCCCTCCCAAAACCGCCACCGCCTCCTCCTCCCTGCCCTCCCCAGCAACCAGCAGAGCATCCCCCGGCCCCATAGCCCCCACGGCCGCCGCCCCCTCCACCACCCCAGCCTGACCGACGTCCGCAAATGCCCCCGAGAGCAGCTCCTCCGCGGCCGGAGCAGCAGACACGCCCCCTTCAGCCCCGAGGGCATGAAATTCCAGCAAGGGGACATTCAAACGCGTCGGCAGGCTCCTCCGCCGGCCTCCGCGCGCCTGCCACGAGCGCCGAGCGCCCCGCCCCCTCCCGCGCAGCCCTGACTGACACGGTGGTGGTGGCGGCAGCGGCTCCTCCTGACATGCCCGTACCGCCACCGCCACCCCCGCTGATGCCACCTGCGGGGCCCTCTCAAAGCCCACCCACGCCTCCTCCAGCACACCGGGCCGGAGGTGATCCTCCCGCCCGGCCCGCCCCAGAACCAACAACGCCCGCCTCACCTCCTCAGCGGTCGCCACACCGTCGCTGCCGTCGCACGCCATACTCGGCCGCCCCTGCCCGACACACTCAAACGGCTGAACACGCCGAAAACCGACCAGTCCCTAGCCCTACACTACGCCCCACACAATTCCTTCGCTAAACCCTCCCGATGGTGCTGAGCGCAGGAAGAGGAAGTCGCCCTCCTCCCCTGCGCTCATATACCCACCCCCTAACTCCACCCCTTGACCCTGCCTGGTCCTAACCCTGCGCGAATGACCCCGGGGGAAGACTAGTCTGCGACTCTGCTTCCCCGGGGCCCGGCATTGCTGGAAGTGTTATTGCACAGAATAAACCGACAGTGAAAACTTGGAATAGTAAATGGATTTTATTACTGTCGTTCGTGGAAAAAGTATCTGTCTGTTCCTTCACAAGGACTCATAATGTATACTGAATATTGTGTTAATGCCTATGAATATCCATTACTGTTATGGTTATAACAATCAATCAATCAATCAATCAGGACATTTGTAAAGCGCACTACTTACCCGTGAGGCTCTCAAGGCGCTGGGGGGGTGGGGGGGATGCTGCTACTGCTCAAATTGTTAAATGGTAGCGGCAGTTTCAGTCGATAACCTTTCCAGTATTGCCCGGCGGTAATCGCCTCTTATACCATTCGATGATTAACCAACAAAAGAGGCAGGCGCCGGAGACTGGAAGGCAGGAAACAGGGTTTATTTCTCATGAGGAGAGCCTGTCATTTCGGACATGCACACAGAATGTCTTCGGGAGGTGCTCTAACCACATCTCTGAGGCCTGGCGTCTTATACACAGGTTTATTGCTTTATTACACGAGACACATTCTTGTTGAGACTTTGATGTACGGAAAGACATCCTTGGAATCCCCACTTCAAGCTCGTTCCCACACATATCTACAGTAAGTGATGGCTATTCCACAGCAGGATACTCTGTCGATTCCCGGAACGGGGTATCTGATCGGATCGCACGGGGTGGGAGGCCTTTGATTTAGTCGGAGATCCTTTGAATCGGGGCAACTGCTTACAGGAAGGGGGCCAATAAATGGCAGCTGCAGGACCAGGTGGTGGCTTGGGAGCGGAGCAGGGCAGAGGAAGGGGGTTCATCAAAGGACGGGGAGGTGCTGGCCCCCGGGGTTTTTTTTTCGCTTCCGAGGTAGGGTCGCGCTGGGGAGGGGTGTATGGTCAATGCACGAGAGAGCGGGGGGGTGTTCGCAGCGCCAAGGGAACGCGCTGGTGATCGGCGAGGGGCAGAGGGGCCATGGCGCTTTCAAAATGGCTACTGCTTAAGTGAGCGTACGGGCCTGAGAGGGGACAAGGTGGCGCCGATTATGTTGACATCGCAAACCAGATTTTAACAGTCCTCCCTTTTCAACATATTTAGCCAGCTTGTCAAGCCGACATCCACCTTCGTTAAATTCTTAGCCACGACATCGTAAATGCTTTCATGCGTTCCTGTTTTCAAAGTACAGAGTCTTAGGACAGACAGGAATAATCTGACACAATTGTACATAATTACATGTAGTTGATGTGATAGGCGAGGAGGTAGCGCATACAAAATTACATCAGCTGCGTCATGTGTCAGACCCGGAGATAGGAGGAGGGAAGCTCGCTTGAACACAAACAGGATACCGTAAAAATGTTCTGGCAAAACAAGGAATATTACGTACGTTACTTAAGGCCTAGACTTCGTGTGGATCAAACTAGACAGCATAGTCATGTGCACGGCTGATGTTATACAATTGTCATTATACAAAGTTAATGTTTCTTAACTATCAGTGTACAGTTGGGAGTGACCGATGTAATGTCTTGAAAACTCGATTGGAAGATAGTCAATACGAAAGTGGTTGGGAGAGGAATTCAACTCAACATGAGTTACAGTCAGAGGGGGCGGGGGCAATGTCCAAAAGGGAGTTCTTCTTTCCAGTGTCCTATTACAGCGAGCCATCACTGGTAAGCTCTCATTGTTCTTCTTCTTTCGTTGGCACTGTTGAGCACCGGCGGTGGAGCTAAGGTCCAGCTCAAATCCAGGTTTTCATGTTGCAGGGTGTGACCATTCTTTGCTCTCGGATCACAGTCCTGTTTTGTCCTGTTCCCTAACTGATCTTATCATAGGTACCTTAAGACGGGGTACCCGCATTTCGTTCTTCTTTTGTCAAGTCAAGTTCAAAATCCCATATGAAAAAAAGGGGGGGAATAGGGGCGTGCTTTGGGAGGCCGAGGGAAGAGGGGGTGGAGTGGGATCGGATCAAAAAGCGGACCAAGGAGAGCAGAATCTTTTAGCACTGAGCCCATCAATCGGGCTCGACGGGCTGGGACTTCAGGCACGAGCTGATCAGTGAGCAGGGGGGCTTCGGGATAGCCCTCCTTTCTATCACTTTCCCTGCTGGGAATGGTGCCTCGTCCCGCATCTTTTTGCTCTGTGGCTCCCCCTTGGTCGAGGCCATAGATGTTCCATGATCCGCAGCCAGGCTGTGCGTCACGTCCGACCCCTCTCCTCCGATGACCGCATGTTATCTTTGAATGAGTACAAGAAACAAAATCTTAGAGAACTGGTAGGGAAGACGTTTACACACTTCATTCTCTCTCCCAACCCCAAGTAGTCGGGGAAACGTTTATCGGTCACTCTATGGTGGATGTCTATTAACTCTTATGTCGGTGTATGCTACTAACTCATTAATCATTGCTGTGGTGCAGGTTTGCGAGTGTTCCTGCAAATTTCCATCATCAGGTCTGCTAGGTGTTGATTCCTGTACCTTATAAATGTGGCAAGAAGTCTGACATCTATCAACTTCCTGGTCTATCAAAATTCGAACCGGCTTCTCCGGTAGAGACTCGTCTTTCTAACACAAGCCCTGTTGATTCATATTTTTCCCCAGGGACTGTTAAGTTTATGAAAAAGTGCGAGGTGCTACTGTCATGGGCTCACAAATATCTGTTTCGGGGAGGAACACAAGCTAAACATTTTCCTTGCTGGAGACAATAGTTAACCTTTATCAGTTTTAGGCGATGCATCTTTAAAAACAAGGTCATCAGCTGTATTGCTTAAAATATCCAGGGACGGCTAGTACAGAACTGGGACTATTCTGGAAGGACGGGGTGCTTAGACGCTCTATTTCTGTGCAATGGGCGGGGCGATTCTGAGCGATGGAGGTGGAGTCGTTAGAGCCCTAAAACAACAAAAACCACTGACATATAGTTCCCGTTATAAGGGCCAGATTGGGAGACATCAGTCGTCTTACCTGTCCTTTCTTTCTCAGCCAATTAAGTTCCATCATTTTACAGAAAGGAGAGGTAGTAGTGTGGCAAAATACGGTCGTTTTGCTTCTGTCAATTTGTTCGAACACTGTCGTGTTTAGGCCAATTATACATATACTGAGGAGGTACAGTGTCGTCATCTATTCAAAGAGAGGGCAAGGGAGCCTTCTGCGAGGGAGAGAGAGAGAGAGAGAGAGAGAGAGAGAGTGAGAGAGAGAGAGAGAGAGAGAGAGAGAGAGAGAGAGAGAGAGAGATAGAGAGAGAGAGAGAGAGAGGGAGAGAGAGAGGGACGTGCGCATCAAGTAGGCTATTTGGTACACGTACGACATAAAACGAGAGAGAGAGAGAGAGAGACAAACATGTACGATAATAGGCTACTTGGTGTACACACAACATAGAGCAGCACGGGTCAGTTTTAGGTACAAAAGCACAAGCTGGGGGAAAACATAAATTCAACGTTCACGTACACACAAATACCGGATAGGGTGTAACAGTACATACATCGAGCACAGAAACCTAAGACGAAGACACAGAGCTATTTTGGGTAAGGGGACCTTTCCTTTCCTGTCCTTTTTCTATGCGTGCTGCATTCATTTTGGGGGGGCAATTTTGTTGGAGGCCTCATTTTTGAAAAATACTTACTCCTCTTTTTCCGGTCGGACATTAGTCCAGTCGTGTTTATACTCACGGTGGAGCCTTCCAACCCCTGGGCAGGCGGTGATCCAAACTGAGGCAGAGGAGGGGTATCGGTCGGACGTTCAATGGTACAACTCTTATTTTCTAAGTGGATGGAAGAAGAAGTGGTGAATCTAAAACATGCCAGTATCCCTAACTTCTGGGCTGAGGGGGGTTTTGGATGAACCCCGACCTGGGGTATTCTTAACTTCTCTTATTTAGTCAGCACACGAATCGACTCACTGGTGGTACATTTGGGTTATCAGTTGGAGTCGGGTTCGTCGTACTGAAATGACCCTTCAAGTTTCTGGTGTAAGTCACCCTCCAATTTACTAGCTTCCGGGAGAGGGAGAGTCGTTTCTTCAAACGAGGAGTTACCATATTCGGGCTTATTTTCCCATCCACTTGATCGATAGACAAGCATTTCAGTCATACAAAGACGTTCTCTCCAGCGACCCAGGCATACGCAATACATACACATTCATACCGTACAATCAGGGCACGTACGCACAGTCATACCATACAGTTTTTCACGTTCCCAGTGATGGTCTGCACTCCACACACCATCTCACAGCGCTTGTCTATGTCTTTCCCTACATGGAGCACGGTGCGGTCCATGTCCACTCCATTCTTCAGTCGGAACTCCGATGTAACCGACAGAGAAGAAAAGAAGGGGGGGGGGTAGCATTCAAAGCACATCAGCGCGCATAAACACGAAAAAGTTCTACTTACCACGTACCAGACTAGCTGCAGGAACGTATAATACCACAGATCTTGACTATCCTTTTCGCATTTTTTTTTTTTGTGTACTATATCCTTTCTTTCTACTATACCAAAAATGCTTCATTTTATTTGTCCCTAAATTCGAGTTCCATCTTCGTGCATTTGTTTCTCAATTAGTCGTATATTATGGGACAAAATACCATACCTTACATTCGGCAGATACCTTAAGCTACAGTCAACCATTTTCTAACAACTCTGGAAAAAGACAGGTGTGATGGATACAAATTTTCATCAATCCAAAATTCAGGCAAAGGGTCTGCATTATCTGTCTTCTATTGTTTGGGAATGACAGCCATTATTCAGAACCTTACCAACCTAGGCGATTGTTATGACGCTGATTCCATAATTCCTTCGAAAACCCTTTATTGTGAAAATGTCAGTATACAAATACGGGCCTACAACCGTATAGGCCGGCCACGGTGCAAGAGGCGTCGAGTATCATGAGCAACACTACCTTAACGCGAAAATAAAAATAATCAATAATGAGAAGACCAGCATCAATAAGGTTGTTCGCATGCCCAGTCAGTTCCCTCCCCGTCCCCCGCCCGCCATGTGCAAAAAGACCGTATACATATCCCTTAACATCAATGCCAAGTAACCGGAACGCCATAAGGAGTTGTAGGTCCCTCCTACATCGGCGCCATTTTGGGGTGAGGTCGGGTGGGTCCAGGGTACAGTCTAAATGTTTCCACTAACTAGCGGCCGGACCAGAATCCCTTTCGGCAGTTCAAAAAATTTTCATTAACGCCAACAGAAAGAACAGACGGCATGAACCGTGACTCGAAGGTGGGGAAAGCAAAGTTTTTTTTTTTTTTCTACCGGGTCATGCTGAGGTTCCACAGGAACTGATTCGAGTTGGTAGTCTACAGTGTCTCCTGGTAATTCAAACAGAAGCTGGCGTCAGCATGAGGGCACCACCATCTCGCAGCAACGCCGTGATCCTTTCGGAGAGCGGGACAGCAGGCGTGTCTCTCTGCCGGCGCCCTGAATCAGTCTCTCTCACGGCACCAAATGGGGACAAGATGGCTGCCGCACGGGGCAAAGAAAAGTTAATGTGGAATGATCGAGCAATAGTGGCGGTTGCCCCCACCGGAAGTCCTCGGGAGTCGAGGGCCAATGACTCCCGTAGAATCTGCAAAGCTGAGAGGACGTCTTCAAGGGTGGGGCCCATGCCCGAGCAGGCAAGCTTCCGAGTTCCAAGGTAGCCCAGAGCCATCTTAGTGGACCAGGCCCGAATCCGAAGAGCCGGCCGCCATTTTGAGAGTCCTGTGGCAGCAGCAGTTCTCCACCACAGCCACCGGAGTGGGTCCCCCGACCAACCAACTGCGGGGGCCCACTTCTTGGGTGGAACGCTAATGGAAACTTGGTGCAGAAAGGAACCTCCGCCTGGGTGGTCGTCCGGCAGGTGAAACGTTAATGGCTGTCCTGCTGCAGCTAGCCGGCGAGTGAAACGCTAAGGGGTGCTCTCTCAGCTGGTCGACGAGTGAAACGCTAAGGGGTGCTCTCTCAGCTGGTCGACGAGTGAAACGCTAAGGGGTGCTCTACTGCAACTGAGGAGCCTCCACCCGGGGAGGCGGGGGAGGCCCGTTCGCGTCGCCTCCCCCCAGGGCACCCCACGCCGTCTTTCGGCGCAGCATTTGTAGGATGGCCAGACCAGCGCAACAACTTGCTGGACACCACCTCGGTGCCGTCCGGATCTCGGCGCGCCATGTTGCTTCCTGCCTATTCGCACAACAGTCCGCCACTGATGCCGCCTCACAGGCCGATGGATTTTGTAGGCTTTTTTATAGCCCAAAGCCTACTAAAAGACAGACCAAAGCAGCCCAAATGTTGCTACTTCGAGGAAGGAGGGGCGGGGACTGTGTCAAGCGGACGGTGAATGCTTTGGGATGGATGTTGCATCAGGCTGTCATGTAAATAGTTGTTTAAAAAGAGTGTTTTAACGAGTTTACCCTGTTGGAGTGTTGCATATACCTACAAGTTTTTAAAGCGTTTTAATCATACTACTTTGTTGGAGTGTTTGTACATATTTGTAATCTGGCAACGAGCACAAAGATGTTACTGCATAACCAGAAAAAGACATAGCCCAATTGTGCGCGATCTAGCCCAGTTCGGCGACGCCGATGGTGGGTATCAGCAGACTTCCATTTGTGTAGGGTTTTGTCATTTTATTGGGCGGGGTGGGTGGTAGGGCAGACATGCTTAGGCAGCGAGAGCGACGGAGCCGAGCTACCTCGTGGACATCTCGACCGTGAGCTTGGCTCCTTCCCCTAGTTTCATATTTTTCGCGAAGGGCTTTTTCCTAGTGTTTCTTATTTTTGCAGGGTCAAAAGGATCCCATCAGTGGCCTACTGGTTTTGCTCGATTCCTTTTGTTTTTCTATAGCGATTTTTATGCCATAGTTTGCTAGAAAGGTACGGCGGCTAATCCGTATTTTATATGTATGTCCTCTTTATTAGGGGTGCCCTCCGGTGGGGCCGGACGAGCTACCTCTAATAAATGGTCCGGGTAGAACCAAAGAACCAAATACCAATCAGTGGGGAGAAGATAGGCATGACGGGTTACAACGGGGACAAAAGTCTGCACTACCTATCTTTTCACTGCTTGCAAAGACTAGACAGAATATCTCTATTCCACGTTATTTGTAAGCAGAGAATACCTCCAAAGAACCAATATCGAACAACCAGTGTTCGGACAATGAAACAATCAAATGGTGAGAAAGAGATAGGCACGACGGGTTACAAAAGGGGACAAAGTCCGCGTTACCGACCCTTCACTATCTGCAAAGGGAGAGAGAGTATTTCTACTCTTCCCCGTTTGTAGGCAGCGAATATCTCAAAAAGAACAATCAAATAAGCAATACTAGTATTTTCAATCAATCAATCAATCGTTTCGCAATTTGTCGTGTTACACGACCTTACCCGGACCGCATGGACAGTTTCTCGTCTTCCGCCTCCAGCGCCCGATCGTCCTCTACTCTCCGTATTTGCCGCGGCACTCCTGATGGTTCCCAGTCAGGACCGTAGATCACTCGAGAGAGGTCTGCTCGGAACCAGTGAAGTTCGGATGATCGGCTGCCAGACGAGTGTCTATCGGGCAGGAGCTCTTCCCGATCGTTGCAGTCGTTCACTCTGACGTAGGGACCTCTCCCATTGGATCCACGTGTCGCTGATGGGCCCCATGTTTGGGACGCCAATTGTTAAATGGTAGCGGCAGTTTCAGTTGATAACCTTTCCAGTATTGCCCGGCGGTAATCGCCTCTTATACCATTCGATGATTAACCAACAAAAGAGGCAGGCGCCGGAGACTGGAAGGCAGGAAACAGGGTTTATTTCTCATGAGGAGAGCCTGTCATTTCGGACATGCACACAGAATGTCTTCGGGAGGTGCTCTAACCACATCTCTGAGGCCTGGCGTCTTATACACAGGTTTATTGCTTTATTACACGTGACACATTCTTGTTGAGACTTTGATGTACGGAAAGACATCCTTGGAATCCCCACTTCAAGCTCGTTCCCACACATATCTACAGTAAGTGATGGCTATTCCACAGCAGGATACTCTGTCGATTCCCGGAACGGGGTATATGATCGGATCGCACGGGGTGGGAGGCCTTTGATTTAGTCGGAGATCCTTTGAATCGGGGCAACTGCTTACAGGAAGGGGGCCAATAAATGGCAGCTGCAGGACCAGGTGGTGGCTTGGGAGCGGAGCAGGGCAGAGGAAGGGGGTTCATCAAAGAACGGGGAGGTTCTGGCCCCCGGGGGGGGGTTTTCGCTTCCGAGGTAGGGTCGCGCTGGGGAGGGGTGTATGGTCAATGCACGAGAGAGCGGGGGGGGGGTGTTCGCAGCGCCAAGGGAACGCGCTGGTGATCGGCAAGGGGCAGAGGGGCCATGGCGCTTTCAAAATGGCTACTGCTTAAGTGAGCGTACGGGTCTGAGAGGGGACAAGGTGGCGCCGATTATGTTGACATCGCAAACCAGATTTTAACAAAATAGCCAGGTCGTGAGGAGTCTTCTGAAGGTTAGCAGGTCCTGGGTCTGCCGTAGGAGGATGGGGTGGGTGTTCCAGGTCTTGGCGGCGAGGTGGGAGAACGATCTGCTGCCAGAGGTCGCTCTTCGGATACGGAGGACTGTGGCGAGTGCGAGGTCAGTGGAGCGGAGCTGGTGGGTGGGGGTGTAGAAGCTGAGTCGTCTGTTGAGGTACGCTGGTCTGGTGTTGTGGAGAGCCTTGTGTGCATGGATGAGGAGCTTGAAGGTGATCCTCTTGTTGACGGGGAGCCAGTGCAGGTCTCTCAGGTGGGGTGAGGGTGCTGGGTGCCGTTCTATCAAATGTTCTCTTTTTAAATATATTTGGTAGTAGACAATAAACATTGTCAAATCCACTAAAACATATTCCTTGTATTTGTATTGGGTTTGGCCAGTATCTTTAAAATACACAGTTTATCGCTCTATTTTCATATATTTACTCTATAGTGCTGCCCCATAATTGAAGGGTCAGCCAAACCTCCATTGATCAACTTGTAAGCTCCCATCTTTCCCCACAGTTTGTGACTCATGAAGTCCTTGACCCTACTGTATATTTTTTCAAATAATAGCACTGTGCATGATGGGATTTGAAAGACCACACTTGAATCGGAAACAAATAAACCGCAAGCATCAGTGTGCAGAGTGCTGCATGACCGGGCAGAGGTGCTCCTGGCGACATTGGGGCAGGGTTAAAAAAAACTGATGAGATTCAACACATCCAGGATACATGAAACAAACACAAAGTGGTATTCCTAACAAGCAATACAATGACAGCAGCATGGGCCGAGGTTATGTTTAAAGTGGGCGGAGTACAGTGATGAGGCCAGGCTAACACTACTCTGAGTCATTCATCAATTGATTTATTTTGTAACGATGATACCTTTATTAATCTACCTTAGTTTAATGAAGTTAGTTGTTCTTCTAAAATTCAGTGTTCTTTTTGCATAATTCAAAATTCATACCTCGTTTGGCTTGCATTTCTCGGCTCTCCCAATGTGCCAGTTCCATGGGTGAGAAGCTCACTCGCTTCAGGTATTTGGATGCATTTTGGTACTTGTAGTCCTGTTTGCACCATTACAAAATCAGGAGTACGAGCCCCAGGATGCAAACCAAACCCTGGAGTAGATGAGCTACTCACGTGTGAACCAGAAATATTTGAAATCTATGGCAACCTCACATCCCCCTCATCCTAATGGAAGTCCATTGTCTCCCCTCGCTGGCCCACACCATGTTCAAAACCAGCTGCATCATTTACAAAGCCATCACAACCAGCACCCCCACTTCTCTTGCAGACAAGCTCATCATCTCTGGAGGTTCTTGGCACACCCACATTCAGGACACCGTCAGACTATAGATTAAGAAGTGTAAAAAAGAAAAAACAAGATAGAAGGCTGTTTCAATGTATGCACCCTGATCTGAAACAATATCCCTGTGTCCATCAGCACTGCCCCAACGCTGGTCCAATTTAGGAAAGAGATAAAGACGCATCTCTTTAAAGAACACTGCACCACAATGCATCAACCATCCACAACTCCGCTTCCTCTCCTTTAGCGTGCTGACTTCGGGATTGTCTTTGACCATGTACTGTGCTCCACTGTCTTGCCGCTAGGTTTGCGCTACAGAAATAGCATTTGCATGCATACATACTTTTGAAAGTCCTGTGATTAAACTTAACGAAACTCTAGCTTCTGTGAACCGGAGAAAAGGCCCTTGTAAATCTCCATATTGTTAATTATTCTGAAAGAGTTGGATCCGTTTTGGGAAGTCACGTGGTCACTTCCAGCTATGTGCTGGGATGCCCGTGAGGCATCCTAAGAGTTCCTATGCATCCTTCCTATATACAGGAAGGGGCTTAAGCAATGAGATTAGATCAAAGGAGTTGTTTCCCACCTACCCGCAGTGTACGCATTTCGGGCCTTGATAAACAACGGTAAATTGACACTTTTTTGTAAGTTTATGATTGTTTGCTACTCACAAACGTGATTTATGAGTACTATCTTTATGACTGCGGAGTCTCTACACATAAGATTTAGGACAGTGCTATCTTGTTATGTGCAGAGATTCCACAGTTGTAAACATACTTCGTAAAATACCTTTGTGAATAGCAAACCATCGTAAACTTACACAAGAGTGCACGTTTATCTTTGTGAATCAGACCCTTGTTCTTTATTCACTATTGATAATAAATACGGGTCCCAGTTTTCAGTTTTTACTGATTTTTACAGATAGACACAGAAAATGTGTTTCTTGTCTGTATTTATTTTTAAATGTGGAAAAATACTGAAAATTGTGGGTTTTTTAGTGACTCCCCATGCTGTTTTTTATGAATCACAGGCAAACAGCTGAGCAGATAGAAGGCATATATATATATATATATGAAGTATAATGGGAATATTTACCTGTGCGTTTAGTGTTTAGTTATATTTAGCAGCTTAATTTGCTAAAATGCGACAGGCATCAAAGTATGAATGCATGTTCAAAAGTTAAAAATGTGGAAACATATCATTTCGTGAATCTGTTTATTTTCAAAACATAAAATAAATATGGATAAATACCAATAAGATCACCCCCCAAAAGAAATATGGATAAATACAGACGGAAATGTTTAAAATATAAATACCAGAAATCTGGGAGCACTAATAATAAACCAGCGCCCCATCTCCTGCAACAGGGCCCCGGGGCCCGAAGTGTAGCTAACGGAAGAGAACTGTGTGAAAAAACAGCTTACAATGTTCTTGTCACACACTGAATGCAGGGCCGGACTGTACAACCAAAGCCGCCCTGGCTGAAATGCTCAAACCAGCCCCACTTCCTTCATCTTCTGGTGAAATCTCTCTTTTTCCATCCATCCACTCTTGCTCTCTCCTGTCTTTTTCCTCTCTGATCGCTTTCTCTCTACCTTCCTTCTCCTCTCTCCCTCTCTAATAAAGCCCTCTTGTGCCTGGCGCAGTTGACATCGGGGAGCTGGTGAAAGGGACGGAGGCACCAGGAACAGCCCTGGGCTTTCAAAACCGGCCCCCAAGGGCTCCAGCCCAGTGTGGCAATGCCAGGAGGAATAAAAGGCCTGTCCAGCCCTGAATGAATGCCCCAATACTGTACAACCACTGCTAGTGCAGTTCATAAAAGAATCCACCCTTCACTCTCTTGTGAGCTTCTACTGATAGGCTGAGGAGTGCCTCAACTCAGGTGCAAGACTGGCAGTAAGGCTTCAAGAACATGGGGACCTTTTATGCCTTAAGTTCACAATCACGGCCAAAGAAGACTACCTTGCACGATAAACCATCAGCTGAAAAAAAGTCTGGAAGAAGCACTGGCAAAGCCAAGAGGTCTGGCATTGACTGTCAGTCTTTAGGCTTTATCAATCCTTGCTTTGTTTTATCATGCGTTTAGTAAACTTTAGTGTGGCTGGAGATGCTGTGCTCGTGCCAAAATAAAAATGATTTGGCTGAAAGCAAAACTATTCTTGGTGCTCAAAAATCGCAGATTGTAATAGTAGTTTTTGGCACTGAAGTGAACTACTTTGTGTGTGGATCGACTCCTTATGAAAGACATCTTTTCTGTGGCCAGCTCTGTCCAAGCTGAAGTGTTTGGTTCTAAGTACTAATGCAGTGCATTAATGATGATGTCATCAGTCACTTTGTTAAGCCACAGATGTGCTTCGCCCACTTGGACAGGTGAGGAAAGACAGCTGCCGAGGAGTGCTTTTTTTAAAGCGATCAAGGGTTTTATTTAGATCTTGGAGGGCGGGTTACTCCGTCACCACAGTGATTCATATCCCGTCCGTCGAAATGTAAATTCCATTATATCCTATGCGATTTATATTTCGGCGATGGGATATCCGTCCCTGTTGTGACGGAGTAACCCGTCCACCAAGATCCTAATCAGGCCCAAAGTCTTGCAGGTGCACTAAAGAATATACTGCGTGAGGTGCCTACGGGCAATAACTGGCAGAACTTGCGCACGGGTCTCTAGCGCGAGTTTCTTGCCTCTGTCATCAGAGCATTGGAGCCCCCGGTGTCCCTCTCTGGGGGGCAGGTGACTGGCTCTTAGCCCTTAAGGAGATCTTCCTTATAGTGCCCTGTGTTTCTTGTGGGCCTTCTTTGGTTTCTTCTCCAGTCCTTTTACCTGGGTCTCCAGGGCTCTCCTTTCAGGGCCGTCTCGCCATAGCGGGCACCGGGCAATCCCCCGGTGCACCGCACAGGTGGGGGCCAGTCTGGAGCCCCTGGGGGCCGTTTTTGTTACAGGGCCGTTTTTGCAGCATAGCAGCACTTTGCCAGGGCCGGTTTTCGTTCCCAGTCCGGCCCTGTCTCCTTTCCTGTTGCCTGGTTGGGTTTGGCTGCACTTTCAGTGCCTGGCTTTATGCTCGACAAGGTTTCTTCTGTCGACGGGGCATGTCTGCTTGGTTCTTAGACGGCTTCCCCTGTTTCATCGCTGGCACTATGTGTGCTCTGGTTGCTGGAAGGTTTCTGACCTCTTGCTTTGCCTTTGTCCCTTCTTCCGGATGCTGTCTTCTTTCTTCCACTGGGATCTTGAGTTGCTCTACGGTTTCATGTGCTTTGTTGGGGCTTGGGTTGTGGTCTTACTTCTCTGGTATGTCCTCAGTTAGGACTGGGGTGAAGAAGTGTTGAAGAAGTAATGCACTCATCGCTTACGGTTAACCTTCATTGCTCTAATTCCCTTTCCATGCCCCGGTAGCCAGTGCTTAATTTGAGCCGGTGGTATCCAGTCCTTGGCATCGGCACTTAATTGCCAACACTGGCACTGAGGACAGCTGCCACATGATGGTGCTGTGTTCATAATTTAAAGATGAGAAGAACAACAGCTGTTTATTAATTCCATATACATTATAAACCACTAATAGCTGCCACCCAGGCCATTCTTATAGCTTTGGGGCCTTGTACAGTCTGAATTGTCACACTTGTAGAAGTGTGATGGTTATCAGTTGTGGAAGTACTGTCATTGGCTGTGCTGGCTGTGCTGTGTGGTGCAAGCTGCAGTGGCTTCCCGATGAGGGGCCTCGCTCTTATGTTTTAACAAATTAAGCACTGCCTGGTACCTATGTTCCTCCCTCCTATCCCATTGTCGCAACGTGGATTCCCTGAGCTCTGGGATGTCGGGGAGTAATGCCGATACACACCCTTTTATGGTCCCTTGTCATGGGGTGGGGTAATAGGGGACGACAGATGAGGAAGAAAGGAAGAGTTTAGGGGTTTACAGCAGGTCATGCGATGGCTGGGGGAGGTAGACACTTTGCAATTAGTAAATACTGGAGCAAGGCAGGGTTATTGGATTAAAGGAGAGTGCAGGGGAGCAATCGACGCATTATATATTCAAGTTTGGAAAGAGCCACTCCAAAATGTGCAGGGATGTTTTCTGACTCATGGTATGATTTCCTTATCCTGGCTTCCTTGGGCTGTTGATCCTTCTGAATGTTTTTATTGTGTTTGTTATTATCATGTAACTAATTGCTTGCTGACTTTTTCAACCTGTGTATGATTGAGGCCTGGAAAATGTTTTATTGATACCTTTTTAATATTTGAATTGTGCTTTTATGGCTGTGTTTTGCTGCCAAAATAAAGCATTATCTAAATCTGACTCAGGTGGGCTAATGTACAGATTGCCACATTCATAACTCCTGGTGGCAAAATAATGATAAAATGGACAAGTTTTTGGTGATTTCGAGCAGACGTTGTGCGCTATCACCTTATAGGAAACTTAAGGAATGCACAACTGTTGTAGAAAAAACCCCTCACCCACCTACCTAGTAGGTGGCACGCTCACCAATCGGACCTGATCGGCGTACTAGGTACTTCGGACCTTAATTTCCCTGGCAAACGGTCATGAGGGGAATTTGTCACGTCGATCGGTCATCAGAGGCATAATCACCTCGATACCCAAGTATTCTCAAACGGAGATACTGTGAGTAAATCGCCACTACACTCACAGCACACTTTAGGGTGTGTGCTGATATTTACACTTCACCTGGCCTATATCATGTTTTTACGGCCAGTCACCATTTCTTTTTTGGTCCTGATGAAAGCCTCTGGAACCAACTAGCAGGCTGAAACTAGCAGACCTTATTTACAAGGGATACTAAGGAAAATAAGATTCCTAAGTAGTGATCCCGCATAATTTTTAACATTTGTCCTGGGACCCTTCTAATAAACTTTTTCTCAAAAGGGTATCTCTCAGAGACATTTTTAACCTATAGCCACACCTCACATAGTATGTCACTCTCTGCTCAACTTCAACAATCCTGCTCCGCTGTAACTCAGGCGTCGTAGCACAGCTGGAGTGTATTAGGCAATCCAGCTGGGCCCCAATGATGAAGCATGCCACCTACTAGGTAGGTGGGTGAGGGGTTTTTTCTACAACAGTTGTGCATTCCTTAAGTTTCCTATAAGGTGATAGCGCACAACGTCTGCTCGAAATCACCAAAAACTTGTCCATTTTGTTTTTCTAAAGTTATTTGGGGAAGGGGACAAGTTACCTCGTTTTTCCTCGCTCTCTTTGTGTTCTCTTTTGGCAAAATAATGATAACATTGAACATCAGAAGAACAGTGAACATCAGAAGAACAATATCCAATCTCCTTGTCTTTGCTGGACATGCTTGATTGCCTCCAAATCCACTAGGGATGCTCGGCAAGGCAGTCACGGCCGGCATGACTCGCGGGAGGGGGGTCATGCAGAGGGAGGTTTGATTAAAAAAAAAAGTTAACTTACCTTCTCCGGCCCGGTCCTGTCCTGTGCGTGATTGGTTGAGACGTCGACCATAGAGGAGTCTATGGGGAGGCCATTTTCTCCATGTAGGCTCCATGTATTAAAAATACCATTTTATGTTTCTGCTTCTCGCACTGCGAGAAAGCAGAAGGGTTTGATTGGGGGCAGGCGGGTGGGCTGTCCTGCTCTAGGGCAGGGGAGGAGTGGCTTGCCCACTCTGAGTGCGCTGACTGTTGGGTCGGCCCCAGGGCTGACCAAACCAGTTATTCGCACTCTGCATTTTCTCCATGTAGGCTGCATGCAGTCTATTTTAATACCATTTTATGTTTCTGCTTCTCGCACTGCGAGAAAGCAGTGGGGCGATGCTCCTCCGCCCACATGGAGGAGCCGCCCCTGCTGCAAGGACCTCAAAATACAGCGCCATATCAAGTGCTGTGTCCAACGCATGCATCACAGGCCACTGGTTCTGGTCCACTTTCAGTTCATGATTGAAGGTTTGCTAATATCACACTATTAAAATGTCTAAAGGCGGAGTCCCACGGATGGCTCAAAGATTTGAGGAGGCTGAGCACAGACAAAAGTGTTGTTTTCCTCTCAGGGGTCCATGTCACAAGCTGTTATTTACTTTGATGACACCAAACACATATTTTTCTTTATAAACCGCGAGCTAAAAGCAGGTGGTTTATAAAAGCTGTCTCTGCCCTACATGGAAGTATTTTCAGCTTCCATAAATATGGGAGAGGAAGAAAATGTGTGGAGAAGCAGCGGTGTAAAGATTCGCACTTTCTGCTCCCATTTTCTGCCTTTTAAGGGCTCCAGTTTCAACACCCTTCTGTCGTCATTGCGGACATGCCGAGAATATGAGGGAAAAAAGCATGTTTCCCTCATATTGTCTCCATGTATGCCGCAACTTTAGGGAGCATAAATTAGGGTGTCAGTCTTTTGAAAAACAGGGGGAAGGACACATTTTACTCCATGCTCTTGTTTAGGGGCGACTCCTCCGTTAAGGCTGAGGAGCGTCGCCCCACTAACTAAATTGCCCCTAGAGATGGAAAAATAAAATGGTAATAAAATTAATTTATTACCTTTTTATTTTTCCCCAGCCCATCATCAGGACAGGGTCGTGGCTTTATGATTTCTGCTGCTGAAAGCAATGACGGGCAGGGCACTATATAAGCTTAAAGTGCGCCTGTCTTTTTGCCTGGCTGTCTTGTGACGCCCAGCCAGACATGCTCATGTTAAACCTCTCTAACCCAGCAGTGTCCTCTGGAGCGCTGAAGGAGGCCACTCCCTCAAATCCTGGCACTTCTGTCATACTGCATGAGAGCAGCGCCAGGATTGGTTACTGCAGGGTCCTGGGTCCTGCGTTGGAGCCTGCCTGCCCGCCTGGAGAAGACCCGAGCGAGGAGGACGTTGCGCGAGGAAGGTAAGTGGAATTATTTTTTTACTTATTTCGTACTTTTATGTTTTGTCCCACCTGCCTCACCACCTTCCTTATATGCGAGCCGCCACTGGATGATATGGCTCATAATAAAATATTAGGAATGAGTTTCCAGTCCGACTTTGTTGGGCAGTAAGGCTGCTATCGAATTTGTGCTGAGGAGAAAGCTTCTCTTAGTTTCAAGAGTGCTTCTTCAGAGGGAAACGTCAGCGCACTCAACCTTGTTTATACTACTAAAAAATGAGGCACTGTTGAGGAAAAAATGAGGAAAAAAATACGGCTGGATCCCGCAGTTTCCCCTCCTATTTATACCATGTCTGCGCTGTTGGCCAAAGCGTAGTGAATAAAGTCAATAAAATGCGGGCATGCTGTGGAGCATGTGCATTGAAAAGATGTTGTTTTAATTCACATTTTCTCTGCATTTTCTCCGCCTTCCGCTGATTTATGGCTCGTCCAATTTGCTCAACTTTTCTCTGGGAGCGTGTTTATCTAAGGCCTGCCCGAGATGGCGGTTTATTATTAATAAAATAAAATAAAACGAGCTTGTAAATGTACATGTGTGTCTTTCTCAAAAAGTCTTGGGCTGCTTCTCATGTGTGAAGTTGGATTAAAAATAGCATGAACATTTTTTAAGTGTAACCATAAAATCGGCGAAATAGTTTAAAAAAAGGGCCTGTTTTATTCACCGACTTGTAAAGTTGTCATAACTTGCTTTTTCTCCTGTCTCATTACATTACCCAGTACTTGCACACCACACTAGGCTCTTCAGCCGGCTTCCGTGCAGAAAACACATACGTAAACAAGCATTGGCAAAGCCAATAGATCTCGTTAATCCAAGAGCTACTTGTTTTTTAGCCATGTTGTACAACAGCGCTGCTGTTCAGCATGGCTTAAAGCTAGCGGCGTAGAGAAGAGTGTCATAGAGTGGAATGGCGAAGATTGGAGTAAAGTGTTGTAGAGTGGAGTGGCAGAGAGTGTACTGTATTGGAGTGGCATAGAGTGAAGTTGTGTAGAGTCGCACACAATGGAGTGGCTTAGAGTAGAGTGGACTGGTGTGGAGTGCAGTGGTGTAGAGTGTTGCAGAGTATAGTGGCATAGAGTGTAGCGGCAAATAGTTTATGGGCATTCAATGCATCATCGTAGAATGCATTGGCATAGATCAGAGTGTTGCATAGTAGAGTGCAGTGGCATAGAATTCAGTGGTGCAGACTGGAGTGGTGCAGAGTATAGTAGCACATAGTGCAATGGTGTAGAGTGGTGCAGAGTAGAGTGGTGTAGAATGGTGCACAGTAGAATATAGTGCCATAGAGTGCAGTGGCATAGAGTGCATTGGAGTGGAGTGCTGCAGAGTGCAGTGGCATAGAGTGGAGTAATGCAGAATAGAGTGTTATAGGTTGCAGTGGCATAGAATGCAGTAGAGCAGAGTACAGTGGTGTAGAATGCAGTGGTGTAGAGTGCAATGGTATATATTAGAGTGCTGTAGAGTGCATTGGTTTAGAGTGGCATAGAGCGCATTGGCGTAGAGTGCACTGGCAAAAAGCGCAGCGGTGTAGAGTGGTGTTGTGCACAGTAGAGTGCTGTGGTGTAGAGTGCAGTGGCATTAAGTAAGTTGACTGGTCTAGAGTGCATTGGCATTGAGTGTTGCAAAGTATAGCGATGTAGAGTAGAGTGGTGTAGATTGCAGCAGCATAGAACTCAGTGGCAACAATGCAGCGTTGTAGAATGCAGTGGCATAGATCAGAGTGGTGTATGGTAGAGTGTAGTGGTGCAGAATGGAGCAGTGCAGAGGCGTAGAGTGCAGTGGCATAGAATGCAGCGGTGTAGAGTAGAGTGGCAGAGAGTGCAGTGGCAATGAGGGGTGCAGAATGGAGTGGCCAAGAGTGTAGTGGTGCAGAGTAGAGTGGCATAGAGTGAATTAGTGCAGAGTAGAGTGGGAGAGAGTTTAGAGTTGTGGAGTAGAGTGTCATACAGTACAGTGGTGTAGACTGTCGCAGAGTGCATTGGCATAGAGTGCAGTGGCATAGAGTAGAGTGGCGTAGAGAACAGTGACGTAGAGTACAGTGGTGCAAAGTAGAGTGTAGTCGTGTAAAGTGTAGTGACGTAGAATGCAATCGTGTAGAGTGCACTTGCATAGAGTGCAGTGGTTTAGAGTAGAGTGCAAAGAGTGGAGTGGAGTGGCGCAGAGTGGAATAGAGTGGCGTAGAGTGCAACAGCAGAAAGTAGTGGAGTGGCGTGGTGCAGGGTAGAGTGCAGTGACGTACAGTAGAGTGGAGTAGAGTGTAATGGCTTAGTGTAAAGTGGTGTAGAGTGCAGTGGGTCAGGGTAGATTAGAGGGGCATACAGTGGATGGGCATAGAGTGCAGGGACGTAGAGTTGAGTTTTACAGAGTAGAGTGCATTGGCGTAGAGTGTATTGGCACAGTGTCCAGTGGCGTAAAGTGCAGACTTGCAGAGTGGCATAGAGGGGAATTGTGTAGAAGAGATTGAAGTTGCCTGGCCTAGGGTGGTGTAGAGTGCAGTGGTGTAAAGTAGAGTGGCATAGAGTGCATTAGCATAGTGTAGAGTGATGCAGAGTAGAGTAGAGAGGCGTACACTGAAGGGGCATAGAGTGCAGTGGCATAGAGTGGAGTGGTGCAGAGTGCAGTAGAGTGCAGTGGTGCAGAGTTCAGTGAAATGGAGTGGTATAAAGTAGAGTGGTGCAATGTAGAGTGCAGTGGAGCTGAGTTGAGATGCATAGAGTGGAGTATGCATGGTATGGTAGTGCACTTCCATTACAGACAACACCTTCTCAATTAAAATGACCATTACATTTCCACAGGCAAACAGTTTGACTAATAAAACTGAACAGTCACAAACTGTAATGTGTGGAAATGACATCACCAAGTGTATTGATTTGTTTTGATCATATTAAAGTATTTGTTTCCAACACACTTCAGAATTAACAAAAAAAGGTGCTTTATTTGTGCAATGCTAATTCTGATATATTTATTTAATTTATTTATATAATTTGTAATGCGCAACTGTCACCAAACTGGTATCCTGGCGCTCAGCAATGTATGTAGGTACCACTGCCTGAAACAAACGCTAAACAGAGAAAACAACAAGACTGCGTTACTTGGAGAACAGCCATGTCTTCAGCGCGTTCCTGAAGTGCAACAGACCCGTCTTGGATCAAAGAAATGGTGGCAGCTTATTCCAGAGTTGGGCCGCCTTGACTGAGAAAGCCCTTCCCCCTCGTCTGGTCTTCCGAAGCGTATTAATACAAGCTAAGTTTGCGGTACTAGAGCGGAGGGGTCATCCTGGGGTATACCCCGTCAGCTTTTGTTGGAGGGGCACTGGGCCAATGCTTTGTAGTGCCTTGAAGACAGTACACATGGCTTTGAATACAATCCTCTGCTTCAAAGGTAGCCAATGCAATTCTTTCAAAGCATTAGATGCTGAGGATCTACGAGGCCTGTTTAGGGCAAGCTTTGCTGCAGCCACCTGGACTCTGTACAGTCTGTTGAGCAGGTAGTCAGGAGCACCCAGTAACAAGGCATTACAATGACCAAGGTGACTAAGTATGACACAACGCACTACAAGCAATTTAGCTTGGGTGTGTAGAAGTGGTAGCATCTTCCTAAGACCACCTAGGAGCATGAAGCATGTGCCTGCCACTTATGTGACATGGTTTTCTAGAGACAGTGCATTATCAAACATGACTCCTAGATTCCGTATCGTGTCCGACTGCAACCATTTGTCTCCAGACAAAAGAGGCCAGAAATTGGGGGACAAAATCAATGCTTATTTGAGCCAGTGGTTTCCAGGGCTCAGCACCGGCACCTAATTGTCAACACTGACACTTATGGCAGACTGCCACAAGGTGGAGCGGCTTGTCTTATTTACAGATGAGCACAAGAACAGTTGTTTATCAACTGAATATACATAAAAAAATAGTTATACCTGCCACCCAAGCCATTCTTATCGCTTTGGGGGACTGGAATAGTCCCCCTTGTAGGACTGTGATGGTTAGTAGTTGTGTGGGTACTGTCACTGGCCATTCTGGCACGGGCAATGGGCGATACTAGCCGCAGTGGCCTCCTGACAAGGGTCCAACACTTTTTTTTTTTTACAAATTAAGCACTGGACAAAATCATGGGGATCTTGCTAGCCGAGCATTGTAGAAATTCTGTTTTGTCCCCATTGAGCTTTAATGAGTTCGTATTCATCCAACTGACAATACTTGCACAGTTCATTTAAATGTTGTTGTGTGCTAGACAAAACCCTTTCCTACCCCCAGTATCCAGCAAGATTGCCATATAAATCCTGTCAC
The DNA here is from genome assembly GCF_964204655.1 of Triturus cristatus. Taxonomy (NCBI): domain Eukaryota; kingdom Metazoa; phylum Chordata; class Amphibia; order Caudata; family Salamandridae; genus Triturus; species Triturus cristatus. Next base: position 901,625,780 of record NC_140586.1, read on the forward strand.
TTTGATGTCAGAGAAAGAAAACTAATCACCAAGCTCCCTGGAAGAGAAAGCCTGACATTTGGCCTCAAACTGAAAACGCACAGCAAATGTGACACGATAAGAACAAGATTTACAGGCCTGTTTACAGAAGGTAGCACTGGTGGGAGAATTCAGGAGGAGTTGGTGTAAAAAGGCTTTTCTCCTTCGGTGGGACAAACTCACCTGGACGGCCTAAAATAAATAAAGCCAGCAAATAGAAAGCCAGAAAATGTGAGTTACAAACCAAAAAGCCAATGGTAAGCAAAGGGCGAAACGCATTCCCAGAGAACCTCTCTGAATGTCCCCAAGATGTACTTAGCTTCGGCCTTAAGCTTCGGCCTAAAAACGGAAATCTAACGCATGCGCACTGGCATGTATTGTTCACATGACGCTGGTTGTGAACACTCACTGCTAATTCAGCTCACGACGTGCGAGACATAAACTCACCAAAAATATGCATCTTTAGCATAGATGCAGTTTTCTATAAATATGATGTAAAACCTTTGTGTACTCATGCAGAATCGTTAATTCCACGAGTGGACATTTGGTAAGAAATGACCACATTTGGGGTAAAGGGTGTCAGTGGGGATCTGTGCTGGCAGCCCTTCGTACCTAGCTGACCCTGAGGTTTCCATCAGCACACCTGACCACTTGAAGTCCTCAGAAGGACCTTTGGGCCTTATTTACAAGAAAGTGCCACAGCACGGCACCGAAAGCCCTGTGGCTGCGCCACGCTGCCGCACTTTCAAAACACGGGGAGACGTCATATTTACAACAATATGATGCATCCCTGTGCATTTCCCCAAGCTGGTGCAGAACTGGCAGCCATGCGCCACGCAGGCACCCTTGCGCCATGGTGCAAGTGTGCCTGCGTTGCGGGGAGATTATTTCTGTGCAGGAAGGGGTACCTTCCTGCACAAAAACATTTACAAAAAAAATAAAAAGAGGTGATTTCCTCTTCCTATGTGTGCTGCAGAATGCAGCACCCCTAGAAAGAGGAAACAACGAGGAGAAATGTAAATGTTTCTCCTCGTCGTTGTGCCACGGTACACCACCCCTGGGGTGGCGTAGCATTTTGATGCATTTCCAGGTTTGCAAATTCCAGTAAATCTGGAAATGCTGCAGAATACATGGGTGTTGCGTGGGAACACCCACAGCAACACCCATGTCACGCCTCTTTCATGCAAAGTGTTGCGTGAGAGGGGGCCATATTTACAAGGACAGAAAAAGCCATGCAGGGTGGCTTTACGTTTCCTTGTAAATATGGAGCAGGAGGTTGCGCTAGCGGTGCGTCACAAAAAATGACTCACCGGTGGCGCAAGGGGCTTGTAAAAAAGCTCCTTTTTGTCTTTTGCTGATTCACCAGCAGAACACAGGGTCCTATTGGCCTAGGGTTGCGTTCAATATGTACCGCCCCCTACAAAGGAGGGTAATAAATGCCCCCCTCACCAGGCTATCATCAGGCTGAAGGTTGGCATCATCTTATAAGTATGTAGGGGTACAACCCTCTTGACCTCTCAGATGGAAGCAGTATCTTCTCTTCCTCTTGCTAAGCTGTTCCATCCCTGTTATCTGGGGACCTTCACTACCCTAAGCGTGTGCTGTTGGGGTGCATGTTTAATAAAAGGAAATCATGTTCTTCTGCCTGTAGCTGTCCTTGTCATGCTGACGTAAGCCACCCTGAGCTCAGAACCACTGAATTCAATTTTCTGAGGCTTGCGACTTGTGAGTTATTGAAAAAGTTACACCGGCACACTGACCCTGATAAGGGTGCCTGACTCCTGGCACCAGAGTGTGAGAGGTGTTTCCACACAGTGAGCGAAGGGACCGATGAGGATCCAGATCTTGCAGAGACAGCACATTACGGTCAAGAAGTACACCGGAGGCAGGGTGATGTTGAAGGCTTTCTTCTTTATTGCAAGATCCTTATACAGTAACGTCCTATCCACAAGGCACCCCAGTGATAACTGACTCTTGGACGCTTAGCAACAGAATCTCCAGGATCAACATCCCAGGGCACCTAAGTGTTCTACATGAAACTAGTTAGCTGACATGCAGCAGCATGTCAGGCAAATACCACACACCTTCCCCGCAAACCCAAAGCAAGAACATATGAACATATTGGAAAAACTAGGCTTAATCAAGTTCACAAAGAAACATAACAATTTATGAGGCATAAGAACACAGGATATAATTAGTTTAAAACTAAATCATGTAGGGGCCCAGGAGCTTTAAATATGTGGGAGCTCCTGCATAAGGGAGAGACAACCTTGAAGGGAACATCAAGAGCATCACGTTTAGTGCAGTTATCAGAACGCATGAGAACAATCATACCGAAGTTCCATATGCACCCATCATCAAGTTTCACAGCATTATGAAATAGCTTTGTCACCTTAAAAGGCGGGGAGAATTTCGCACCAGCAGACTTTTGGGGATAACGTACTTTCACACTATCTCCCACACATACCTTTGTGTGAGAAACAGCATGTCTAGTCTCAAAGTTAGCTTTTCTATTGGCTAACTTGAGATCCTGAATTGCCTTCCATTGGGCGTACCTGTGATCTTCAATGTCAACACCTTTCTCCCTCATCCAAGATTGGAACATGTAAGTGTTGGGAGTGCGGCCCCTAAACAATTCAAAAGGGATTTTCCCTGTGGTTGAGTGGGGTGTCAAGCGGTAGACCATCACTCTTTCCATTATTACCGACCTCCAGTCTCTGCCTTGATCTTTAGCTAGCTGAATTGACTCCTTTAGCACGCGGTTGAACCTCTCTACCATTCCATTACACTCAGCATGGTAGAGAGAACAACACTTGTGTCTGATCCCTTTTTTTGTCAAAAACAACTCCATTTCCTTTGACACAAGCTGAACGTCGTTGTCAGTCAACAAGGATTCTGGGAGGCCCTCTCTGCAAAAAATGTCCTCCAAGAACTTGGTAAGGTCCCTAGTTTCTATACTCTGTGTCACTTCAACTTCAGGCCATCTTGAGTACATGTCCACCAACATGAGAACGTAAGACTAGCCCGCTTAACTATTGATCGGCTCCAAAAGATCTAAGGCTACGTGATGCCAACATCTTGTGGGTGCTTCATGTATAACCATCGGTTGCTCTCTAGTCATGTAAGTCTTATCACAAGCAATGCACTCCGTGCAGTCTCTTATCACTCCCTCCACGAGGATATCAATGCCTGGCCACCAGAAGTGCAAACAAACCCACTCCTTAGTTTTAGGAATACCTAGGTGTCCCTGATGGGCTAAGTGGTTGTGTCGGAGGGATGAGTCTGGTGCCCCTCCAAAGCAAACCTCCACTTACAGAGAGTTCATCTAGAACTTCCCGACACATTCACTCAAATTCCTGATCCCTGGCCAACCATCAGTAACTAACTTACATACTTCATTCATGACCACGTCATCCTTCATGGCGTCTTTCCATTCTACCTCAGAAATCACCCCTTCCACAATCTCGCACACCTTGTAGTCATCATCTTCCCATGAATCGTCGGGGTCAGCTGGGGCACCCTCACACTGTTTGGTGACTAAACGAGAGAGGCAGTCAGCGACTTTGACTTCTTTATTGCAAGATCCTTAAACAGCAACGTCCTATCCACAAGGCACCCCAGTGATAACTGACTCTTGGACACTTGGCAACAGAATCTCCAGGATCAACATCCTAGGACACCTAAGTGTTCTACATGAAACTAGTTAGCTGACATGCAGCAGCATGTCAGGCAAATACCACAATTACCTTCTACACTGGTTATAGACAACGTATTAAATGGGCCAGTGATTTAAATTGGCAGGTACTGTCTGGTACTGAGTACCTGCACTTCCTTCATTTGGAAGGAAGAGTACCTGCACTTCTCAGCCCTGCTGTAATACATTTAAATGGGAGAGTACCTGCATATCTCAGCCCTGCTGTAATTCATTTAATGGGAGAGTATGGCACTTCTCAGCCCTGCTGTAATACATTTAATGGGAGAGAACCTGCACTTCTCAGCAATGCTGTAATACATTTAATGGGAGAGTACCTGTACTTCTCAGCACTGCTTTAATACATTTAATGGGAGAGTACCGGCACTTCTCAGCCCTGCTGTAATACATTTAATGGGAGAGTACCTGCACTTCTCAGCACTGCTGTAATACATTTAATGGGAGAGTACCTGTACTTCTCAGCACTGCTGTAATACATTTAATGGAAGAGTAGCTGCACTTCTCAGCACTGCTGCAATACATTTAAAGGGAGAGTACCTGCACTTCTCAGCCCTGCTGTAATACATTTAAAGGGAGAGTATGGCACTTCTCAGCCCTGCTGTAATACATTTAATGGCAGAGAACCTGCACTTCTCAGCACTGCTGTAATACATTTAATGGGAGAGTACCTGTACTTCTCAGCACTGCTTTAATACATTTAATGGTCGAGAACCGGCACTTCTCTGCACTGCTGTAATACATTTAATGGGAGAGTACCTGCACTTCTCAGCACTGCTGTAATACATTTAACGGGAGAGTACCTGTACTTCTCAGCACTGCTGTAATACATTTAATGGAAGAGTACCTGCACTTCTCAGCACTGCTGCAATACATTTAAAGGGAGAGTACCTGCACTTCTCAGCCCTGCTGTGATACATTTAATGGGAGAGTACCTGCACTTCTCAGCCCTGCTGTAATACATTTAATGGAAGAGTACCTGCACTTCTCAGCACTGCTGCAATACATTTAAAGGGAGAGTACCTGCACTTCTCAGCCCTGCTGTAATACATTTAAAGGGAGAGTACCTGCACTTCTCAGCCCTGCTGTAATACATTTAATGGGAGAGTACCTGCACTTCTCAGCACTGTTGTAATACATTTAATGGAAGAGGACCGGCACTTCTCAGCACTGCTGCAATACACTTAATTGGACAGTATCAGGACGTCTCTTGTGGCGAACAAACAGGTACTTTAGATATTGAGTAGGTGTACTTCTATAATTCCATTTGAAATGGACTGCATCTCCTTGCTAAATTCACCTTACCATAACACTTGGGGATCATACCTCAGCCCCAGCCGGCACCAGGACCACCTGACATTCTGGGGAACCCATTTTGTCTGTCCTACCTTTCTTCTTTGTATAAAATTATTCTTTTTATAAACTATAGCCCTTATGGGATAGTGTTGTTTGTTGTGTGTGATTGCTTTGGAGTGCTTCATAGGGTTACACACCTACAACAGCCTCCTGGAGGAAACTTTGACTTCTAAGCAACCATTAGAGGGTAAGAGAACAAATGAAGTCCTTGATGGACCCAGTGAGAGTTCAGTGGCACTGAAGGTCCTTGGGCAGCAGTGGACAAATGACAATACTCACCACCGACACTGTCCTACAACCGCTGACACCGCACGACCCAGAGAAAAGGTCTCACATCTTCTTCATCGCAAACAAACTCTCTACCTTTGCTGGTGAGCTAGGCCAGAGAAATCACTAGTTGTCAGATTGTTGAGAGTTTGAGGCAACAAAGAAACACAACAACCCTTTGCTCAGAGGTTGCGAGCTAGATTCGGATGGTAGTCAGAAAAAGGTTTATGCCCCCCCCATATCATATAGACCACACATGGCTAGGGAGTGGACGCGGTTATTGTGTGTAAGTGGTCAACCAAGCCATTGGAGCCGTCATAGGTGCAGCAGGAGAACCCTGTCTGGGGTGGGATCTTGGAGTGGCGTGTATGGGAAGAGCACCCTATGTCATAAGTAGGGCTTCTGGTTTTATGGTTATTTTTTTGACATTTTTGTCTGTATTTAACCATATTTATTTTTTTATCATTTTATATGTATTGATTTTGGAATTAGTATAAACATGAAAATGCAATGGGTTTATTTCCCCATTTATTTAACCAAGAAAAGTATACTCATGTATACATGCTCAATGTGTGGTAGAAAAATCCAGCACAATGCAACAATCTGATAACATTTATATTGGAGAACAGCTCAAAAATCGATATTTCTACAATTATTTACCCTTCATAAGGAAATCTCCTCTACCTGTCAATCTGTGAAGCTACTGAACTGCTAGCAATGACTAGGAGTACTAAGGGGCATATCAACAACAACCGGCGATAATTATCTCTAAGCGTACTTAGCGCTAGGATAATTATCGCCGGCTAGCGTGAATTTTTATCGCTGAGATAGCATGCTATTAGCAACGCTTATCTCAATAGCGATAAAAATCCTCACGCTAACAGGCTAACGTGAGATTATCGCTGGAAACCCAGCGATAATCTCACGTTACCTTGTTGATAGGGACAGACAAACTTAGCCATGATATCCTCCTTCCATAGGATATCATGGCTAAGTCAGAAAAATACCAGACGTAAAAAAGCAGCGTTAACCGCGGTTAGTGCTGCTTTTTTTGTCTCTAACAGGGTTAGCGACATTCTTGATAATAGGAGAAATGTCGCTTAGCGACATTTCTCCTATTATTGTAGTCTGGAACGCCCCCTTTGCATCTCATTAGAGATGCAAGGGGAAGCGTAGAGTAAAAGGGTGCTAACATGCAAATTTGCATGTTAGCACCCTGTTGTTGATAGGGCGCTAGTTTTATCTCTCCTTTTTTGGCCTTTAAAGCCAAAAAAGCAGAGATAAAGCCCTTGTTGATATGCCCCTGAGAATCGGCCAGAAAAACAACTCTTTTCTGTATTTCACCATATTTAAAAAAAAAAATACAGACAGGAAAATAGATGGTTTTATGTGTGTATTTATTTGAACAAATCAGTGAAAACGGAAAAGTGGGAGCCTTGGTCGTAAGATATCGTCTTAGGTAAGTGTACACAGGTGCGTGGAGTGAAGACCGATGCATGCCCACATGGATGATGTGGGAGGGTGAAGGATGCATTGCTTTCTGCAAGGAGCGCCACCCTCATGAGGTTCATTCTGAGTTACAAAGCCGGGCTCATTTCTGAGCATGAACTGTGATTCTGTACAGTGGAGTAGTGTACAAGAGTGGAGAATGTGTATCTAGAGGCATCGGCCCCACGCATGTGCCGCGCTAAGATACTGCCCTGAAGATTCTGGCCCAGATTCACAAAGGTTTCGCAGCATAGTTACCATTACTTTTGTGATGCTAACCCGACGCTAAAACTATTTGGGGATTAACAAACCAACGCTAATTGGTATTGGCATTGGTTTGTATGGAAAAGTAACGCAAAGCAGGGTGAAACGCTGCTTTGCATTACTTTGCGTCAAGCGGGCGTTACATGGGCGTATCCATGCAACCACCCATGCTTTTTGACGCTAAACCCTATCTACTAACATTGGCAGCCAGGGTTTAGCAACAACAATTAACACCGCTTTAAAGCAGGCTCTAAAAGGAGAAATGTCTTGCTTTTCACTGTGCAACACTCAAAGTAGGAAAAACTTTGAACTGTGTCTAGGTATAGTCTTTTGTACAGAAAGGGAACCCTTCCTGTACAAAATCTATGCTAGACTCAGACACACACCCTTGCACTATGGCGCTAAGGTGTGTGCATGGTGCACGGCAGCTGAAATCAGCAGCGGCGCTAGGGAGAGGGGAGGGGAGAGTCCCATCTCTGTAGATATGGGGCTCTCCTGCTCCCTACCTTTCACTCAACGCAGCGCAGCCTCTTTGGGGGTGCGCTGCATTCCATGACAGCCTTCAGAATCTGGGCCAAACAGTGCTAAATAATGAACCGTGGTCCTGCCCTTCCAGTACAGAATCCCTGTTCTGCACAGATGCGCGAACATCTGCTTCCTGGCAGTTTCACTGGACTCTGCTTTGGTTGTTTCCCTTCGGATGGAAGTTCGGCCGAGCTTTGAAGCTCTGCGACAACTTGTCTGCGATGGACCTCTATCCAGTTTGTTGACTGGTCGCTGCCACTGAACTGGACCCCTCCATAAAGACACCATAGGTTACAGGCACCTCCCTAAAGGTACCCTCTGTCTCTCGTATAAGCTACTTTTAATGTGAGTGATTGATGTTATATTTCACCACATTAGTCATTGAATATTGTGTGTCACTTTTGTTTCTCTAAGTTAGTGGCTATATATGTTGACAGCTCCTGCCCAGCTTGTTGAATCTACACTGAGATTCTATATGGAGACGTCTTCAACATAAATGTAGAATAATCACTAACACATCTACAGCAAAAATTAGTAAATAGAAGACACCCGGAAATTCTTCCACAGGTTTAACCAATAAAACACCACCTGCATCCGAAACTCATTGAAAGAGATCATTCTTGGGGGAATTACTTATCACAGGAACCCCAATCAATGTGTTAGGAAACAGACTTTTTAAGGTTGCGGCATAGTTTATGTTCTTGTAATTGTCATAACACTGCTTTGAGAAAGTGATGGTGCTTTCTCGCTCTTTAAATACAACAGCATGTCATTCAGATAACTGACAGTGCACAAAACCAAGACCTCTCAGCAGTGCTTAATTTGAGCCGCCGCTTTCCTCTGCTCGACACCGGCACTTTACTGCCAACTCTGCCTCTTAAGACAGTTTGCCACATGGTGGTGCTGTTTGCCTATTTTTTTAGGAGCACAACAACAGTTGTTTAATAATTAAATATACATTACATTCACTAATTTCTGCCATCCAAAGCTATAAGAAGAAATTGGGCGGCACATATTAATTTCTAATGTATATTTAAAGTCTGAACGGTCACACTTGTTTGAGTCTGATGTTAATGTCATTAGCAGCACGGCAGGGGCAGTGGGTGGTGCAAGCTGCAGTGGCCTCCTGACAAGGACCCTGGCACTTATTTTATTTTTAAGTTCAGCACTGCATCTCAGATTGTATTCTGAGTGACTGGCGGGTTTGCCAATGAGCCACAGTCCAACCCACAGAGGTAAGTAAGCATCCCTCAAGGCTTGTTAGCCCATCTTGGTTGCCTGCGCCAGAGGAACAAGGCAATCTTTGCTGAAAATGTGTGACATGCTTTGTGTAAAAGCACAACAAACCAACAATGCAGGTAAGAAATACACAACTTCAAGCCCTAAACCAAGTTTGGTTAAAAAGGCAAGACTTTCCTAAACAAAATACTTAAATATTGATAAGGGTATGATAAATGGTTCAATAAATCAACGAATAACAGCCTTTATTTGATTCTGAAAAATAATCATAAAAGTATTAATAAAAATGTACAAGCATAAACAAAAACTAATCCCAATAAATAAAAAAGGTGACATCAGATGATAAAAAATCCTTTCAAGAAATTGTAACCGCATAAAATAGATTTAAAATATCCTAAGATACAAAAATGTCAATGTCTGCGGACTCGGAAGGAGGATCGGCTGTTTCGATAGCTAAAGACTGATTTAAAAAACGAGCCTATTCTAAGGCATAGGAGCCTACTCTAATACAGACGTGCTTACTCTAAAGCATAGGAGCCTACTCTAAAGCATAGGAGCCTGCTCTAATACAAACAAGCCTACTCTCATACATAAGAGCCTACTCTAAAGCACACAAGCCTACTCTAAAGCATAGGAGCCTACTCTAAAACATACGAGCCTACTCTAAATCATAGGAGCCTACTCTAAGGCATAGGAGCCTACTCTAATACATACGAGCCTACTCTAAAACATAGGAGCCTACTCTAAAGCATAGGAGTCTACTCTAATACATACGAGCCTACTCTAATACATACGAGCCTACTCTAATACATACGAGCCTACTCTAAAGCACACAAGCCTACTCTAAAGCATAGGAGCCTACTCTAATACATACGAGCCTACTCTAAAACATAGGAGCCTACTCTAAAGCATAGGAGTCTACTCTAATACATACGAGCCTACTCTAATACATACGAGCCTGCTCTAATACATACAAGCCTACTTTAATACATATGAGCCTACTCTAATACATACGAGCCTACTCTAATACATACGAGCCTGCTCTAATACATACGAGCCTACTCTAATACATATGAGCCTGCTCTAATACAAACAAGCCTACTCTAAAGCATAGGAGCCTACTCTAAGACATACGAGCCTACTCTAATACATACGAGCCTGCTCTAATACAAACAAGCCTACTCTAAAGCATAGGAGCCTGCTCTAATACATACGAGCCTCCTCTAATACATACGAGCCTCCTCTAATACATACGAGCCTCCTCTAATACATACGAGCCTACTCTAATACATACAAGCCTACACGAGCCTACTCTAATACAGACGTGCTTACTCTAAAGTATAGGAGCCTACTCTAAAGCATAGGAGCCTACTCTAAAGCATAGGAGCCTACTCTAATACATACGAGCCTACTCTAATACATACGAGCCTACTCTAAAGCATAGGCGCCTACTCTAATACATACAAGCCTCCTCTAATACATACGAGCCTCCTCTAATACATACGAGCCTACTCTAATACATACGAGCCTACACGAGCCTACTCTAATACAGACGTGCTTACTCTAAAGCATAGGAGCCTACTCTGAAGCATAGGAGCCTACTCTGAAAGCATACAAGCCTACTCTAATACATACAAGCCTACTCTAAAGCATAGGAGCCTACTCTAATACAAACAAGCCTACTCTAATACATACGAGCCTACTCTAAAGCATAGGAGCCTACTCTAATACATACGAGCCTACTCTAATACATACAAGCCTACTCTAAAGCATAGGAGCCTACTCTAAAGCATAGGAGCCTACTCTAATACATACGAGCCTACTCTAATACATACGAGCCTACTCTAAAGCATAGGAGCCTACTCTAATACATACGAGCCTACTCTAAAGCATAGGAGCCTACTCTAAAACATACGAGCCTACTCTAAAACATAGGAGCCTACTCTAAGGCATAGGAGCCTACTCTAAAGCACACAAGCCTACTCTAAAGCATAGGAGCCTACTCTAATACATACGAGCCTACTCTAAAACATAGGAGCCTACTCTAAAGCATAGGAGTCTACTCTAATACATACGAGCCTACTCTAATACATACGAGCCTGCTCTAATACATACGAGCCTACTTTAATACATATGAGCCTACTCTAATACATACGAGCCTACTCTAATACATACGAGCCTGCTCTAATACATACGAGCCTACTCTAATACATATGAGCCTGCTCTAATACAAACAAGCCTACTCTAAAGCATAGGAGCCTACTCTAATACATACGAGCCTACTCTAATACATATGAGCCTGCTCTAATACAAACAAGCCTACTCTAAAGCATAGGAGCCTGCTCTAATACATACGAGCCTCCTCTAATACATACGAGCCTCCTCTAATACATACGAGCCTCCTCTAATACATACGAGCCTACTCTAATACATACAAGCCTACACGAGCCTACTCTAATACAGACGTGCTTACTCTAAAGTATAGGAGCCTACTGTAAAGCATAGGAGCCTACTCTAAAGCATAGGAGCCTACTCTAATACATAGGAGCCTACTCTAATACATACGAGCCTACTCTAAAGCATAGGAGCCTACTCTAATACATACGAGCCTCCTCTAATACATACGAGCCTCCTCTAATACATACGAGCCTACTCTAATACATACGAGCCTACACGAGCCTACTCTAATACAGACGTACTTACTCTAAAGCATAGGAGCCTACTCTGAAGCATAGGAGCCTACTCTGAAAGCATACAAGCCTACTCTAATACATACAAGCCTACTCTAAAGCATAGGAGCCTACTCTAATACAAACAAGCCTACTCTAATACATACGAGCCTACTCTAAAGCATAGGAGCCTACTCTAAAGCATAGGAGCCTACTCTAATACATACGAGCCTACTCTAATATATACGAGCCTACTCTAAAGCATAGGAGCCTACTCTAAAGCATAGGAGCCTACTCTAATACATACGAGCCTACTCTAATACATACGAGCCTACTCTAAAGCATAGGAGCCTACTCTAATACATACGAGCCTCCTCTAAAGCATAGGAGCCTACTCTAATACACACGAGCCTCCTCTAATACATACGAGCCTACTCTAATACATACAAGCCTACACGAGCCTACTCTAATACAGACGTGCTTACTCTAAAGCATAGGAGCCTACTCTGAAGCATAGGAGCCTACTCTAATACATACAAGCCTACTCTAAAGCATAGGAGCCTACTCTAATACAAACAAGCCTACTCTGATACATACGTGCCTACTCTAATACATACGAGCCTACTCTAATACAAACAAGCCTACTCTAATACATACGAGCCTACTCTAATACATACGAGCCTACTCTAAAGCATAGGAGCCTACTCTAATACATACGAGCCTCCTCTAATACATACGAGCCTCCTCTAATACATACGAGCCTACTCTAATACATACAAGCCTACACGAGCCTACTCTAATACAGATGTGCTTACTCTAAAGCATAGGAGCCTACTCTGAAGCATAGGAGCCTACTCTGAAAGCATACAAGCCTACTCTAATACATACAAGCCTACTCTAAAGCATAGGAGCCTACTCTAATACAAACAAGCCTACTCTAATACATACGAGCCTACTCTAATACATACGAGCCTACTCTAAAGCATAGGAGCCTACTCTAAAGCATAGGAGCCTACTCTAATACATACGAGCCTACTCTAATACATATGAGCCTACTCTAAAGCATAGGAGCCTACTCTAAAGCATAGGAGCCTACTCTAATACATACGAGCCTACTCTAATACAAACAAGCCTGCTCTAATACATACGAGCCTACTCTAATACATACGAGCCTCCTCTAAAGCATAGGAGCCTACTCTAATACATACGAGCCTCCTCTAATAGATACGAGCCTACTCTAATACATACAAGCCTACACGAGCCTACTCTAATACAGACGTGCTTACTCTAAAGCATAGGAGCCTACTCTGAAGCATAGGAGCCTACTCTGTAAGCATACAAGCCTACTCTAATACATACAAGCCTACTCTAAAGCATAGGAGCCTACTCTAATACAAACACGCCTACTCTAATACATACGAGCCTACTCTAATACATACGAGCCTACTCTAAAGCATAGGAGCCTACTCTAAAGCATAGGAGCCTACTCTAATACATACGAGCCTACTCTAATACATACGAGCCTACTCTAAAGCATAGGAGCCTACTCTAAAGCATAGGAGCCTACTCTAATACATACGAGCCTACTCTAATACATACGAGCCTACTCTAAAGCATAGGAGCCTACTCTAATACATACGAGCCTCCTCTAAAGCATAGGAGCCTACTCTAATACATACGAGCCTACTCTAATACATACAAGCATACTCTAATACATACAAGACTACTCTAATACATACAAGCCTACTCTAATACATACAAGTCTACTCTAAAGCATACAAGCGTACTCTAATACATATGAGCCTACTCTAATACATACAAGCCTACTTTAACACATACGAGCATACTCTAAAGTTTATGAGCCTACTCTAAAGTAACCCTGGCCGTAGTTCGCGTAGTCGCGCTACGCTACACGAGGTGCACTTTGCACTACGTCGCGCTGCGTGTAGCTACGCGAACTGCGCAGTGCAGTAGGGAAATGCTGTTCGCAATGATTGCACAGTGCCGGATGCTTGTCTGCACTGTGCAATCATTGCGAACGGCATCATGCACAGTGCAAACGGTCGTTTTCTGCCGCTCAAGTAGTTTTGTACTCGAGCAGCAGCTTTCTCAACGCGGACTGGTAGTTTCTCATCGCGAGCGGTCACGAGAATACGCAACCACTCGCAATGAGAAACCTGACCTCCCCGCGTTGAGAATCTCGCAGGGAGGTTTATTTTCCACGCTTGTGATCGGCAACCTGATGTTGCCGATCGCGAACGAGGAAGAAGTTTCGCCGAGTTGTTGATTTTGCTTGCTCGCGGTCGCCAACTTGACGTTGAGGACCAGGGCTGAGCAAAAAATGCCCGCTGCGCTACACGTTTTTGCACTGTGCTACATTCGATTTGCGTAGCGTATAGTTGCGCTCGCTATGCACACTCCGCGAGTGTAGTGTCGTTTTCCGCTGAGGTTACTCTAAAGCATACAAGCATACTGTAAAGCATACAAGCCTACCACAAAGCATACAAGCCTACTCTAATACATACAAGCCTACTCTATTCCATACGAGCCTACTCTAACACATACGAGCCTACTCCAACACATACAAGCCTACTCTAAAGCATATAAACCTACTCCAAAGCATACGAGCATACTGTAAAGCATACAAGCCTACTCTAAAGCATACAAGCCTACTCTAAACCATACAAGTCTACTCTAAAGCATACAAGCCTACTCTACAGCATACAAGCCTACTCTAATAAATACAAGCCTACTCTAAAGCATACAAGCATACTGTAAAGTATACGAGCCTACACTAATACATAAGAGGCTACTCAAATACATATGAGCCAACTCTAAAGCACACAAGCCTACTCTAAAGCATACAAGGCTACTCTAAAGCATAGGAGCCTACTCTGAAAGCATACAAGCCTACTCTAATACATAAGAGGCTACTCAAATACATATAAGCCTACTCTAGTACATACAAGCCTTCTCTAAAGCACACACGCCTACCACAAAGCATACAAGCCTATTCTAATATATACAAGCCTACTCTAATACATGCGAGCCTAGTCTAAAATATACAAGACTGGTCTAAAGCATACAAGCCTACTCTGAAAGTATACAAGCCTCTAATACATAAGAGGCTACTCAAATACATACGCGCCTACTCTAAAACATACGTGCCTACTGTAAAGCATACAAGCCTACTCTAATACATACGTGCCTACTGTAAAGCACACGTGCCTACTGTAAAGCATACAAGTCTACTCTAAAACATACAAGACTACTCTAAAGCATATGAACATACTCTAAAAGCATACAAGCCTACTAAAAAGCTTGTAAAGCATACAAATCCACGTTGTAACCGTGGACAATTTGCAATTAGCAGAGTTAGCTACTGCGTCCACAACCCTTTGATAAACATATTTACCTTTACATGCTGAAAAACATATAACCAATTCACAAAAGTGAGCTTTGAAATATATCAGGCAATGAGAGAGGTGATGATATTGGGGTCCCCCCTAACCTAGGGGAGGGTAAGCAGATGCCTTGAACACAAAGAGCATATCATGCTGAATGATTTGGTGTTGGTCCCATCCTCCCAGCACCACCCCAAGCAAAGTTATGGTAAAAAATATAATGAAGCATCTGAAGCATCATGGAGCTACTAATACTGTCGAAAGTGCAGGAAAGGTCCATAAATGCCAACTATATTGGGCTGCGCTTGGCGACAGTGTTTTTACTGATCTACAAATGCAGGTTACGGCATTGCTCCAGGGTGCCCAGGCCCATCCTAAACCCGTACTTGACCTCTGAGAGAATGTTAGACTCCTTTGACCAAGATACAAGACTTTCTAGGATGACTCACCCTACTTCCTTTACAGTAGAGTCTAGAAAGGGAATATGCCTGTAGCATTTAGGTTCAGGTTGGCTGCCTGTACATATATAAAATATTGTTTCTAAAAGAACAATAAAGAACCACATAAAGAAAATCTTGAAGCAACTTGTGAACTCCAACTGATTTACATGAACAAACGGTGGAAGCCAGCCTCACTGGCTTGGATTATTACTGAGTGTGCCTCGGCAAGTGTGTGATACAAAGCATTTAGCTTCTTGGTGGTTCCCCTTTTAGAAACAGACACAATAATGCCCGACCACCAGGATTTGGGGAGGCCAGACTTGCAGGCTGCATTAATGGATTGGATCAGAAGGGGTCTGGGTCGCCAAAGCTCTAAGTTGTCCGTACAGTGGTCCATGGGTATCCCATCAGGCCCAGGCTCTTTGTTTGAGGGCTTTTGGTAAAAGCATCTACAACCTCATTTAACATGAAATACATATTAAGAAGGTAAATGGTCAGCCTAATGGAGTCTCTAATATGGTCGTTATCAGACACGGAATAAACCCTGAAAAATGAGAAATCCAATCATTGGGTCCGATTTTCACCCCTAAGGCTTTCACTGACGGGTTAGATAAAATATTAGAATTTACCACTTGTAACTTTGAACTTACAAGTGCTTCGAGGTATCCAGGACTTCCTCTGCAGGTCCAGCCTCCTGTTTTTCACAGCCAGCCTGTTGCCCCTTCTGCAGCCGCCACTTCCTCCCCATCCCTAGGAACAGACTGCAAAGCCCTACTCAGGTTCCACAAATAATTATGGGGCATATTAACAAGGAACAGGGAAAATTAATGCTAAGGGCGTTTAGCGTTAATTTTTTTAACGCCCGCTATCACTGGGTAATATTGCCTGATTATCGCGTTATTAACAACGCTAACCGCCTAGGCGATAAAAAATCCAGCGATAGCGGCATTTTGGGAGATTATCGCTGGTAATGCAGCGATAAAACTACAAGGATAGGGATATCCTTGTTGATAGCCCATGGTGGATTTAGCCATGTAATCCACCTCCCATTGGATTACATGGCAAAGTCTGAAAATTAGTAGACGTAAAAAAGCAGCGTTATCCGTGGTTAGCGCTGCTTTTTTTGTCTCTAACAGGGTTAGCGTGAAGCTTGATAATAGGAGAAATGTTGCTTAGCAACATTTCTCCTATTATTTTGCTCTGGAACGCCCACTTTGCATCTCATTAGAGATGGAAAGGGAAGCGTAGTGAAAAAGGGTGCTAACATGCGATTTTGCATGTTAGCACCCTTTGTTGATAGGGCGATATTTTTATCTCTGCTTATTGGCTTTTAAAGCCAAAAAAGCGGAGATAAAGCCCTTGTTAATATGCCCCTATATATATAGGTTACTTAAAAGTCTTCACCCATTGTATTACGTCATCATATAATTGGTGTCCTGCTAGAGACATATTTGGGGATAATTAGCCAGAAATTAATACATTTTAAAGCCAAATTTTTCTGGTAGATGGTTGTGTGATGCTTATAACAGTGCATATTCTCAGACATTTTAATCCTAAAGATGTATTGGACCTCATTTACCAAAAAATTATGCAGCGCGGAGCTGCAAGCCATTTTGCTGCACCAAGCTGCGTCATGTTTAGAACACAGAGATGTGTTGTATTAACAGAAATATTACGCATCTGTGTGCTTTACCCTGTGCTGGCCCACAATTGGCTTCCATGTGCCAGCGCAGGCACCCTTGCGTCATGTTGAAAGTGTACCTGCGTTACGGGGATACATGTTTTTGTGCAGGAAGAAACACTTTCCTGCTCAAAAACAATTATTAATGTAATTTTTCTCTATCTATCTGTGCTGCAGAATGCAACACTCCTCTCTCTATGGATGCTGCAGAATGCAGCACACATAGAGGTAGAAAAAAACAAGGAGAAATTAAAGTATTTCTCTTCGTTGCGCCACTCCTACACCTCCACTGGGGACTCTGACGCATTTCCAGCTTTACAAAACTTTGTAAATCTGGTTCTGTGTCAGCGTCCATGGATGTTGTGTGGGAACACCCACATCAACAGCCATGGAACCCCTCTATCACGCAGAGTAATGCATAATAGCGGCCCATATTTACAAGGCCATTAAAAGTCAAGCAGGGTGATTTTACGTGGCCTTGTAAATATGGGTGGGCACACTGCCGTCGGTGCTTCAAAAAAAGTACTGCACCAGCAGCGTAATGGCCTTGTAAATGAGCCCCATACTGTGTTATATATGGGTTCAAGGTCCTACCAAGTTTTATCAGCGACAGAGTGTTGCATAGGAAAGGGTGACAGTGCCTTTGTTGGGCGGCCATCTTGAGTGATGCACACATGTTTTAGGGCTTTGCATCCTCGTTTGTTTTGTTTAGGTCCAAACCGCACAATATTCTTTGCTTTATCCAAATGCAAGGCACCACTCACAAACATGACTCTTATTGGCTCCAATCTCTTTTTTAACTCCCTTGATCGTCTGTTGCCTGACTATTTGCCTGATTCTTCCTACAGAGGTATGACCTTTGGCACTTTGTTTCTCCTGGCTGTGTCCTGCCTGCTCCACAGTTTCCTGCCTGTTTGGCCTGTTAGTCTCTCCATCTTCTTGCATTTCTGGTGAATTTGCTTGGGTTGCTTGATGCTTCCTGTCTGTCTCACTTCTATGGATGTTACCATCACTCATCCTCCCTGACATCCTATGTTCACTGCTACGAGAGCTGTAGCAATGGTGCCAGAGGGCCACAGGTAAACAAGGTTATTGGCCCTCCTGGTGTGTCCAATAGCTGAACAGTAAAACACAGCCATAATTTGGGTGCATTGGGTCCCTCGGACACCTGTGTCCCAGAGTAACTGCACCTGCTGCTCTACCGGTAGCCACTCCCCTGACTGCTTCCTTTACTTACTTTGCTTGCAGCCACAGGCCCTCTCTTCTTGCTCTCAGCTCTGCCTGCCTCATTTGTTTCTTCCAGCCAGTCTTCCAACAAGAATGCCTGCTCGCTACATTTGCCTTCCTTGCTGCCAGCATCCATATCCTTTGCCTTGCTTCCTGCAGCCATAACCCCTTCAGCTGCATGCATCCATATCCCCTTCCTTGCTTCCTGCAGCCGTATCCCCTTCCTTGCTTCATGCAGCAATATCCCTGCCTTGCTGCCTGCATCCATATCCCTGTCCTTGCTGCCTGCAGCCATATCCTCTTCCTTGCTTCCTGCAGCTGTATCCCCTTCCTTGCTTCATGTAGCAATATCCTTGCCTTGCTGCCTGCATCCATATCCCCTTCTTGGCTGCCTGCCGGCCTATCCCCTTCCTTGCTTCTGGAAGCCATACTCCTGCCTTGCTGCCTGCAGCCATATTCCCTGCCTTGGTGTCAGCAGTCATATCCCCTACCTTGCTGCCTGCATCCATATCCCCTTCCTTGCTTCTGGCAGCAATATCCTTGCCTTGCTTCCTGCAGCCATAACCCTTTCCTTACTGCCTGCAGCCATATCCTCTGCCTTGCTTCCTGCAACAATATCCCCTTCCTTGCTGCCTGCAGCCATATCCCTGCCTTGCTTCTTGCAACCATATCCCCTTCCTTAATGCCTGCAGCCATATCCCCTTCCTTGCTGCCTGCAGCCATAACCCTTGCCTTGCTGCCTCCAGCTGTATCCCTTTCCTTGCTGCCTGCATCCATATCCTCTGCCTTGCTGCCTGCAGTCATTTCCCCTTCCTTGCTGCCTGCTGCCATATCCCCTTCCTTGCTGCCTGCAGTCCTATCCTGTTCCTTGCTGCTTGCAGCAATATCCCTTTTTATGCTGCCTGCATCCATATCTCCTTCCTCGCTGCCTGTAGCATGCCCCCTGCCTCGCTGCCTGCAGCCATATACCCAGCCTTGCTGCCTGCAGCCAATCAATCAATCAAGCATTTGTATAGCGCGCTACTCACCTGGAGGGTCTCAAGGCGCTTGAGATGGGGGGGGGCCTGCTACTGCTCGAACAGCCAGGTCTTGAGTTGCTTCCTGAAGGTGGTCTTGGGTCAGGCGGAGGTGGGTGGGGAGGGAGTTCCACGTCTTGGCGGCCAGGTAGAAGAAGGATCTTCCTCCCATTATTGCTCTTCGGATGCAGGGGGCGGCGGCGAGGGCGTGGCTGGTTGATCAAAGCTGGCGGGTGGGAGTGTAGAAGTTGAGGCGGTCGTTGAGGTATCTTGGGCCTTGGTTGTGGAGAGCTTTGTGTGCGTGGGTGAGGAGTCGGAACGTGATTCTTTTGTTGACGGGGAGCCAGTGCAGGTTTCTTAGGTGTGCGGAGATGTGGCTGTGTCGGGGGATGTCCAGGATGAGTCGTGCTGAGGCGTTCTGAATCCGCTGAAGTCTTTTCTGGAGTTTGGCAGAGGTTCCGGCATAGAGGGAGTTGCCGTAGTCCAGTCGGCTGGTGACGAGGGCCTGAGTGACCGTCTTCCTGGTTTCGGTGGGGATCCACCGGAAGATCTTCCGTAGCATGCGTAGGATGTTGAAGCATGACGAGGAGACGGCGTTGACTTGTCTGGTCATGGAGAGGGAGGAGTCCAGGATGAAGCCCAGGTTGCGTGCGTGGTCCGTTGGTTTGGGTGCGCTGCCCAGGGCAGGGGGCCACCAGGAGTCGTCCCAGGCGGAGGGCGAAGATCCCAGGATGAGGACTTCCGTCTTATCTGAGTTCAGTTTCAGGCGGCTGTTCCTCATTCACTCATCCACTCAGCCATAACCCATTCCTTGCTGCATGTGCCATATATTTTTCTTGCTGCCTGCGGCCATATCCCCTTCCTTCTATCCATATCCCCTGCCATGCTGCCTGTAGCCATATCTCCTGCCTCTCTGCCTGCAGCCATATCCCCTTCCTTGCTTCTGACAGCCATACTCCTGCCTTGCTGCCTTCAGCCACATTCCCTTCCTTGCTTTCTGCAGCTATATCCCCTGCCTTGCTTTCTGCAGCGATATCCCCTGCCTCACTGCCTACAGCCATATCCCCTCCCTCGCTGCCTGCAGTCATATCCCCTGCCTCGCTGCCTGCAAGCATAGCCCCTGCCTCACTGCCTGCAGCCACATCCCCTCCCTCGCTGCCTGCAATCATATCCTCTGCCTTGCTGCCTGCAAGCATATCGGCTGCCTCGCTGCCTGCAGCCATATCCCCTACCTCGCTGCCTGCAGTCATATCCACTACCTCACTGCCTGCAGTCATATCCTCTCACTCACTGGCTGCAGTCACATCCCCTGCTTCGCTGCCTGCAAGCATATCCCCTGCCTCGCTGCCTGCAGCCATATACCCTCCCTTGCTGCCTGCAGTCATATCCCCTGCCTCGCTGCCTGCGAGCATATTCCCAGCCTCGCTGCCTGCAAACATATCCCCTGCCTCGCTGCCTGCAGCCAGTTCTGCTACCTCACTGCCTGCAGCCATATCCCCTTCCTCGCTGGCTGCAGCTATAACCCTACCTCGCTGCCTGCAGTCATATCCCCTGTCTCACAGCCTGCAGTCATATCCCCTGCTTCGCTGCCTGCAAGCATATCCCCTGCCTCGCTGCCTGCAGCCATATCCCCTCCCTTGTTGCCTGCAGTCATATCCCCTGCCTCGCTGCCTGCGAGCATATTCCCACCCTCGCTGCCTGCAGCCATATCCCCTGCCTCGCTGCCTGCAGCCATATCTGCTACCTCACTGCCTGCAGCCATATCCCCTTCCTCGCTGGCTGCAGCTATAACCCTACCTCGCTGCCTGCAGTCATATCCCCTGCCTCCCTGCCTGCAGCCATATCCCTTGCCTCGTTGCCTGCAGCCATATCCCCTGCCTCGCTGCCTGCAGTCATATCCCCAACCTCGCTGCCTGCAGCCATATCCCCAGCCTTGCTGCCTGCAGCCATATCCCCTGCCTCACTTCCTGCAGCCATATCCCCGGCCTCGCTGCCTGCAGTCAAATCCCCTGCCTCACTGCCTGTAGCCATATCGCCTTCCTCACTGTCTGCAGCCTTATCACCTTCCTCACTGCCTGCAGCCATATCCTCTTCCTCGCTGCCTGCAGCCATATCCCCTACCTCGCAGCCTGCAGCCATTCACCCTGCCTCACTGCCTGCAGCCATATCCCTTTCCTCGCTGCCTTCAGCCATATCGCGTTCCTCGCTCCCTGCAGCCATATCCTCTTCCTTTCTGCCTGCAGCCATATCCCCTTCGTTGCTGCCTGCAGCCATTTCCCCTGCCTCGCTGCCTGCAGCCATATCCCTTTCCTCGCTGCCTTCAGCTATATCACCTTCCTCGCTCCCTGCAGCCATGTCCCCTTCCTTGTTGTCTTCAACCATATCCTCTTCCTTGCTGCCTGCAGCAATATCTCCTGCCTCGCTGCCTGCAGCCATATCCACTTTTTCACTGCCTGCAGCCATATGCCCTGCCTCGCCGCCAGCAGTCATATCCTCTGTCTCGCTGCCTGCAGACGTATCCTCTGCCTTGCTGACTGCAAGCATATCCACTGCCTTGCTGCCTGCAGCCATATCCACTGCCTCGCTGCCTGCAGTCATATCCCCTTCCTCGCTGCCTGCAAGCATATCTCCTGCCTCGCTGCCTGAAGCTGTTTGCCCTCCGTCGCTGCCTGCAGCCGTATCTCCTGCCCAGCTGCCTGCAGTTGTATCCTCTTCCTTGCTGCCTGCAGTCGTATCCCCTGCCTCGCTGCCTGCAGTTGTATCCCCTGACTTGATGCCTGCAGTCGTATCTGCTGCCTCGCAGCCTGCAGTCGTATCCTCTGCCTCGCTGCCTGCAGTCAGACACTCTGCCTCGCTGCCTGCAGTCATATACTCTGCCTCGCTGCCTGCATTCATGTCCCCTGCCTCGCTGCCTATAGCCATATCCCCTGCCTCGCTGCCTGCAGTCATATCCCCTGCCTCGCTGCCTGCAGTCATATACTCTTCCTCGCTGCCTGCATTCATATCCCCTGCCTCGCTGCTTGCAGTCATATACTCTGCCTTGCTGCCTGCAGTCAAATCTCTTTCCTCGCTGCCTTCAGCCATATCCCTTCCTTGCTGCCTGCAGTCATATCCCCTGCCTCGTTGCCTGCAGCCATGTCCCCTGCCTCGCTGCTTGCAGTCATATCCCTTTCCTCGCTGCCTGTAGTCATGTCCCCTGCCTTGCTTCCTGCAGCCGCATCTTCTTCCTTGCTGCCTGAGGTCATATTCCCTGCATTGCTGCCTGCAGCCATATCCCTTTCCTCGCTGCCTGCAGTCATATCCTCTTCCTTGCTGCCTGCAGCCATATACCCTGCCTCGCTGCCTGCACCCATATCCCCTGCCTCGCTGACTGCAGCCATATCCCCTGCTTTGCTGCCTGCATTCATGTCCTTTGCCTCGCTGCTTGGATTCATGTCCCCAGCCTTGCTTCCTGCATCCGCATCTTCCTTGCTGCCTGAGGTCATATCCCCTGCATCGCTGCCTGCAGCCATATCCCTTTCCTCGCTGCCTGCAGTCATATCCTCTTCCTTGCTGCCTGCAGCCATATCCCCTTCCTTGCTGCCTGAAGCCATATCCCCTTCCTCTGTGTCTCCAGCCATATCCCCTTCCTTGCTGCCTGCAGCCATATCCCCTTCCTTGCTGCCTGCAGCCATATCCCCTTCCTTGCTACCTGCTGCCATATCTCCTGCCTCACTAATAATAATAATAATAATAAAACCGTTTGTAAAGCGCCTGGTTACACTAGAACAGTGTGTCCCCGCGCTGACAGATGCTGCTGCTCCTCGAAAGACCAAGGTCCGGGGCACGCCTGAATTACTGGAAATAAAAGGCTATTGTTTACGTGGGAATAGGTGAGTTTTCAGTTTTGATCCGAATCTTGTTTCGGAGGGCTCCATGCGTAGATCAAGAGGAAGCCTGTTCCAGTGTTTGCTGGCTAGAAACCTAAAGGAACCACCTCCCATCTTGGTCCTGCGAACGCGAGGAAGTTGGAACAACATTGCTCCGGCAGATCTAAGATTACGAATGGGGCGATGGGGAATAAGAAGGTTTCGCAAATAGCCAGGGCCTTTTCCCTGGGCAATGCGATGAGCAAAACAGAGAGCCTTGAACCTAATACGCTCCTCAATAGGGAGCCAATGGAGTTCAGATAGTGCCATTTTACCTGATGCTCTGCGTGGGAGGTTTAGCACCAGTCGCGCAGCTGCGTTTTGGACGCACTGCAGTTGGTGGATACCTTTTTTGCTAAGGCCTAGGAGAAGAGCATTGCCATAGTCTAAATGAGGCGTGACTAAGGCATGAATAAGTGTTTTTCTAGCACTGATGGGGAGGAGATCGAGAACTTTACGGAGTGTTTTGAGTATTCCAAAGCATTTTCCCGTGATTTTGCTAATCTGATGCTTAAAGGAAAGCTCCGTGTCCAACATGATCCCTAGGTTTCTGACAGACTTCACCGGATGGGGAATTACCCCTAGTTTCGTTGGCCACCAGGCCTGCGACCAGGCGAAGGGGGATTTACCAACCACTAGAAGTTCTGTTTTGTCGCCATTAAGGCGCAAACAGTTGTTGTTCATCCACCCTGCCACAGAGAGCATGCAGTTTGAAAAATTAGTGGCCGCCTCTGCCTGATTGTGAGTGAGTTTAATTATTAATTGGGTATCGTCAGCATATGTGACGATATCCACTCCAAAAGCTTCCACAATGTGAGCTAAAGGCTCCATATAAAGATTGAACAACGTAGGGCTCAGACTGGAGCCCTGAGGAACTCCATGTCTGAGCGTTCTAAGGGAGGATTTATAAGGGGGACAATGCACCTGGAAGCTCCTGTTTTCTAAAAAGGATTTTATCCATTCCAGTGCAGATCCCTCCACTCCCATGTCTGAGAGGCGAGACAGCAGCGTTGAGTGCAGCACGGTGTCGAAGGCTGCACTTAGATCAAGTAAAACCAATGCTGCCGTCTGCCCCTCATCTACTAGTTGTCTCAGACATTCTGTGGAGAAGAGAACCGCTGATTCCGTAGAGTGGCCCGCTCTAAACCCTGACTGTGTTGAATGGAGAAGGAAGTTCTCTCCAACAAATTTCATAATTTGTATATTTGCTACCTTCTCTACCACTTTCGCACAGAAAGGGAGAATGGAAATAGGGCGAAGATTTTGTAGCTGGGAAATATGCATGGTAGCTTTTTTCTTCAAGGGAATAACTTGAGCCGTTTTCCATACATCTGGCACATAGCACTCCTGAAAAGATAAGGTGATAAGGTGTTCAATCTGATCAGTCATACCTTCTAAAACTCCCTTACAACGCTTAGGAGAGATCACATCAGATGGGGAGCCAGACTGGATGCTGTTTATGATAGAGAGCAGATCCTGCCTCTCAGGGACTTTAAAACATGTCAGGAGGGGTTTGGAGGCAGGGTCATTTCTCACTATCGTGTGTTTAGTTGGCATGTTATCAGCAAATGTGGCATGTATTGCGTCTACTTTCTTCACAAAAAAGTCCGCAATATCATCACATAACTCATTGGAGCAGGTATCTTGGGCCTCCAATCTAATAGGAACGGTAAGACCTTTGTAAATAGAGAAAAGCTCTTTAGTGGGATTCTTTGCAAATTCAATACGTTCCATAAAATAAGCGCCTTTGGCTGCTCTTAAGAGTTTGTGATATATTTTTAATTCTCTTTTATAATTCAGCATGTCTTCCGGAGCATAATGTTTTCTCCATCCACGTTCTAGATTTTTACATTTGGCCTTAGCTACTATAAGTTCTTTAGAAAACCAAGGGGCAGTTTTGATCTTTCTAGCAGGTGGCTTTAGTGTCCATGGTGCTACAGAGTCAAGAGCCCTAGACATCCATGTCTCATAGTCATTCCATGCCATAAGCAGAGTATCACTAAGCGGAGGAAGATCTTTTAGTAAGGCGGATTTAAAGTCATCCGACGTGAACTTTCTCCAATCTCTGCGTTTTTGGGGCTTGAACTTGGTCAGTCTGTCTTTTTGTTGGGCAATTACTACCTCAATAGGAATGATGAAGTGATCTGACCATGTTATTTGAATCGGCGTGGCAACTGTGATCCCCTCCCAGTTAGCAAAAACAGGGTCTAAGAGATGACCTAGTTGATGTGACGGAGAGGTAGATAGAAGTTTAAGTGTCAAGGATTTAAGTATATCTACTACTCCTTGTGCCTCCTTACAGTTGGGATCATCGAAGTGAAAGTTAAGATCTCCCAAAATAAGAAATTTCTTGTACCGCAGTGCCTGCTGAGTAATAAGCTCTGTAAGTTGATTACTAAATTGTGAGGACTTGCCAGGAGGCCGATACAAGAGGAGTCCATTAATTATGGTTTTAGGATTTACTTTGATAGTGAAAAAAACACCTTCACAGTTGGACAATGTGGCCATCTCTAAGCTGCATTGTAAATTGTTTTTATAGATTATAGCCAAGCCCCCCCCTTTCTGCTTTTCTCTGTCAAGTCTGAGCAAGCAGTAGTTTACAGGAACAGCTTCCAAAGTCTCTGGGGTAGAGGCATCATCCAACCATGTCTCTGTTAAAAAGAGCACATCGAGATCCCTATCCAATACCAGATCATGTATCTCCTGTTTGTGCTTTTTCAATGATCTGCAGTTTAATAATATAAGTTTCATATTAAACAGCGTCAACTCATCGTTTCTCCAACCACGGGTGGTAAAGTGGCAGGTAGCGCAGTGAGGTGAAGATGAGTCTACTGACATAGTATGGCGACAGCTATCTGCAACCTTGGGGCGGAGAGCCAGTAGATCATGGGTGGTATAATGGATAGGTCTGCTTTAGTTACTGGCAGTAGAGATAACAGGGACAGGGGTCCTGGCCCGAGCCCCGGCCGGCCGCGGATGGGCGCAGACGGGCTTGCCTTTGGCGCGCCTCTGGCGCGCCGCTGGCGCGCCCGCTGCGCCCGCCCTGTGGAAATATGGATTTTTCTGATCAGTTATGTCCCCTATCTTGGACCCCAACGGTTCCATGTATGAATCACAAGTACATGTATGTCCCCTCCAGTTCCAGTTATGAAGACGCAAACACATGTGCGTCCACCGTCAACATGTCCTCTGTCAGATCCGCCATGAATAGGCCGGATATTCTATTCCTAAGTATGAAAGGCCACCGACTTTATATGGCTCAGTTACTCCATTTTGCAGTCCAGGCAAGTAGGCCCTGATTCTGTCATCGAACTCTTCTTGCCTTCTGCCTCTGAAAGCTCCAGTTTGAACCTGCATCTGTAACCATGAACTTTGTCTCATTCTCTGCGCGGCTCACGAAGCCTGACATCAGCCCGCTGCCTGCCAAAAACTGTATTTCACCTTCGAGTTATCTGCTTCGTTCCCTGCCCGATGCATTCCTGTCTAGCAGTTTAAGTAAACATTCTTCCAGCTACCGAGCAAAGGCCCGGCTTCTCTGTCTTTATGAAAGTAATTCATAGCCCTATTGCTAAGGAAGATTTCCGCCCACGCATCTAGTGTAGACACTTAGACGCTTGTACACGCACTAACAGTCAGTATAGTCAGTATAGAATAAGATTCTACTCGAAGAGACCTCTCTTTTGGATAACATAGTTCTTTAAACATAGGATGTTAGATATGATTTGGGATTAGGTTGACTTGACCCCCCAGACTTCTTGTCTCCACATGTAGAGCTAAATGTCAAGTCCCCTTCACCCCCTAGTTGCACGTCAATCACACGTCATACTGCTGCGCGCGCAACTATGCCAAGTATAATCTTATAGATCCACCTATATATGACATCATAACCAATTATGTTTCTGTTTTACTCCTCATTACGCCCATTTTTGGTTACGCAGGTGAATCGTCATTTTCCTTATCAATTGTTACGCCTACCGCATTCGCTTCATTGTAATGTATGTTCTATAAAAGTCATTTCTTGTCAATAATGTATGTACTTCACTTCCTGAACCCCCGTGGTGATGGAACTTGGAGCAACCGATTATAATCGATCATTGGAATAAAGCCCATTCCGAATCTCTAATACCACG
Organism: Triturus cristatus; assembly: GCF_964204655.1. NCBI lineage: Eukaryota > Metazoa > Chordata > Amphibia > Caudata > Salamandridae > Triturus > Triturus cristatus. The sequence continues at coordinate 901,653,121 of NC_140586.1, forward strand.
GATTCTGCCTCTTATTTACTGAGCTATTTTATTATGTTTCCGTATCAAATTAAGTCCCGGTAATTAAATTATTTACCACATGAATGGCGCCCGAACAGGGACACTTTCTCATCTCACGCGCCGGCGGTGAGTTGCAGGCCCGGTCTCCTGCCACAGCTGGACGGACAATTACGCGTACCAGCAGGATTTCCTGTATCTCCCTCCGGTCAAGCGGGGGCGACTGAGGCTGCGATCAACACCCAGACGAGGCGGTGAGAAGTGCGAAGTATCCCGACCAGAGCCTAGCTGAGAGAGCAAGATCCGAGGTATACAGAGGCCCACCAGTTCCCGAAGTCCCGAGTCGAGTCCAGTTTCCGCAGTGTTCGAGTCGAGTCCAGTCCGGTCCAAGTTCAGTTGCCGAGGCCTTCCGTTTCCGAAGCTACCCGGTGAGTACCATTACTGGGGAGGCTTTCTGACGTGCACATAGGTTGTGCCGGTCAAGACGGGTTTGGGTACACAAATCCGGTCTGCACTGTTTCAGCAGTGTATCTGTACTGTTTAGCAGTATATCTAGTATATCAAGTATATAAATTCAGAATAATTCAGTTAATGTCGAGTATTATGTTTAGTGATTAAGTTTTCCTTAGACCGTCATTGTTATTGATTGTTCAGGTAAATGTTAAATGTTAAATGTTTCAAGTACGTTCTGCATATTGTGGTATGAATGACTGTTCATTATCGTGTTTACTGTATTAAGTCTGTTCAAAATCAAGTATCAGGTCAGTTGGTCAATATCAAGTATAAGGTCAGTTCTCAATATGCCGCTCTTTTCGAAACTAAGACAGATCACAACAAGAAAAGGGGTACTCGAAGAAGCCGTTCCTATTCCTCCTAGGGACACTCCAGGGTACTTCATGTATCATAAACATGGCTTAGACGCTATATTATTTCTTGATTTATGGGTAGACTACACCAAGGAATTACCAGAAAGTCAGAGGTGGCCCACAGCGGGAACCTGGGATGCAGAGTGCATCATGAAAGTAGAGGAAGAGTTATGGAAAAGGAAAGTCAGACAGTCACAGAAAGACGCCGTTGAGTTATGGCGTAAAGAATCTCATAGACGTACAGAAAAAGCCCTCCGACAGGAAGAGAGAAATAGAGAGAATTCAAATAAAGTACGAGAAAACCTATTAATTGAAGAAGGTACAAGAGTAAAATCAGAACAAGTAGACAGACAAAGAAATGCCCTTATGAATGGTATGTATCCCCTTCTGGCCGAAGGATTACCTAAGGCTACTCCGGAGATACCGAAAGACTTGCCACCCCCATTATTCCCAATAAAGGTACATTCTAAGGGGCATCCTAGAACCGCAGAAGATGTTTTTCTTTCTTCATATTTAGATGACGCAGCTCCCGAGTATGCTAATTCCGCCCCACATAGACCGCCTGCCAGGGAGGTTCAACGCCAAGATCCAGTACCCGTATCTCTACAGCAACAAGTCCTGACACAAGTTCCGGCAAGCACATCTGTTTCTACATCTGTTCCTATAACCACTTCTATAGCTGTGTCCACACCTATAGTTGCTGTATCGCGTTCAACGAATCCTTTCACGCCCGATACCCCAGATGGGGCTACGGGAGGTGCTACCAACATTTTCTCTACGCCACCCAGAATAAATAAACTTACCTTTCAGGAGTCAGCACATTCACGTACCCCCAAACTCATAAACGCCCGTACGCTTAAGGAACTTCTTGTAGATTGTAGATATGACCCTGTGCCCGGCAAAGAGGACGAAATGATCATGGCATCATTACGTATCAGAAGAGCCGCGGTGTATTTAGGGAAGTTACCAGGAATGACTACGCATCTAGACAATATATATCATTTTGTTCAAACAGGGCGAGATTCTGAATGTATTAACAGAGCTATGGAATACCAGAAAGTGGAGATACAGGGGGAACTGTTACGTTTCCTCATAAATTGTGTGATCAGAAATCAAGACCGACCAGGGGTAGACCCGGAAGCAATGCAAATTCTTACCAGATGGAGTCAGAATATATCAGAAGGAAGACATGATAAGCAAAATTGTATAATAGCAATGTGCCGAAAGATCCGTAAAGAAATAGAACGCCTGCACGAAGAAAGATTAACGGTAGACCAGTTCGAACTAAACGAAGAAGAAGGATCAGGACTGCCCACAGGACAGTCAGACACCATAGCCTATGTAGGAAGAGGAAGATCTTGTAATAGTAATAGATGTCTTATTGACCCGATACGTCCGATATGTCCAGATAATAACAGGAATTTCCCAACACCCATAGTTCATATAAGGTCTAACGAGCATTCATTCCGAGCCGCTGACAAATTACTCCGAGAACGAAGGGGTTATCATTTCCTCGATTCTATGGATGAACAAGAATTAGCCAGGTCAGCCGTTCATTGGGTTGACAGTCCCGGAAAGTATGGTGATGATACAGTAGCACACACGTTTTTGAATCTCACCCCAGATGAACAGCGTTTAGCTGGGATTTATATGATTCAACAACTCCTTATACTATATCAGAGTCAACATTCGGACCCTGGTCCCTTACCTGATATATTGACTGAATTACTCATGAATAGATGGAGAGGTTCAGGTACTAAATTAATTAAAGAGATACTAGAATCAAGAAAGCAGTATATTCTTTCTGTATGTCCAGAACACGTCTCACTACCCATTAAGGAAAGAACCACGTATTACATGGACAGACAGAATCCTTTACGAGAAGTACACCCAATAAAGGGCGAGGACAATGAGTTTAAACGCGTATTTGTATACACGCCCATATCGAAAATAGAATTGTTAGAAATGAAAAAAGTGGTACCCAGTCATGACAAAGACCCAGCGGGTTTTCACCGAGAAATTAAAGACATGTTACTCATGGGAGAGTATACCTATCCCGACATTATGACAATACTGAAGGTATTGATGCCTGCTGGCATTTACGAAAAACTCAGGGAAAAAGAGTGGGAGGTAGGAGACCAAAAGATAGAATGGTCAGCATTAGAAGCAGAAGAAAGGGCCCGAACTGCAGGAGCAGGACTTGGGGATAAAACTAAAGCACTACCAGGTTTACTAGTACAGGTACTGCCACGTTTATTAACTACGAAAAAGGAAGATTGGGGTACTATTTCAGCCTGTAAACAGAAGCAAGATGAAGACACTAGTGATTACTATGCCCGATTTGAAAAATGTTTTGGTATAAATAGTGGCATAAAAGCAAGTAGCGAATCATACCCACATCTGTTTGTGACAAAATTAGTGGAAAATGCCTTGCCTCAAGTAAAGAACAGAGTATTAATATTCGAGAGTACCTGGCAAAGTAACACCCCATCACAAATGTTACAAATGTTACAGTACCATCACAATAGAATTAGGGAGGAACAAGAACATGAACACAGACGCATGAAAGACACGAAAATGAAAATGCTAGTTTCTCAGACAGTTCCAGCTGAAGGACATAAAAAGGGTATGACACATTCCGGTGATTCAACAGGACCTGTAAAAGGGACATGCAATTATTGTAAAAAGCCAGGTCATTACGTACACGATTGTCCAGTTTTGAAACATAATATCGCCATAGGTAATACAAAAGAAAGACCACGGCCACCTAGACAGGACCAGAATGAACAAGGAGCCCCGCAGCATGCACAGTCCATGCCGGCTCCACCACAGTCTATACAGTTTGTGCCAGCTGCACCAGCGCTGCCTGTTGCTGCCACCCAAACCACGACACGACAACTGTACCAGACCGCACAGTATGACTATCCTGATTATCAACGATACGCATGAACTAGCCTAGAGAGGGAAGTTGTCTTACCCCTTATCGAGGTCCCTGTAGACCAAGAAGGACCTTATGTACATAGTAAATTATTAGGCCAAGATAGAAAATTTTTACTCGATACAGGGGCAAGTCGAACAACTATAAAACGTAGTGAAGTTCCAGGGGCACCCCTCTCAGGCTCACAGAATATTTCCCTTGGTTTTTCAGGAAAACCTATTGTTAATGAAGTGTCACAACCTCTGCCACTTACGATAGGACCTTTGACCCGAACTACAGATTTATTGCTTACTAAATCATGTCCAGAAAACTTGTTAGGAATAAAAACACTGAAAGCTCTAGGAGCTATAATATGTTGTTCTCCGGAAGGAGTAAGATTGTTTTTGCGTGATTTTAAAGGTCACTATGTATCTAGAGACATGGATCCCCGACTGCAGACTTTACCTACACATCTATGGGCACAAGTCCCTACTGATGTTGGTTGCATGAATATTACACCATATCGAGTCACATTAAAGGCAGGAGTGGTGCTACCACGAATGCGACAATACAAGTTACCACCAGATGCTGTAGTGGCTTTGCTGCAAATCATTGACGAGCTCATTGCCCAAGGAGTAGTTGTGGAAACAGACTCCAATGTATGTAATTCACCGATAATTCCGATTCTTAAACGAACAGATCCGAAGGTCCCGCCAGTATATCGATTGGTTATTGATCTGCGCGAATTAAACAAGTGCATTGTGCCACAATTCCCTGTGGTCCCAGATATCTCGTCATTACTGACAGCCATTGATTCCGAAGCAACATTCTTTACTGTAATTGATCTCAAGAATGCTTTTTTCAGCGTCCCAATAGATCCGGAAAGCCAATATTTGTTCGGATTTAGTTTAAATGGACGTAGCTTTAAATTCTCACGCGCACCTCAAGGATTTACAGAAAGTCCCAGCATCTATAGCCAAGCACTGAAACGAGAACTTGACAGTATCCACATGCCAGTTAACACTGCCTTGCTTCAATATGTCGATGATCTGCTGATCACCGCGAGAAGCGAACCCGAATGTGAGAAAGCATCACTGACAGTTTTACAATTTCTAGCCGAAAAGGGGCACAAGGTGTCCCCTTCTAAGCTGCAATTCTGTGTCCAGCGAGTTGTTTATCTTGGACACTCGCTGTCCAAGGAGGGAAGGCAGCTTACACCCGACCGCATTCAGTTAATAGCTAACATGCCAATACCCAAGACACAAAAGGAAGTACGAGCTTTCATAGGTCTCACTTCATACTGTAGGCAGTGGATCCCTCAGTATGCATTTCTAGCAAAATCACTCATTCAGTTGACAACACAGGAGGCAGCCACATCGACTGTTCTCCCTTGGACTCAGGAACATACACAAGCTTTTGAAAGCTTAAAGAAAGCTTTATGTCAAGCACCTGTTTTAGCAACGCCATGTTACAGAAAACAGTTTACACTCTTTGTTACAGAACGCGAAGGTACTGCCTTGTCAGTACTCATACAGGAACAAGCAGGGGCACACAAACCATGTGCTTATTGTTCTAGTACATTAGATCCCGTAGCTCAGGCTTTGCCTGCATGCCTAAAATCAGTAGCAGCGACAGCTTTAGCAATCAGACAAAGCGATGCCATAGTGTTAGGACATCCTTTGACAGTTCAAGTACCACACGCAGTAGAGGTTCTTGTAAATAGAACGCAAACACAACACTTGACTATAGCGCGACTTACAGGGTACGAACTTACATTGTTCCAGCCACATATAGAAATCAGACGCTGTAACACATTGAATCCTGCCACACTTTTGCCAGTAATCGGAACAGACCCACTAGCTCATGACTGTATTGAAGTTATTACAATCACGACGAAACCCAGACAAGACTTGACAGATGTTCCATTGTCAGATCCAGACCTGACGTTGTATGTAGATGGTTCATGTATGAGAACAAGTACAGGAGAATTAGTGGCCGCTTATGCAGTCACAACAGATACTGAAATCATTGAAACAAATCGCATAAATACCTTGTCAGCTCAAGCCGCAGAGCTCATCGCTCTGACACAAGCCTGTATTCAAGCCACAAATAAAAAAGTCAACATATACACTGATTCACGTTATGCATTCGGAGTTGTACATGACTTCGGCGTGCTGTGGCGAGAGAGAGGTTATTTAACTTCCCACGGTGCCCACATTCAGCACGGACCCCTCATTCATGCCTTATTAGATGCGATACATTTACCCACAGCAATATCAATTATGAAATGTAAAGCTCATACGAAAGTTACTGATATCATTTCTCAAGGCAATGATCTAGCCGACAGAACAGCTAAACAGACTGCTCAAACACAAATATCCGACATGACAAAGACAATAGTCCCGACGCCGACACATTGTATGACAGTTAAAGATCCTACTCTTGACGTAATTGATATACAGACACATGCTACACCAGACGAAATAAAGAAATGGACTGAATTAGGAGGGATTCAAACGGATCAAGGATGGATGATGAAGGAAAAATCTGTGTGGTTCCTTCCTGATTCAATGGTCCAAGTTATAATTAACAGTATACATAGTCCAGCGCATCTAGGAGAAAAAGCTATGCTAGACAGCATTCAACACATTTGGTTCAATAAACATTTACGAGCAGCAGCCAAACAAAAAGTCCGTATTTGTATGATCTGTTGCCAGTTCAACCCAGGAAAAAGCGTTCCCGTAGAACAGGGTGGATTTCAGCCTCCTGATCACCCTTTTGAAGTCCTCCAGATGGATTATATCCAGATGGAACGATGTCGAGGATTCAAATATGTTCTCGTAGTTGTGTGTGCTCTTTCCCGGTGGACAGAGGCATACCCGGTTTCAGATTACACTGCCCCGACTACTGCCAAACAGTTGGTTCGAGAATTCTTCCCACGATACGGTTTACCACGTGTTGTCTACTCAGATAACGGCCAGCCGTTCTCATCCGAATTAATGAAACACGTTTCACTTTTGTTAGGTTATCAGTGGAGATTCCACTGTGTCCGACACCCCGAGGCAGCAGGTCTCGTAGAAAGACATAATCAGATCCTGAAAATCAGATTGTCCAAAATATGCAGAGAAAAAGGCGTCGACTGGGTAGTAGCATTACCAGTTGCACTCTTTTACATGAGAATGGTAGCACACTCTCGAACAGGGCTATCCCCGTATGAAGTGATCTTTGGCAGACCACCAAATATGTGGGGGACGCCCATACCACGCAAAATAACTGATATTGACTGTAATATGCTGACAGATTACTTGGCTTCCTTGATGTCTGCACTACAATCTTGTCGTTCACAGGTAGCTGCAGCTTTTCCTGACAACACTGAGGTGAAACCCCATGACGTAGTCCCGGGGGACTTGGTCCTCGTAAGGAACTTTGACCGAAAGACTCAGCTGGAACCTAGGTGGAGGTCACCTCAGCTGGTGCTGCTAACCACAAGAACAGCCGTGAAGATCGAGGGCAGAAAGGGATGGATTCATTCAAGTCATATCAAGAAATTTCATGGACTACCAGCCGATGTGAATACCACACCTCGTGTGACTTCACCCATTGACTCAAAACCTCCTTTTGTTGAAAAAAGTAGTTCTGAACTTTATAAACTAAAGCTTAGGTCCAACCAGTCGAGCAATTTGATTGTTTAAGTCCTCTCCAAGGTGAAGCGGTTGAATTGTCTCTGACATGTATCCCTTGGACCTAAATAGAGAAAGCACCCGGAAAATGTTGAAACGACAGGCGTACTGTAAATCACTGCGTAGCCATTGCATAATGACGTTATTAATTTTGTTTTTCTTGAGTCTTTTAATAATTACTGCAAGTTTATTGTTGCACATATATTATCCTATTTCTAGACATGTTTACAATGTTACTGCTGAACATTCTTTTAGTGAATTACCTCCGCTTGAATTGTCTTATAGATTTGCGCTGCGCAATAACACGTTTATCAGTATGTTACATCTTTTCCATCAGGTTAGCAATGCTACAAATTGTTGGATATGTGGCCGACTCCCTCCCTATCAGAATTATAAAGGAATTTTACCTCTCTTTCCATACCCGTTCACACACAACGGCTCCTGTGGAGCATGGTTTAGTTTAATTAATTCTCTCGATTCGAATTCTGCAGTTTATCAAGATAACTGGGTATGGGGAAATTTGAACTTAGTTTTGCTTGAGGTCTGCTACCCTAACAAGGAGGGACTTCCCCAGAGAACAGGAACTGATCTAGAAAATGAAGTGTATGGATTAGGTAATTTTACGCTTAATCTTATGATCCTAAATGTCGAATCCGAAGCTACTCCAATTTTGCCCGCTATGTCAATATTCCCAGTAAAGGGTGAACTGTGTGTAAGGAAAAATGGTTCCATACATATGGGCCATAGTAAATGCACCACTGTAGTAGAATTTAGTGATCAAGGCAAGTCCACATTTAGAGCTTCCCGCCATTCCTATTTCATATGTGGTCAGACGGCATATGTACGTTTGCCTCTAGATTGGGATGGTACTTGCTATATTGGATTCCTTTTGCCACCTGTTTTTCTAGCTCCACCTGATTATCACAGAAACACTCATTTAGTACATAATAGAGTAAGGAGAGACCTCCCGATAGTCGATTACACTGAAACAGCATGGGAAAAATACACAGATTTCAATAAAGGTCTTTTTCCCTATATAGGTACCGTTACTAATAGTAAGCTGATTCGTAGGTTAACTAGAACCCTTGAAGCAGTAGTGAATGAAACTATTTCCGCTTTAGGCAATTTAACAGAAGAGCAGTCTGCTATGCGGATTGTTGTGCTGCAAAATCGTCTTGTCCTTGACGTCATCCTGGCTGATAGGGGCGGAGCTTGTAGGGTCATCGGATCAAGCTGTTGCATTTTCATACCAGAAAATTCGCCATCTGTATATAAAGCCATAACCCGCCTTCATAAGATTGTAAGCCAGATACACCAGAACCCAGGCACTTGGACTTGGTCCGGTTGGTTTTGGAGTGTATTATCTACCTTTGGATGGAAGGTCCTATCTTTCCTAGGTATTGGCCTTCTCATACTATTCAGTTGCTGTCTATGTCTACAATGTGGACCAGCGATCTGTGGTCTGTGTGCCACATCGTGTATTCCACCACCAGGATTTCATTCATCACGGAAGAAGAAAGAAGAACAAATGATGCTATATGAACAAATCAATGAATTGATGAAGATTGATATCTCTTAACGGGCAAGTAGGGGACAAGGAGGGAATGTGGAAATATGGATTTTTCTGATCAGTTATGTCCCCTATCTTGGACCCCAACGGTTCCATGTATGAATCACAAGTACATGTATGTCCCCTCCAGTTCCAGTTATGAAGACGCAAACACATGTGCGTCCACCGTCAACATGTCCTCTGTCAGATCCGCCATGAATAGGCCGGATATTCTATTCCTAAGTATGAAAGGCCACCGACTTTATATGGCTCAGTTACTCCATTTTGCAGTCCAGGCAAGTAGGCCCTGATTCTGTCATCGAACTCTTCTTGCCTTCTGCCTCTGAAAGCTCCAGTTTGAACCTGCATCTGTAACCATGAACTTTGTCTCATTCTCTGCGCGGCTCACGAAGCCTGACATCAGCCCGCTGCCTGCCAAAAACTGTATTTCACCTTCGAGTTATCTGCTTCGTTCCCTGCCCGATGCATTCCTGTCTAGCAGTTTAAGTAAACATTCTTCCAGCTACCGAGCAAAGGCCCGGCTTCTCTGTCTTTATGAAAGTAATTCATAGCCCTATTGCTAAGGAAGATTTCCGCCCACGCATCTAGTGTAGACACTTAGACGCTTGTACACGCACTAACAGTCAGTATAGTCAGTATAGAATAAGATTCTACTCGAAGAGACCTCTCTTTTGGATAACATAGTTCTTTAAACATAGGATGTTAGATATGATTTGGGATTAGGTTGACTTGACCCCCCAGACTTCTTGTCTCCACATGTAGAGCTAAATGTCAAGTCCCCTTCACCCCCTAGTTGCACGTCAATCACACGTCATACTGCTGCGCGCGCAACTATGCCAAGTATAATCTTATAGATCCACCTATATATGACATCATAACCAATTATGTTTCTGTTTTACTCCTCATTACGTCCATTTTTGGTTACGCAGGTGAATCGTCATTTTCCTTATCAATTGTTACGCCTACCGCATTCGCTTCATTGTAATGTATGTTCTATAAAAGTCATTTCTTGTCAATAATGTATGTACTTCACTTCCTGAACCCCCGTGGTGATGGAACTTGGAGCAACCGATTATAATCGATCATTGGAATAAAGCCCATTCCGAATCTCTAATACCACGGATTCTGCCTCTTATTTACTGAGCTATTTTATTATGTTTCCGTATCAAATTAAGTCCCGGTAATTAAATTATTTACCACAGCCCGCTGCACGGACGGGATGATCCACTGATCTTATACATGTTAGGAGGAGGGTGGGAGGGAGGGACAACTAGACCGGCAGCCTTACCCTGCTCAAGATGGCGGCTGAGGTAAATCGAGTAGGCAGTAGCCAGCGCCCAGCAACAGCAGCGTGGTGTCAGGGCAGGTAAGTGAGCAGCCTCAGAGCGACGCCAGTCTCACGGCGAGGTGGAAAGGACAAATAAAAAAGCAAACTAAAATATATACACTCTTTAAAATCGATTTGTTAAGTGAGTAACACGCAATCAGTAAATTTAAAAATGAATTCCAGAAAAGAGCAGAGAACCCCCGGCTTCCGCCTCAGGGGAGAAAAAGCAAATGCAACGCGGGGCACTAATCACAGCCTAAAGTATCCTGGAAGGGCGGGAGGGAGGGACAACTAGACCGGCAGCCTTACCCTGCTCAAGATGGCGGCTGAGGTAAATCGAGTAGGCAGTAGCCAGCGCCCAGCAACAGCAGCGTGGTGTCAGGGCAGGTAAATGAGCAGCCTCAGAGCGACGCTAGTCTCACGGCGAGGTGGAAAGGACAAATAAAAAAGCAGACTAAAATATATACACTCTTTAAAATCGATTTGTTAAGTGAGTAACACGCAATCAGTAAATTTAAAAATGAATTCCAGAAAAGAGCAGAGAACCCCCGGCTTCCGCCTTAGGGGAGAAAAAGCAAATGCTACCTCGCTGCCTGCAGCTATATCCCCTGCCTCGCTTCCTGCAGCCAAATCCCCTGCCTCTGTGTCTCCAGCCATATCTCCTTCCTTGCTGCCTACAGCCATATCCCCTTCCTTGCTGCCTGTAGCCATAGCTCCTGCCTCACTACCTCGCTCCCTCCAGTCGTAGCCCCTGCCTTGCTACCTGCAGCCATATCCCCTGCCTCGCTGCCTTCCTACCATAGCTTAGCACGTTGCCTCCGTTCTGAATCCCAGCACTAATTTTGCTGCTTTTATTGCTAGGTCCAATCTGTGAGAAAGTGGCTCTGTATATACTGTTCCCAAAAAGGTACAGGGTGTACAGAGTCCACAGTCCCCAGAGGTTTGGCAGAGGCTAAAGTTAGATATAACCTTACTCTCTAAAGTGGTAGCTTGGTCGAGCAGTAAGGCAATATCAGAGGACAGTGTAAACCATTTGTTGTACACACTCAGTCAGCAAATGGTCTCACACACTCAAGAACTGAACTCTAGGCCAATGGTTTATATATAAAAAATCTATGCTTGTTTGATTTTAGAACCAACAATTGGAATTAAAATATACTTTCTCAGAATGAGATGTTTTATATAAATACTTTTGCAATATGCAATTGACTTTTGTAAACAGTTACAAGTGGTTGCAATAGGCAACTCTATTTTAAACACAACAATGCATTGAGCTCAATGGAAATTTTAAGTTATTTGCAACAGATTACTTTTAGGATTACTTTTGGAATTCCAGGACTGGATCCTAGATTCAGTCGTGGGTCAGTACTTAGAATCAAGTGATGAAAGTCGACTTAATTACTGTGATGATTTTTAACCAATATTTGGCTATTTTAAAACTTGACACTTAGAAAATATTTCAGAGAAAACAGTCAATGATTCCCTATGGAAGAAAATTCAAGTTGCAGGTACAGTATGCTCTTGTTACTTTTGTAATCCAGTACTGGGTGCCTAAACTCAGTACTGGGACCTTTATCCAAAACAGGTAAGTAATTACATTTTCAGATATTATACGATTTTTAAAGAATATTTAAAAATTGCAGAAATTGACACTTAGAAGACTTAGAAGAAATTTCACAGAAAAACAGTCAATGATTTCCTATGGAAGAAAATTGGGTTACGGGTAAGTACAGTTGTAAGTATTTTTCAGAGTCAGTGCTGGGCACCAAGATCCAGCACTGGGAGCTCACCTAAGAGCAGGTGAGTATTTTCGTTTTCGTTACTCGGCTGATTTTTGGTGAATATTTTAAGATTTGAAAAGTCCACACTTCGAAGAAATTTCAGGAAAAAAAGCCAGTCAATGTTACCCTACGAAGAAAATAGAGTTATCGGTTTAAAGGTAAGTACTCGGCTGGCAGAGTTGAGGTTCTGGGCATAGACTCAGGGGTCCCCCAGGGTCAGGTAGGTACAGTTGGTTCACCCTCAGCGACTCTAGGGCGGCCGGGTGCAGAGAGAGTTAGGCCCAATGTTATCCTATGAGGGATAGGGGGGCCTTGGTTGGTGGTTGCTGACTGGCAAGCCACGCGGCTGTGGGAGCTGGGCTCCTGGTCACTTACTCAGGGCAAGTGGGGAAGTAGGTAGGTGTAGAGGTTGCACTGCCAGGGCCACTCGGGCGGCTGGGTGCAGGGTGCTGTTGAGCCTTCAGGCGCTCAATTGATTTCAATGGGAAATCTCCGGTTTAGAAAAAGACTGCAAGCTCGGGGACGAGGATTCTTCAGGCGCCACCACCACTTCGAGAGGTAAGTTGGGCAGTTGGAGGATAGGTAGGTACCCCGGGATTGGGCACAGGGGGCCGTGGGGCGCCGCGTGCTGGGGTGCCTTTTGGTGTCGGGAAATCTTACCCTCTGTTGATCGTGGTAGGGGGGGCACGTTGTTCTGAGGCTGCAGGCTTCTTCAGGAGTGTCGAGGGAGGTCCTTGGGTGCCGGACTCGGGGGTCACAGTCTCCGTGGGGTCGTCCTCTTGGTCTTTGTTCACTCCGGCACTGGCCAGGCTTGGCTGGTGCAGAGTGTGCTGGGTTCGCGGTTCCGGGCTGCTGCCAGGAATTTGAGGTAGGTTTTGTGTAGAGCCTCTACTCATGGGAGTCTCAGGGGCTTAGAGCCAAAAGGTAGCCAGGTCCTCCGGGGTTTGTGAGGTTGCTGGCCACAAGAGATGCCGGGTTGGAGCAGGAGCAGGTTCGAGGGTCGACAGGCCGGTAGGGCTGGGGCAAAAGCAGTTGGTGTCTTCCTCTTCTTATCAGCTGCAGGGCAGGTCTTCTTTCTTCTTTGTATTTTTGGAATCTGGAATCTGGGGATGGAAGGCTCAGGGTGCCCCTAAATACTAGATTTAGGGGCGTTACAGGTAGGTGAAGGGCAGGGACAAATGGGTCCCTGTCCTGGGGTGGGTACACCCCCTATCCTGCCTCTCTCCTGTGGGAGGGGGGCAGTAGCCTAGTCCTGATAGGGTAGGGCTTCCCATCTTCAAGATGGCGAGAGCCTGGAGATGTGCTTCACCTCGCCTCCCCCACCTGAGGGGTGGGGTTGGCAGGCTGGCACATTCCCTGTCCTTATTTGGGGTTTCCGGCCAGAGCTTCCCACCAGAGTGGGGGGTTGCAGTGGCCTGGGGAAGCTCACAGAGGGGGCATGCCTTTGAAGCTTCCCCCTGCCCATCCTGGGGGAGGAGATTTAGCACCTCGCCCAGGATGTGCATTGTTGCAGGCCCAGGAGAGCAGGGGCTCTCCCACCCAGGGGTCCAGCAACATGTCTGCTTTGTGGCAGCCTAGGCAGCCTCAGAGTAGACATGGATTGTAGGTTAGGTTTAAGGGGGCATCTCTAAGATGCCCTCTGGGGTGCTGGGTACATTAAATCCCACACTGGCATCAGTGTGGGTTTAATGTGCTGAGAAGTGTGATACCAAACTTCTCAGTCTTCAGTGTTGCCATTATGGTGCTGTGGAGTTAGTGTTTGACGAGCTCTCAGCACCATGTACTCTTAAATGGCAGCACTGCACTTACAGTGCTCAGGAATGGACCTGGGTACTGTAGGGGCACAGGGCTCCTGCTCCTGTGCCCACACCATTGGCATAAGGCACCCAGCTAGAGGGGTGGCTGATGTATGCCATGGCAGTGTAGGTGATGGGCATGGCACACAGGGATGTGTGTCATGTCGACTTTGTTTTGTCTTGCACCCAGACACTCAGCCTGCAAAGTCAGTGTGTGTGTGTAAGGGTACAGGGCATCTAAGGGTGGCACAATGAGTGCTGCAGCCCTTAGAGGCCTTCCCTGGTCACAAGGCCCTGGGTACCTGGGGTACCATTTACCAGGGGCTGACATGTGGCCAGGGTTTGCCAATTTGGGTTTTGTGTGTTTTATGGAAGGAACATAGGCCCTGGGCACCTGATTAGCAGGAGTCCAGGGTACACTCAGTCAAAGTACATTCAGCAATTCAGCAAAAAGTGGGGGCATACCATGCAAGAAAGATGGCACTTTCTCACACAATCGCCTCCTTTTCTGACTGCTGTCTGCTCGTGGCTGCCCTACTTGCTGCCACAGTCCTGCAGTCTGACTGTATGTCTGTCTTACAGCCCAGGTGATGCTTCTGTTTTCCCTCTGAACCTCTTTGCTTTCTGCACCCCATGCTTGCTGTGTGGCTGCAGCGCTCTGATCCCCTGTCCTCATTTGTCTGAACATGCGATGCCCAAGGACCGCCCACGTTAAGGCCTTGCAGGTAGATGCCTTATGACACAATCACAAGAGAACAGAAGTGCAATATATGTCCTTACACGTGGCCTTACCACTAGGAGGAACAGACAAACGGCAAGCTGTCACTTTGACTAGAGACGCACCGTTCTGTGCACTTCACCTGGCTTTGGCTAGTTTAGCTGATGGATTTACACTTTTCTGTGATAAGGGCCTTGTCTCTGCCTCAGGGTGTTTCCTCCTTTCCTCAATATCCAGTGAAGTATCTTTGGAGCCAGTGAAGTCTCTTTCTTTGGAGCCAGTGAAGTCTCTTTATTTGGAGCCAGTGAAATCTCTTTCTTTGGAGCCAGTGAAGTCTCTTTCTTTGAAGCCAGTGAGGTCTCTTTGAAGCCAGTGAAGTCTCTTTCTTTGGAGCCAGTGAAGTCTCTTTCTTTGGAGCCAGTTAAGTCTCTTTCTTTGGAGCCAGTGAAGTCTCCTTGGTGCCACTGAAGTCTCTTTGGTGCCACCAAAGTCTCTTTGGTGCCACCGAAGTCTCTTTGAAGACAGTGAAGTCTCTTTGGAGCCAGTGAAGTCTCTTTCTTTGAAGCCAGTGAAGTTTATTTGAAGCCAGTGAAGCATCTTTCTTTGGAGCCAGTGAAGTCTCTTTCTTTGGAGACAGTGAAGTCTCTTTGCCCAGTGAAGTCTCTTTCTTTGGAGCTATTGAAGTCTCTTTGAAGCCAGTAAAGTGTATTTCTTTGGAGCCAGTGAAGTCTCTTTCTTTGGAGCCAGTGAAGTCTCTTTGGAGACAGTGAAGTCTCTTTGGAGACCTTGAAGTCTCTTTCTTTGAAGCCAGTGAGGTCTCTTTGAAGTCAGTGAAGTCTCTTTCTTTGGAGCCAGTGATGTCTCTTTGGAGCCAGTGAAGTCTCTTTGGAGCCAGTGAAGTCTCTTTGGTGCCACTGAAGTCTCTTTGAAGCCAGTGAAGTTTCTTTGAAGCCAGTGAAGTCTCTTTCTTTGGAGCCAGTGAAGACTCTTTCTTTGGAGTCAGTGAAATGCCTTTCTTTGAAGACAGTGATGTCTCTTTCTTTGGAGCCAGTGAAGTCTCATTCTTTGGAACCAGTGAAGTCACTTTCTTTGGAGCTATTGAAGTCTCTTTGAAGCCAGAAAAGTATATTTCTTTGGAGCCAGTGAAGTCTCTTTCTTTGGAGACAGTGGAGTCTCTTTCTTTTCAGCTAGTGAGGTCTCTTTGCAGCCAGTGAAGTCACTTTGGAGCCAGTTAAGGCTCTTTCTTTGGAGCCAGTGAAGACTCCTTCTTTTGAGACAACGAAGTCTCTCTCTCTTTGAAGCCAGTGAAGTTTCTTTCTTTGGAGACTGTGAAGTCTCTTTCTTTGAAGCCAGTGAAGTCTCTTTCTTTGGAGCCAGATAAATCTTTTTCTTTGGAGCCAGTTAAGTCTCTTTCTTTAGAGCCATTGAAGTCTCTTTGGTGCCACTGAAGTCTCTTTGAAGCCAGTGAAGTCTCTTTGAAGCCAGTGAAGTCTCTTTCTTTGAAGCCAGTGAAGTCTCTTTGAAGCCAGTGAAGTCTCTTACTTTGGAGCAAGTGAAGTCTCTTTCTTTGGAGTCAGTGAAGTCTCTTTCTTTGGAGCCAGTGAAGTCACTTTCTGTGGAGCCAGTTTAGTATCTTTCTTTGGAGCCAGTTAAGTCTCTTCATTTGGAGCCAGTGAAGTCTCTTTGGTGCCACTGAAGTCTCTTTGAAGCCAGTGAAGTCTCGTTGGAGCCCGTGAAGTATCTTTCTTTGAAGCCAGTGAAGTCTCTCTCTTTGGAGCCAGTCAAGTCTCTTTCTTTGGAGTCAGTGAAATCTCTTTCTTTGATGACAGTGATGTCTCTTTCTTTGGAGCAAGTGAAGTCTCTTTGGCCAGTGAAGTCTCTTTCTTTGGAGCCAGTGAAGTCTCTTTCTTTAGAGCCAGTGAAGTCTCTTTCTTTGGAGACAGTGAAGTCTCTTTCTTTGAATCCAGAGAAGTCTCTTTCCTTAAAGCCAGTGAAGTCTCTTTCTTTGGAGCCAGTGAAGTCTCTTTCTTTGAATCCAGTGAATTATCTTTCTTTACAGCCAGTGAAGTCTCTTTGTTTCAAGCCAGTGAAGTCTCTTTCTTTGGAGACTGTGAAGTCTCTTTCTTTGAATCCAGTGAAGCCTCTTTCTTTTGAATCCAGTGAAGTCTCTTTCTTTGAAGCCAGTGAAGTCTCTTTCTTTGCAGCCTGTGAGGTCTCTTTCTTTAGAGCCAGTGAAGTCTCTTTCTTTGAAGACGGTGAAGTATCTTTCTTTTATGCCAGTGAAGTCTCTTTCTTTGAAGCCAGTGAAGTATCTTTCTTTGGGGCCAGTGAACTCTCTTTCTTTGGAGCCAGTGAAATCTCTTTCTTTGGAGGCAGTGAAGTCTCTTTATTCTCAGCCAGTGAAGTCTCTTTCTTTGGAGACATTGAAGTATCTTTCTTTTAAGCTAGTGAAGTCTCTTTGTTTCAAGCCAGTGAAGTCTCTTTCTTTAAAGCCAGTGAAGTCTCTTGCTTTGAAGCCAGTGAAGTCTCTTTCTTTGAAGCCCGTGAAGTCTTTTTCTTTGGAGCCAGTGAAATCACTTTCTTTGCAGCCACTGAAGTCTCTTTCTTTTCAGCCAGTGAGGTCTCTTTGCAGCCAGTGAAGTCTATTTGGAGCCAGTGCAGTCTCATTCTTTGAAGCCAGTGAAGTCTCTTTCTTTGGAGCCAGGTAAGTCTCTTTCTTTGGAGCCAGTAAAATCTCTTTGGAGCCAGTGAAGTCTCTTTGGTGCCACTGAAGTCTCTTTGGAGCCAGTGAAGTCTCTTTGCCCAGTGAAGTCTTTCTTTGGAGCAGGTGAAGTCACTTTCTTTGGAGCTATTGAAGTCTCTTTGAAGCCAGTAAAGTGTATTTCTTTGGAGCCAGTGAAGTCTCTTTCTTTGGAGACAGTGAATTCTCTTTGGAGACAGTGAAGTCTCTTTCTTTGAAGCCAGTGAAGTCTCTTTCTTTGGAGCCAGTGAAATCTCTTTCTTTTGAGCCAGTGAAGTTTCTTTCTTTTCAGCTAGTGAGGTCTCTTTGCAGCCAGTAAAGTCTCTTTGGAGCCAGTTAAGGCTCTTTCTTTGGAGCCAGTGAAGACTCCTTCTTTTGAGACAACGAAGTCTCTCTCTCTTTGAAGCCAGTGAAGTTTCTTTCTTTGGAGACTGTGAAGTCTCTTTCTTTGAAGCCAGTGAAGTCTCTTTCTTTGGAGCCAGATAAATCTTTTACTTTGGAGCCAGTTAAGTCTCTTTCTTTAGAGCCATTGAAGTCTCTTTGAAGCCAGTGAAGTCTCTTTGAAGCCAGTGAAGTCTCTTTGAAGTCAGTGAAGTCTCTTTGAAGCCAGTGAAGTCTCTTTGAAGCCAGAGAAGCCTCTTTCTTTGAAGCCAGTGAAGTCTATTTCTTTGGAGCCAGTAAAGTCGCTTTCTTTGGAGCCAGTGAAGTCACTTTCTCTGGAGCCTTTGAAGTCTCTTTGGAGCCAGTAAAGTCTCTTTCTTTGGAGCCAGTGAAGTCTCTTTCTTTGGAGCCAGTGAAGTCTCTTTCTTTGGAGTCAGTGAAGTCACTTTCTGTGGAGCCATTGAAGTCTCTTTGGAGCCAGTGATGTCTCTTAGTGCCAGGGATGCCTCTTTGGAGCCAGAGAAGTCTCTTTGGAGCCAGTGAAGTCTATCTGGAGCCAGTGAATTCTCTTTGGAGCCAGGGATGTCTCTTTGGAGCCAGAGAAGTCTCTTTGGAGACAGTGAAGTCTCTCAGGAGCCAGTGAATTCTCTTTGGAGCCAGTGAAGTCTCTTTGGCACCAGTGAAGTCTGTTAGGAACAATTGAAGTCTCTTTCTTTGGAGACAGTGAATTCTCTTTGGAGACAGTGAATTCTCTTTGGAGACAGTGACTTCTCTTTGGAGACAGTGAATTCTCTTTGGAGACAGTGAAGTCTCTTTCTTTGGAGTAAGTAATGTCTCTTTAGAGCCAGTGAAGTCTCTTTGGAGCCAGTGAAGTCTCTTTCTTTGGAGCTACTGAAGTCTCTTTCTTTAGAATTAGTGAAGTGCACTTCTTTGGAGCCATTGATGTCTCTTTGGAGCCAGAGAAGTTTCTATGGAGCCAGTGAAGTCTCTTAGGAGCCAGTGAATTCTCTTTGGAGCCACTGAAGTCTTGTTGGAGCCAGTGAAGTCTCTTTCTTTGAAGCCAGTAAAGTCTCTTCCTTTGCAGCCAGTGAAATCTCTTTCTTTGCAGCCAGTGAATTCTCTTTGGAGCCAGTGAAGTCTCTTTGGAGCTAGTGAAGTCTCTTTGGAGCCATTGAAGTCTCTTCTTTGAAGCCAGTGAAGTCTCTTCTTTGAAGCCAGTGAGGTCTCTTTCTTTGGAGCCAGAGAAGTCTCTGTGGAGCCACTGAAGTCTCTTTGAAGCAAGTGAGGTGTCTTTCCTAGGAGCCAGTGAAGTCTCTTTGGAGCCACTGAAGTCTCTTTGAAGCCAGTGAAGTCCGTTTGAAGCTAGTTAAGTCTCTTTCTTTGGAGCCAGTGAAGTCTCTTTGGATCCAGTGAAGTCTCATTCTTTAAAGCCAGTTAATTCTCTTTCTTTGAAGCCACTGAAGTCTCTTTCTTTGGAGACAGTGAAGTCTCTTTCTTTTAAGCCAGTGAAGTCATTCTTTCTTTTCAGCTAGTGAGGTCTCTTTGAAGCCAGCTAAGTCTCTTTCTTTGGAGCCAGTTAAGTATCTTTCTTTGGAGCCAGTTAAGTCTCTTCATTTGGAGCCAGTGAAGTCTCTTTGGTGCCACTGAAGTCTCTTTGAAGCCATTGAAGTCTCGTTGGAGCCCGTGAAGTCTCTTTCTTTGAAGCCAGTGAAGTCTCTCTCTTTGGAGCCAGTCAAGTCTCTTTCTTTGGAGTCAGTGAAATCTCTTTCTTTGATGACAGTGATGTCTCTTTCTTTGGAGCAAGTGAAGTCTCTTTGGCCAGTGAAGTATCTTTCTTTGGAGCCAGTGAAGTCTCTTTCTTTAGAGCCAGTGAAGTCTATTTCTTTGGAGCCAGTAAAGTCACTTTCTTTGGAGCCATTGAAGTCTCTTTGGAGCCAGTGAAGTTTCTTTCTTTGAAGCCAGAGAAGTCTCTTCCTTTGGAGACAGTGAAGTTTCTTTGGAGCCTGTGAAGTTTCTTTCTTTGAATCCAGAGAAGTCTCTTTCTTTAAAGCCAGTGAAGTCTCTTTCTTTGGAGCCAGTGAAGTCTCTTTGGAGCCAGTGAAGTCTCTTTCTTTGAAACCAGTGAAGTCTCTTTCTTTGGAGACTGTGAAGTCTCTTTCTTTGAATCCAGTGAATTATCTTTCTTTACAGCCAGTGAAGTCGCTTTGTTTCAAGCCAGTGAAGTCTCTTACTTTGGAGACTGTGAAGTCTCTTTCTTTGAATCCAGTGAATTCTCTTTCTTTACAGACAGTGAAGGCTCTTTGTTTCAAGCCAGTAAAGTCTCTTTCTTTGGAGACAGTGAAGTCTCTTTCTTTGAATCCAGTGAAGTCTCTTTCATTTGAATCCAGTGAAGTCTCTTTCTTTGGAGCCAGTGAAGTCTCTTTCTTTGCAGCCAGTAAGGTCTCTTTCTTTAGAGCCAGTGAAGTATCTTTCTTTGGGGCCAGTGAAATCTCTTTCTTTGGAGCCAGTGAAATCTATTTCCTTTCAGCCAGTGAGGTCTCTTAAAAGCCAGTGAAGTCTCTTTCTTTGCAGCCAGTGAAATCTCTTTCTTTGGAGCCAGTGAAGTCTCTTTATTCTCAGCCAGTGAAGTCTCTTTCTTTGGAGACATTGAAGTATCTTTCTTTTAAGCTAGTGAAGTCTCTTTCTTTCAAGACAGTGACGTCTCTTTCTTTTAAGCCAGTGAAGTCTCTTTCTTTGCAGCCAGGGAGGTCTCTTTCTTTGGAGCCATTGAAGTCTCTTTATTTGGAGCCACCAGTGTCTCTTTGAAGCCAGTGAAGTCTCTTTCCTTGAAGCCAGTGAAATTTCTTTCTTTGGAGAAGGTGAAGTCTCTTTCTTTGAAGCCAGTGAAGTCTCTGTCTTTGAGGCGAGTGAAGTCTCTCTCTTTGGAGCCAGTGAATTCTCTTTCTTTGGAGCCAGTGAATACTCTTTCTTTGGAGACAGTGATGTCTCTTTCTTTTAAGCCAGTGAAGTCTCTTTATTTGAAGCCAGTGAAGTCTCTTTCTTTGGAGACAGTGACGTCTCTTTCTTTGCAGCCAGTGAAATCTCTTTCTTTGCAGCCAGTGAATTCTCTTTGGAGCCAGTGAAGTCTCTTTGCAGCCAGTTAAGTCTCTTTGGAGCCAGTGAATTATCTTTCTTTGAAGCCGGTGAGGTCTCTTTCTTTGGAGCCAGTGAAGTCTCTTTGGAGCCACTGAAGTCTCTTTGAAGCCAGTGAGGTGTCTTTCCTAGGAGCCAGTGAAGTCTCTTTGAAGCCACTGAAGTCTCATTCTTTAGAGCCAGTGAAGTCTCTTTAGATCCAGTGAAGTCTCTTTCTGTAAAGCCAGTTAAGTCTCTTTCTTTGAAGCCAGTGAAGTCTCTTTCTTTGGAGACAGTGAAGCCTCTTTCTTTTAAGCCAGTGAAGTCGTTCTTTCTTTTCAGCCAGTGAGGTCTCTTTGAAGCCAGCAAAGTCTCTTTCTTTAGAGTCAGTTAAGTCTCTTCCTTTGGAGCCAGTGAAGTCTTTTTGGTGCCACTGAAGTCTCTTTGGAGCCCGTGAAGTATCTTTCTTTGAAGCCATTAAAGTCACTTTGAAGCTAGTGAAGTCTCTTACATTGAACTTTGAAGCCAGTGAAGTCTCTTTCTTTGGAGCCACTCAAGTCTCTTTTCATGAGGCCAGTGAAGTCTCTTTCTTTGGAGCCAGTGACGTCTCTTTCTGTGGAGACAGTGAAGTCTCTTTCTTTGAATCGAGTGAAGTCCCTTTCTTTGAAACCAGTGAAGTCTATTTCCTTGAAGCCAGTGAGGTCTCTTTCTTTGGAGCCAGTGTCTTTCTTTGAAGCCAGTGAAGTCTCTTTCTTTGGAGCCAGTGAAATCTCTTTCTTTGGAGCCAGTGAAGTCTTTCTTTTCAGTCTGTGAAGTCTCTTTGAAGCCAGTGAAGTCGCTTTCCTTAAAGCCAGTTAAGTCTCTTTCTTTGGAGCCAGTGAGGTCTCTTTCTTTGGAGCCATTGAAGTCTCTTTCTTTGGAGCAACCAATGTCTGTTTGAAGCCAGTGAAGTCTCTATCTTTGAAGCCAGTGAAATCTCTTTCTTAGGAGAAGGTGAAGTCTCTTTCTTTGAAGCCAGTGAAGTCTCTGTCTTTGAGGCAAGTGAAGTCTCTCTCTTTGGAGCCAGTGAATTCTCTTTCTTTGGAGCCAGTGAAGTCTCTTTCTTTGAATCCAGTGAAGTCTCTCTCTTTGAAACCAGTGATGTCTCTTTCTTTGAAGCCAATGAAGTCTCTTTCTTTGGAGCCAGTCTCTTTCTTTGAAGCCAGTGAAGTCTCTTTCTTTGGAGCCAGTGAAATCTCTTTCTTTGGAGCCAGTGAAATCTCTTTCTTTGGAGCCAGTGACGTCTCTTTTTTTCAGCCAGTGAGGTCTCTTTGAAGCCAGTGAAGTCTCTTTCCTTGGAGCCAGTTGTGTCTCTTTCTTTGGAGCCAGTTAAGTCTCTTTCTTTGGAGCCAGTGAAGTCTCTTTGAAACCAGTCAACTCTCTTTGAAGCCAGTGAAGTCTCTTTCTTTGGAGCCAGTGAAGTCTCTTTGGAGCCAGTGAAGTCTCATTATTTAAAGCCAGTGAAATCTCTTTGTTTGAAGCCAGTGTTGTCTCTTTCTTTGGAGCCAGTGAAGTCTCTTTCTTTGGAGCCAGTGAAGTGTCTTTCTTTAAAGCCAGTGAAGTCTCTTTCTTTGAAGCCAGTGAATTCTCTTTCTTTGGAGACAGTGAAATCTCTTTCTTTGAAGCCAGCAAAGTCTCTTTCTTTGCAGCCAGTTAAGTCTCTTTGGAGCCAGTGAAGTTTCTTTCTTTGAAGCCATTGAAATCTCCTTGAAGCCAGTGAAGTCTCTTTCTTTGAAGCCAGTGAAGTATATTTCTTTGGAGCCAGTGAAATTTCTTGCTTTGGAGAAGGTGAAGTCTCTTTCTTTGAAGCCAGTGAAGTCTCTTTCTACGAGGCCAGTGAAGTTTTTTTCTTTGGAGCCAGTGAAGTCTCTTTCTGTGGAGACAGTGAAGTCTCTTTCTTTGAATCCAGTGACGTCTCTTTCTTTGAAACCAGTGAAGTCTATTTCCTTGAAGCCAGTGAAGTCTCTTTCTTTGGAGCCAGTGTCTTTCCTTGAAGCCAGTGAAGTCTCTGTCTTTGAGGCAAGTGAAGTCTCTCTCTTTGGAGCCAGTGAATTCTCTTTCTTTGGAGCCAGTGAAGACTCTTTCTTTGGAGACAGTGATGTCTCTTTCTTTTAAGCCAGTGAAGTCTCTTTATTTGAAGCCAGTGAAGTCTCTTTCTTTGGAGACTGTGACGTCTCTTTCTTTGCAGCCAGTGAAATCTCTTTCTTTGCAGCCAGTGAATTCTCTTTGGAGCCAGTGAAGTCTCTTTGCAGCCAGTTAAGTCTCTTTGGAGCCAGTGAATTATCTTTCTTTGAAGCCGGTGAGGTCTCTTTCTTTGGAGCCAGTGAAGTCTCTTTGGAGCCACTGAAGTCTCTTTGAAGCCAGTGAGGTGTCTTTCCTAGGAGCCAGTGAAGTCTCTTTGAAGCCACTGAAGTCTCATTCTTTAGAGCCAGTGAAGTCTCTTTAGATCCAGTGAAGTCTCTTTCTGTAAAGCCAGTTAAGTCTCTTTCTTTGAAGCCAGTGAAGTCTCTTTCTTTGGAGACAGTGAAGCCTCTTTCTTTTAAGCCAGTGAAGTCGTTCTTTCTTTTCAGCCAGTGAGGTCTCTTTGAAGCCAGCAAAGTCTCTTTCTTTAGAGTCAGTTAAGTCTCTTCCTTTGGAGCCAGTGAGGTCTTTTTGGTGCCACTGAAGTCTCTTTGGAGCCCGTGAAGTATCTTTCTTTGAAGCCATTAAAGTCACTTTGAAGCTAGTGAAGTCTCTTACATTGAACTTTGAAGCCAGTGAAGTCTCTTTCTTTGGAGCCACTCAAGTCTCTTTTCATGAGGCCAGTGAAGTCTCTTTCTTTGGAGCCAGTGACGTCTCTTTCTGTGGAGACAGTGAAGTCTCTTTCTTTGAATCGAGTGAAGTCTCTTTCTTTGAAACCAGTGAAGTCTATTTCCTTGAAGCCAGTGAGGTCTCTTTCTTTGGAGCCAGTGTCTTTCTTTGAAGCCAGTGAAGTCTCTTTCTTTGGAGCCAGTGAAGTCTCTTTCTTTGGAGCCAGTGAAATCTCTTTCTTTGGAGCCAGTGAAGTCTTTCTTTTCAGTCTATGAAGTCTCTTTGAAGCCAGTGAAGTCGCTTTCCTTAAAGCCAGTTAAGTCTCTTTCTTTGGAGCCAGTGAGGTCTCTTTCTTTGGAGCCATTGAAGTCTCTTTCTTTGGAGCAACCAATGTCTGTTTGAAGCCAGTGAAGTCTCTATATTTGAAGCCAGTGAAATCTCTTTCTTTGGAGAAGGTGAAGTCTCTTTCTTTGAAGCCAGTGAAGTCTCTGTCTTTGAGGCAAGTGAAGTCTCTCTCTTTGGAGCCAGTGAATTCTCTTTCTTTGGAGCCAGTGAAGTCTCTTTCTTTGAATCCAGTGAAGTCTCTTTCTTTGAAACCAGTGATGTCTCTTTCTTTGAAGCCAATGAAGTCTCTTTCTTTGGAGCCAGTCTCTTTCTTTGAAGCCAGTGAAGTCTCTTTCTTTGGAGCCAGTGAAATCTCTTTCTTTGGAGCCAGTGAAATCTCTTTCTTTGGAGCCAGTGACGTCTCTTTTTTTCAGCCAGTGAGGTCTCTTTGAAGCCAGTGAAGTCTCTTTCCTTGGAGCCAGTTGTGTCTCTTTCTTTGGAGCCAGTTAAGTCTCTTTCTTTGGAGCCAGTGAAGTCTCTTTGAAACCAGTCAACTCTCTTTGAAGCCAGTGAAGTCTCTTTCTTTGGAGCCAGTGAAGTCTCTTTGGAGCCAGTGAAGTCTCATTATTTAAAGCCAGTGAAATCTCTTTGTTTGAAGCCAGTGTTGTCTCTTTCTTTGGAGCCAGCGAAGTCTCTTTCTTTGGAGCCAGTGAAGTGTCTTTCTTTAAAGCCAGTGAAGTCTCTTTCTTTGAAGCCAGTGAATTCTCTTTCTTTGGAGACAGTGAAATCTCTTTCTTTGAAGCCAGCAAAGTCTCTTTCTTTGCAGCCAGTTAAGTCTCTTTGGAGCCAGTGAAGTTTCTTTCTTTGAAGCCATTGAAATCTCCTTGAAGCCAGTGAAGTCTCTTTCTTTGAAGCCAGTGAAGTATATTTCTTTGGAGCCAGTGAAATTTCTTGCTTTGGAGAAGGTGAAGTCTCTTTTTTTGAAGCCAGTGAAGTCTCTTTCTACGAGGCCAGTGAAGTATTTTTCTTTGGAGCCAGTGAAGTCTCTTTCTGTGGAGACAGTGAAGTCTCTTTCTTTGAATCCAGTGACGTCTCTTTCTTTGAAACCAGTGAAGTCTATTTCCTTGAAGCCAGTGAAGTCTCTTTCTTTGGAGCCAGTGTCTTTCTTTGAAGCCAGTGAAGTCTCTTTCTTTAGGGCCAGTGAAATCTCTTTCTTTGGAGCAAGTGAAGTCTTTCTTTTCAGCCTGTGAAGTCTCTTTGAAGTCAGTGAAGTCGCTTTCCTTAAAGTCAGTTAAGTCTCTTTCTTTGGAGCAAGTGAGGTCTCTTTCTTTGGAGCCATTGAAGTCTCTTTCTTTGGAGCCACCAATGTCTCTTTGAAGCCAGTGAAGTCTCTTTCTTTGAAGCCAGTGAAATCTCTTTCTTTGGAGAAGGTGAAGTCTCTGCCTTTGAGGCAAATGAAGTCTCTCTCATGGGAGCCAGTGAATTCTCTTTATTTGGAGCCAGTGAAGTCTCTTTCTTTGAATCCAGTGAAGTCTCTTTCTTTGAAACCAGTGATGTCTCTTTCTTTGAAGCCAGTGAAGTCCCTTTCTTTGGAGCCAGTCTCTTTCTTTGAAGCCAGTGAAGTCTCTTTCTTTGGAGCCAGTGAAATATCTTTCTTTGGAGCCAGTGAAATCTCTTTCTTTGGAGCCAGTGAAGTCTTTTTTTTCAGACAGTGAGGTCTCTTTGAAGCCAGTGAAGTCTCTTTCCTTGGAGCCAGTTACGTCTCTTTCTTTGGAGCCAGTTAAGTCTCTTTCTTTGGAGCCAGTGAAGTCTCTTTGAAACCAGTCAACTCTCTTTGAAGCCAGTGAAGTCTCTTTCTTTGGAGCTACTTAAGTCTCTTTCGAGCCAGTAAAGTCTCATTCTTTAAAGCCAGTGAAATCTCTTTGTTTGAAGCCAGTGATGTCTCTTTCTTTTGAGACAGTGACGTCTCTTTCTTTTAAGCCAGTGAAGTCTCTTTCTTTGGAGCCAGTGAAGTCTCTTTCTTTGGAGCCAGTGAAGTGTCTTTCTTTAAAGCCAGTGAAGTGTCTTTGTTTGCAGCCAGTGAATTCTCTTTCTTTGGAGACAGTGAAATCTCTTTCTTTGAAGCCAGTTAAGTCTCTTTCTTTGGAGCCAGTTAAGTCTCTTGGGAGCCAGTGAAGCCTCTTTCTTTGAAGCCATTGAAGTCTCCTTGAAGCCAGTGAAGTCACTTTCTTTGAAGCCAGTGAAGTATCTTTCTTTGGAGCCAGTGAAATCTCTTGCTTTGGAGAAGGCGAAGTCTCTTTCTTTGAAGCCAGTGAAGTCTCTTTCTATGAGGCCAGTGAAGTCTCTTTCTTTAGAGCCAGTGAAGTCTCTTTCTGTGGAGACAGTGAAGTCTCTTTCTTTGAATCCAGTGAAATCTCTTTCTTTGAAACCAGTGAAGTCTATTTCCTTGAAGCCAGTGAAGTCCCTTTCTTTAGAGCCAGTGTCTTTCTTTGAAGCCAGTGAAGTCTCTTTCTTTGGTGCTAGAGAAATCTCTTTCTTTGGAGCCAATGAAGTCTTTCTTTTCAGCCTGTGAAGTCTCTTTGAAGCCAGTGAAGTTGCTTTCCTTAAAGCCAGTTAAGTCTCTTTCTTTGGAACCAGTGAAGTCTCTTTCTGTGAAGCCAGTGAAGTCTCTTTGATGCCAGTGAAGTCTCTTTCTTTGAAGCCAGTGAAGTCTCTTTCTTTGGAGCCAGCGAAGTCTCTTTGGCCAGTGAAATCTCTGTCCTTGGAGCCAGTGATGTCTCTTTGGAGCCCGAGAAGACTCTTTGAAGCCAGTGAAGTCTCTCAGGAGCCAGAGAAGTGTCTTTGGAGCCAGTGAAGTCTGTTAGGAGCCAGTGAAGTCTCTTTCTTTGGAGCCAGTGAATTGTCTTTGGAGACAGTGAAGTCTTTTTGGAGCCAGTGAAGTCTCTTTCTTTGGAGCTAGTGAAGTCTCTTTGGAGCCAGTGAAGTCTCCTTGGACCTAGTGACGTCTCTTTGGAGCCAGTAAAGTCTCTTTCTTTGGAGCCAGTGAAGTCTCTTTGGCCAGTGAAGTCTCTGTCTTTGGAGCCAGTGATGTCTCTTTGGAGCCCGAGAAGAATCTTTGAAGCCAGTGAAGTCTCTCAGGAGCCAGTGAAGTGTCTTTGGAGCCAGTGAAGTCTGTTAGGAGCCAGTGAAGTCTCTTTCTTTGGAGCCAGTGAATTGTCTTTGGAGACAGTGAAGTCTTTTTGGAGCCAGTGAAGTCTCTTTCTTTGGAGCTAGTGAAGAATCTTTGGAGCCAGTGAAGTCTCCTTGGACTCAGTGAAGTCTCTTTGGAGCCAGTGAATTATCTTTGGAGCCAGTGAAGTCTCGTTGGAGCCAGTGAAGTCTCTTAGGAGACAGTGAAGTATCTTAGGAGCCAGTGAAGTCTCTTTCTTTGGAGCCAATGAATTCTCTTTGCAGCCAGTGAAGTCTCTTTGGAGCTAGTGAAGTCTCTTTGGAGCTACTGAAGTCTCTTTCTTTGAAGCCAGTGAAGTCTCTTTCTTTGGATCCAGTGAAGTCTCTTTTTTTTGCAGCCAGTGAGGTCTCTTTCTTTGAAGCCAGTGAAGTCTCTTTTTTTGAAGCCAGTAAAGTCTCTTTCTTTGAAGCCAGTGAAGTCTCTTTCTTTGGATCCAGTGAAGTCTCTTTTTTTCAGCCAGTGAGGTCTCTTTGAAGCCAGTGAAGTCTCTTTCCTTGGAGCCAGTTACGTCTCTTTCTTTGGAGCCAGTTAAGTCTCTTTCTTTGGAGCCAGTGAAGTCTCTTTGAAACCAGTCAACTCTCTTTGAAGCCAGTGAAGTCTCTTTGGAGCCAGTGAAGTCTCTTTCTTTAAAGCCAGTGAAGTCTCTTTCTGTGAAGCCAGTGAAGTCTCTTTGATGCCAGTGAAGTCTCTTTCTTTGAAGCCAGTGAAGTCTCTTTCTTTGGAGCCAGCGAAGTCTCTTTGGCCAGTGAAATCTCTGTCCTTGGAGCCAGTGATGTCTCTTTGGAGCCCGAGAAGACTCTTTGAAGCCAGTGAAGTCTCTCAGGAGCCAGAGAAGTGTCTTTGGAGCCAGTGAAGTCTGTTAGGAGCCAGTGAAGTCTCTTTCTTTGGAGCCAGTGAATTGTCTTTGGAGACAGTGAAGTCTTTTTGGAGCCAGTGAAGTCTCTTTCTTTGGAGCTAGTGAAGTCTCTTTGGAGCCAGTGAAGTCTCCTTGGACCTAGTGACGTCTCTTTGGAGCCAGTAAAGTCTCTTTCTTTGGAGCCAGTGAAGTCTCTTTGGCCAGTGAAGTCTCTGTCTTTGGAGCCAGTGATGTCTCTTTGGAGCCCGAGAAGAATCTTTGAAGCCAGTGAAGTCTCTCAGGAGCCAGTGAAGTGTCTTTGGAGCCAGTGAAGTCTGTTAGGAGCCAGTGAAGTCTCTTTCTTTGGAGCCAGTGAATTGTCTTTGGAGACAGTGAAGTCTTTTTGGAGCCAGTGAAGTCTCTTTCTTTGGAGCTAGTGAAGAATCTTTGGAGCCAGTGAAGTCTCCTTGGACTCAGTGAAGTCTCTTTGGAGCCAGTGAATTATCTTTGGAGCCAGTGAAGTCTCGTTGGAGCCAGTGAAGTCTCTTAGGAGACAGTGAAGTATCTTAGGAGCCAGTGAAGTCTCTTTCTTTGGAGCCAATGAATTCTCTTTGCAGCCAGTGAAGTCTCTTTGGAGCTAGTGAAGTCTCTTTGGAGCTACTGAAGTCTCTTTCTTTGAAGCCAGTGAAGTCTCTTTCTTTGGATCCAGTGAAGTCTCTTTTTTTTGCAGCCAGTGAGGTCTCTTTCTTTGAAGCCAGTGAAGTCTCTTTTTTTGAAGCCAGTAAAGTCTCTTTCTTTGAAGCCAGTGAAGTCTCTTTCTTTGGATCCAGTGAAGTCTCTTTTTTTCAGCCAGTGAGGTCTCTTTGAAGCCAGTGAAGTCTCTTTCCTTGGAGCCAGTTACGTCTCTTTCTTTGGAGCCAGTTAAGTCTCGTTCTTTGGAGCCAGTGAAGTCTCTTTGAAACCAGTCAACTCTCTTTGAAGCCAGTGAAGTCTCTTTGGAGCCAGTGAAGTCTCTTTCTTTAAAGCCAGTGAAGTCTCTTTCTTTGGAGCCAGTGAAGTCTCTTTCTTTGAATCCAGTGAAGTCTCTTTCTTTAAAACCAGTGATGTCTCTTTCTTTGAAGCCAGTGAAGTCTCTTGTTTTGGAGCCAGTCTCTTTCTTTGAAGCCAGTGAAGTCTCTTTCTTTGGAGCCAGTGAAATCTATTTCTTTGGAGCCAGTGAAATCTCTTTCTTTGGAGCCAGTGAAGTCTCTTTTTTTCAGCCAGTGAGGTCTCTTTGAAGCCAGTGAAGTCTCTTTCCTTGGAGCCAGTTACGTCTCTTTCCTTGGAGCCAGTTACGTCTCTTTCTTTGGAGCCAGTTAAGTCTCTTTCTTTGGAGCCAGTGAAGTCTCTTTGAAACCAGTCAACTCTCTTTGAAGCCAGTGAAGTCTCTTTCTTTGGAGCCAGTGAAGTCTCTTTTGAGTCAGTGAAGTCTCATTCTTTAAAGCCAGTGGAATCTCTTTGTTTGAAGCCAGTGATGTCTCTTTCTTTGGAGACAGTGACGTCTCTTTCTTTTAAGCCAGTGAAGTCTCTTTCTTTGGAGCCAGTAAAGTCTCTTTCTTTGGAGCCAGTGAAGTGTCTTTCTTTAAAGCCAGTGAAGTGTCTTTCTTTAAAGCCAGTGAACTGTCTTTGTTTGAAGCCAGTGAATTCTCTTTCTTTGGAGACAGTGAAATCTCTTTCTTTGAAGCCAGTTAAGTCTCTTTCTTTGCAGCCAGTTAAGTCTCTTTGGAGCCAGTGAAGCCTCTTTCTTTGAAGCCATTGAAGTCTCCTTGAAGCCAGTGAAGTCTCTTTCTTTGAAGCCAGTGAAGTATCTTTCTTTGGAGCCAGTGAAATCTCTTGCTTTGGAGAAGGTGAAGTCTCTTTCTTTGAAGCCAGTGAAGTCTCTTTCTATGAGGCCAGTGAAGTCTCTTTCTTTGGTGCCAGTGAAGTCTCTTTCTGTGGAGACAGTGAAATCTCTTTCTTTGAATCCAGTGAAGTCTCTTTCTATGAGGCCAGTGAAGTCTCTTTCTTTGGAGCCAGTGAAGTCCCTTTCTTTAGAGCCAGTGTCTTTCTTTGAAGCCAGTGAAGTCTCTTTTTGGTGCCAGTGAAATCTCTTTCTTTGGAGCCAGTGAAGTCTTTCTTTTCAGCCTGTGAAGTCTCTTTGAAGCCAGTGAAGTTGCTTTCCTTAAAGCCAGTTAAGTCTCTTTCTTTGGAGCCAGTGAAGTCTCTTTCTGTGAAGCCAGTGAAATCTCTTTGATGCCAGTGAAGTCTCTTTCTTTGAAGCCAGTAAAGTCTCTTTCTTTGGAGCCAGCGAAGTCACTTTCTTTGAAGCCATTGAAGTCTCTTTGGAGCCAGTAAAGTCTCTTTCTTTGGAGCCAGTGAAGTCTCTTTGGCCAGTGAAGTATCTGTCTTTGGAGCCAGTGATGTCTCTTTGGAGCCCGAGAAGACTCTTTGAAGCCAGTGAAGTCTCTCAGGAGCCAGTGAAGTGTCTTTGGAGCCAGTGAAGTCTGTTAGGAGCCAGTGAAGTCTCCTTCTTTGGAGCCAGGGAATTGTCTTTGGAGACAGTGAAGTCTTTTTGGAGCCAGTGAAGTCTCTTTCTTTGGAGCCAGTGAAGTCTCTTTGGAGCCAGTGAAGTCTCCTTGGAGCCAGTGAAGTCTCTTTGGAGCCAGTGAAGTCTCCTTCTTTGGAGCTACTGAAGTCTCTTTCTTTAGAATTAGTGAAGTGTACTTCTGTGGAGCCAGGGATGTCTCTATGGAGCCAGTGAAGTCTCTATGGAGCCAGTGAAGTCTCTTAGGAGCCAGTGCATTCTCTTAGGAGCCAGTGCATTCTCTTTGGAGCCAGTGAAGTCTCGTTGGAGCCAGTGAAGTCTCTTTGGAGACAGTGAAGTATCTTAGGAGCCAGTGAAGTCTCTTTCTTTTGAGCCAATGAATTCTCTTTGGAGCCAGTGAAGTCTCTTTGGAGCTAGTGAAGTCTCTTTGGAGCTACTGAAGTCTCTTTCTTTGAAGCCAGTAAAGTCTCTTTCTTTGGATCCAGTGAAGTCTCTTTTTTTACAGCCAGTGAGCTCTCTTTCTTTGATGCCAGTGAAGTCTCTTTTTTTGGAGCCAGTAACGTCTCTTTCTTTGGAGTCTGTGAAGTCTCTTTTCTTTGAAGCCAGTGAAGTCTTTTTCTTTGAAGCCAGTAAAGTCATTTTCTTTGAAGACAGTGAAGTCTCTTTGAAGCCATTGAAGTCTCTTTGGAGCCAGTGAAGTCTCTTTCTTTAAAACCAGTGAAGTCTCTTTGTTTGAAGCCAGTGAAGTCTCTTTCTTTAAAGCCAGTGGTCTCTTTCTTTGAAGACAGTGAAGTCTTTTTGAAGCCAGTGAAGTCTCTTTCTTTAAATTCAGTGAAGTGTATTTGTTTGAAGCCAGTGAAGTCTCTTTCTTTGGAGATAGTGAAGTCTCTTTTTTTGAAGCCAGTAAAGTCTCTTTCTTTGAAGCCAGTGAAGTCTCTTTCTTTGGATCCAGTGAAGTCTCTTTTTTTCAGCCAGTGAGGTCTCTTTGAAGCCAGTGAAGTCTCTTTCCTTTGAGCCAGTTACGTCTCTTTCTTTGGAGCCAGTTAAGTCTCTTTCTTTGGAGCCAGTGAAGTCTCTTTGAAACCAGTCAACTCTCTTTGAAGCCAGTGAAGTCTCTTTGGAGCCAGTGAAGTCTCTTTCTTTAAAGCCAGTGAAGTCTCTTTCTTTGGAGCCAGTGAAGTCTCTTTCTTTGAATCCAGTGAAGTCTCTTTCTTTAAAACCAGTGATGTCTCTTTCTTTGAAGCCAGTGAAGTCTCTTGTTTTGGAGCCAGTCTCTTTCTTTGAAGCCAGTGAAGTCTCTTTCTTTGGAGCCAGTGAAATCTATTTCTTTGGAGCCAGTGAAATCTTTTTCTTTGGAGCCAGTGAAGTCTCTTTTTTTCAGCCAGTGAGGTCTCTTTGAAGCCAGTGAAGTCTCTTTCCTTGGAGCCAGTTACGTCTCTTTCCTTGGAGCCAGTTACGTCTCTTTCTTTGGAGCCAGTTAAGTCTCTTTCTTTGGAGCCAGTGAAGTCTCTTTGAAACCAGTCAACTCTCTTTGAAGCCAGTGAAGTCTCTTTCTTTGGAGCCAGTGAAGTCTCTTTTGAGTCAGTGAAGTCTCATTCTTTAAAGCCAGTAAAATCTCTTTGTTTGAAGCCAGTGATGTCTCTTTCTTTGGAGACAGTGACGTCTCTTTCTTTTAAGCCAGTGAAGTCTCTTTCTTTGGAGCCAGTAAAGTCTCTTTCTTTGGAGCCAGTGAAGTGTCTTTCTTTAAAGCCAGTGAAGTGTCTTTCTTTAAAGCCAGTGAAGTGTCTTTGTTTGAAGCCAGTGAATTCTCTTTCTTTGGAGACAGTGAAATCTCTTTCTTTGAAGCCAGTTAAGTCTCTTTCTTTGCAGCCAGTTAAGTCTCTTTGGAGCCAGTGAAGCCTCTTTCTTTGAAGCCATTGAAGTCTCCTTGAAGCCAGTGAAGTCTCTTTCTTTGAAGCCAGTGAAGTATCTTTCTTTGGAGCCAGTGAAATCTCTTGCTTTGGAGAAGGTGAAGTCTCTTTCTTTGAAGCCAGTGAAGTCTCTTTCTATGAGGCCAGTGAAGTCTCTTTCTTTGGTGCCAGTGAAGTCTCTTTCTGTGGAGACAGTGAAATCTCTTTCTTTGAATCCAGTGAAGTCTCTTTCTATGAGGCCAGTGAAGTCTCTTTCTTTGGAGCCAGTGAAGTCCCTTTCTTTAGAGCCAGTGTCTTTCTTTGAAGCCAGTGAAGTCTCTTTTTTTGGTGCCAGTGAAATCTCTTTCTTTGGAGCCAGTGAAGTATTTCTTTTCAGCCTGTGAAGTCTCTTTGAAGCCAGTGAAGTTGCTTTCCTTAAAGCCAGTTAAGTCTCTTTCTTTGGAGCCAGTGAAGTCTCTTTCTGTGAAGCCAGTGAAATCTCTTTGATGCCAGTGAAGTCTCTTTCTTTGAAGCCAGTAAAGTCTCTTTCTTTGGAGCCAGCGAAGTCACTTTCTTTGAAGCCATTGAAGTCTCTTTGGAGCCAGTAAAGTCTCTTTCTTTGGAGCCAGTGAAGTCTCTTTGGCCAGTGAAGTATCTGTCTTTGGAGCCAGTGATGTCTCTTTGGAGCCCGAGAAGACTCTTTGAAGCCAGTGAAGTCTCTCAGGAGCCAGTGAAGTGTCTTTGGAGCCAGTGAAGTCTGTTAGGAGCCAGTGAAGTCTCCTTCTTTGGAGCCAGGGAATTGTCTTTGGAGACAGTGAAGTCTTTTTGGAGCCAGTGAAGTCTCTTTCTTTGGAGCCAGTGAAGTCTCTTTGGAGCCAGTGAAGTCTCCTTGGAGCCAGTGAAGTCTCTTTGGAGCCAGTGAAGTCTCCTTCTTTGGAGCTACTGAAGTCTCTTTCTTTAGAATTAGTGAAGTGTACTTCTGTGGAGCCAGGGATGTCTCTATGGAGCCAGTGAAGTCTCTATGGAGCCAGTGAAGTCTCTTAGGAGCCAGTGCATTCTCTTAGGAGCCAGTGCATTCTCTTTGGAGCCAGTGAAGTCTCGTTGGAGCCAGTGAAGTCTCTTTGGAGACAGTGAAGTATCTTAGGAGCCAGTGAAGTCTCTTTCTTTTGAGCCAATGAATTCTCTTTGGAGCCAGTGAAGTCTCTTTGGAGCTAGTGAAGTCTCTTTGGAGCTACTGAAGTCTCTTTCTTTGAAGCCAGTAAAGTGTCTTTCTTTGGATCCAGTGAAGTCTCTTTTTTTACAGCCAGTGAGGTCTCTTTCTTTGATGCCAGTGAAGTCTCTTTTTTTGGAGCCAGTAACGTCTCTTTCTTTGGAGTCTGTGAAGTCTCTTTTCTTTGAAGCCAGTAAAGTCTTTTTCTTTGAAGCCAGTAAAGTCATTTTCTTTGAAGACAGTGAAGTCTCTTTGAAGCCATTGAAGTCTCTTTGGAGCCAGTGAAGTCTCTTTCTTTAAAACCAGTGAAGTCTCTTTGTTTGAAGCCAGTGAAGTCTCTTTCTTTAAAGCCAGTGGTCTCTTTCTTTGAAGACAGTGAAGTCTTTTTGAAGCCAGTGAAGTCTCTTTCTTTAAATTCAGTGAAGTGTATTTGTTTGAAGCCAGTGAAGTCTCTTTCTTTGGAGATAGTGAAGTCTCTTTCTTTTAAGCCAGTGAAGTCTCTTTCTTTGGAGACAGTGAAGTCTCTTTCTTTGAAGACAGTGAAGACTCTTTTAAGCCAGTGAAGTCTCTTTCTTTAAAGCCAGTGAAGTCTCTTTCTTTAAAGCCAGTGAAGTCTCTTTCTTTGGAGACAGTGAAGTCTCTTTCTTTTAAGCCAGTGAAGTCTCTTTCTTTAAAGCCAGTGGTCTCTTTCTTTGAAGACAGTGAAGTCTTTTTGAAGCCAGTGAAGTCTCTTTCTTTAAATTCAGTGAAGTGTATTTGTTTGAAGCCAGTGAAGTCTCTTTCTTTGGAGATAGTGAAGTCTCTTTCTTTTAAGCCAGTGAAGTCTCTTTCTTTGGAGACAGTGAAGTCTCTTTCTTTGAAGACAGTGAAGACTCTTTTAAGCCAGTGAAGTCTCTTTCTTTGGAGCCAGTGAAGTCTCTTTCTTTGGAGCCAGTGAAGTCTCTTCCTTTTAAGCCAGTGAAGTCTCTTTGAAGCCAGTGAAGTGTCTGTCTTTGGAGCCTGTGAAGTCTCTTTCTATGGAGCCAGTGAAGTCTCTTTTTTTGAAGACAGTGAAGTCTCTTTCTTTGGAGCTGGGGACCTCATCCTGAAGCCCTCTACTCCAGGCCTTGTGAGGCACGTCCGTCTTCAAGTTGTCTCTCCTTCCAGGCACAGGAAAGTGCCCCACTGTAGTGGCGACTACATCTATAAAAATATGGTGTGGTGCTATGGCGCCACACTCACCATATACTGCTCCCCCAGGTGCGCACCTCTCTACCAGATCAGCGTCCATGAGCAGGAAGGGGATGGACTTCCTTCCTTCTCAGTGGACAGCAATGCAACCAACAGAGCAGCTCCAGGATTGGTGGGAGCAGGCTAACCCAGTGCTCTTTTTGAGCCTGTGGGCCTGTGCCCGCAATCCCCAGGCTGTTTCACAGGCAAGGAATTCCTGGGTTTACAGTGCGCATGTCGGGCTGGCCGTAATAATAGAGCCGGGTAACCCGACATGCGCACTCCAGGGGCAGCTGTAATCCTGCAATTGCAGGATTGAGCTCCGCCCCCTGCCCGCGCACATCTGGCGTTTAAGTAAAATGGTATTATCATGCCATTTTACTTATTCGTGTGTTACTGTGGCGCTTGCAGCAGGCGGGGCGACGCTCCTTCGCTCAAATGGAGGAGCCGCCGCTGCCCACTAGTCACAGAAGTTAAAATCTTTATTTTTTTAAAGAATTAAATGGTGACCCTCAGTCATGAGTTTCAATTAAGTGTTATCTCTGACACAATATCCCATAGTTTGAAGTATGTTTGTGGTTTCATGTCAATTGTGCAAGCATGCACCCTATGTACGCACTGTTTGTTGACACATGGTTTTCCCAGTTGTTTTGCCCTGAGTTGCACCCTCAGGCCGGCAATTTCTTCAATTCAAAATTACTACTTTCATCTTTTCCAGAAAACGATTGGGGAATTAAACCTTTCTCCAAAATATTCCTAAACTAGAGTTTGAATAGTTAATAAGCCTCCTGCAATATTTGGGGGTATGTTGCTATTTCCCCCAAATATTCTTGGACTGGAGTCAGAATAGTAAATTTGACATTCCAGTGTCGTCCTCGCCCTGTGGGCAAAGTTCAAAACCAAAAAACACACACACATATTGGGCTTTGGTTAACTAGACATCCAAAGTGTAAGATTTCTGCTGTCGCCAGATCAAGGAAGGAGGACTAGGGCAACTTGTGTTGACCATATTATGCCTGACTGGATCTTCATTTGCAGTATCTCAGGGTTGCATGGGAGTGATGCCTTTACTAATGTCTGTGTTTGTGTAGAATTTCTGTATTTGCTGATAGGGATTGCGCGAAGCACAAATACCAGCGTGTACATCACGATATCAATAATATTGGCTGGGAAAAATAAAATAATGTAACTAGTCCTGTGCGTCATTTTATTGCGTGAGCATAAATGCATGGATTTTACTGTTTTGCTTATGGCCAATATTATCGGGTTCCATACAGAAAGTGGACAGGTCACCGTCTGGAGGGAAAAGTAAGCACGGTCATTTATACTCACCACCAAACGGTGAAACTAAGGATCTGACAATGTAAAGTGTTGTGAAAGTCACGATTTCCACGCATATGCCCCCTTTTGAGTATCTAGGGGCACGTGTACAACGTTTTTTAGCAGTCACAAATGGAGAATCAGGCTGTTTCCTACTGCTAAAACGGCTTCCAGCATGTACTACCCTATTTTGCAAGTCTGTAACCTATTAGCAACTCGCAAAATAGGGTTTGTGAGTCGATATTAGGAAGGGGTGTGCCAAGGGCACCTCTTCCCAACACTGAGTAGCAGGGGCATGTATGAATGTATTGCGACCAAAATCTGGTCGCAAAACATTAATATTTTATCCACTTTATGAAAGAGGTGGTAACCCATTATCAAACGTGAAGGGTTCCCCAAGGGACTCCTTCCCCTTAGTGAATGTGGGAGACAGCATTTTTTAAGAACAGGCAGTGGTCTCACGGATCCCTGACTGCTCTTAAAAAATGAAAAGTTAGCTTTTCATATATATATATATTTTTTAATGCATTCTATTTTCCTTTAAGGAAAACGCGACTGCATTTAAAAAAATGCTTTATTTAAAAAGCAATCACAGACCTGGTGGTCTGCTGTCCCCAACAGGCCACCATCCCTGTGATTACAGTCCATTCCAAATGGGTCGCAAATTGCAACCTGCCTCATGATTATTGATGAGGCAGGTCAATTGCAACCCCCTTGGGAATAGCTAAATGTGTCTGAGACACATTAGTACATTTCATTTTGTGAGTCCCTAATTGCGAGTCACAAAGAATCGCAATTAAAGATTTGGAAAATGAAATGCTCGTAAATCTTTTCTCTAGTGCAAAACCTAGAGCAGTCTCGATGACCACGCCTACTTTGCAAAAATAATTACATAAATAAATACACAACTTTGCTCAAGCTTTATTGTAACTGACTGGTACCCCCGGGGAATCACTTTGTTCAGACTTTTGGTTCTGGCACTCTCACCCGAAAACAAATGAATTTTACTCGAATTAAGGAAGGTTGCAGGAGCAGCCGCCATTGTTTCCTTCTCTGGCTAGGCTGTGCTCCAGGCAGGAAGACCCCCCACATAGGGAAGACGCTCAAGGGCTCCTTCGTGAGAGCTGGCTGACACCTTTCTTTGTATGCCGCATGTCAACTCTAACTTCTCTGGAAGTGGTGCCAGAGAGCTCTGGGATTCCCTGCGGCTGATAATAACTAATTAAACAGTTCACCTAATTAAAACAAAACTCTGTGCCTGGAGAGGGAGAGCGGCTGTCTTTAGATGCCCATCCCCCCCCCCCCATTCACCTACAATGTCTAATTGTGGCACTGCAGCCTTACAAGGCAGCGACCCTGCCTAGGAGAGATGGCACAGCTGGGTCTGAGAATGCTCACTCTGAAGTTCTCCTCTGGCAGCACCCCTTTGCATTCATGGCAAGGACACCTGGATATATTCTGGCATTGACACCGCCTTTGAACCCCTTGCAGCTCTTCAAGTTCTATTGCCAAGTGTTGAAAACTCTGAAATCTTTCAGGCTCAACCCAAATTTGGACATTGATGGGTTCAGATGCCCCAGAGGAGTGGCGCTGTGCGCCCCTCTGAAGATGAGGTGGTCGTTCAATGTGCTGTGACATCGCGTGACCGAAGCGCCTGGAAGTTCCTCCGGTGAGGACCTTGTCTAAACCATCACGCAGTTAAGGTCGATGGTGGATTCCACCTTATGAAACCCACTGATTGGCTGTGAAAGTGGGCCGACCCACACAGATGACACATCAGGAGTTGGTTGGATTACAAGAATACTAATGCATATTATGCAGTGTTTTGCGTTCTGATGGTGCTCTGCGTACAGTTCTTCCAGACATACTTTTTCCACTAAGCTGTAACTGATTGATTGATAGATCCCCAAAGGCTGCTGGAGATCAACAGACAATATGAAAAACCCAAAGAGCAACAGACACTTACCCCTCATTTATGGGGATTTGGCATGGGGTAGTGCAGCAAGGTACTTTGCTCTACTGCCCTACGTCACAGTGAAAAGGAAGGAATGCACGTATTTATCAAATACGGTCCATTCCTGTACTTTCCCCCTACACCGGCGCCGTTTCGGCAGCGTAACGCCAATGCAGGTATCCTTGCACAATGGTGCAGGTGTGCCTGTGTTGCCGACAGGATTGTTTTGGTGCAGGAAGGGGCACCCTCCTGCAGAAAAAGAATCCTGGAAGGCAAAATGCAGCTCACATGGAAAGAGGAAAGAGCAAACAGAAAATAAGTTATTTCTCCTCATTGCGTTTCGCCTGGGGCGGTGCCAGGTTTTGGCACAGCCAAAGGTTTACGTGATTTTGTAAATCTGGGGAAGCATCAAAATCCATGGGTGCTGAGTGGGGAAACCCACTGTAATGGCCATGGAACGCCCCATAGTAAGCCAACGCAATGATTTGCGCTGCCTTGCCTCACCCCATATCTATGAGGCATTCAAACCCGTGCAACGTGGCTTTGTGTGACCTCATAAATATGATTTTGCAGTTTGCGCCGCTGGAGTGTTACAAACAGGGACACTCCGGCGGCGCACAGAGCTCCTAAATATGCCCCTATAAGGCAACCACTAGAGTTGCTACTCACCATCATTTCTAATACTAGCCTAACTTCCTCCAGAGTTCCACTAAACTCTGTAGCGGGGCTGGCCTTAAGCTTGAAAAAGAATGATCCCATCTCAGACTGAAGATCTCTGAACTTGTTCCCATTGGAGAAGGGCTGTGTACTCATAAAGCATGCATGACTGAGAAAGCCCTACACTGAACATCTATGACCTACCTACCACAGCAAATGCATCCTATGGGAAAACAAAAACTTTTGAATTAAAGAAAGATTGGTGATTGGAATCCCCAAGTTCAACAAGCAGACACCACTCCAGAAGACCTCTGCAGGAGCAGCACCCAGGGTCTTGAATGACATGCACCAGAACTGAGCCCTACTCCTGCAAGCATCCCCTTTAATAGAGGAATCGAGAGTTTGTACTCTACTGGTAGTGCACACCTGAAATCTAGTTCAGCAGCTACTTAATTTAAATATCTTATCACCATGATAAAATCGACTCACAGTTTGTAGTTTATAGTTTGACTACGTAAATATCGTTGTGTACATTCAAGTTTGAATAGGTAAATATCTATATGTACTATAGTTATTTGTTTCTTACAAAATCCATTCTCGCTGCGAATAGTAAAGCGCTGTCATAGTGGGATCTGCACCTTGCAAATCTTTAAATAAGTCAAATCATTAAAAAAGAAAAAGACCAACATGCACAAGCAGACATGCAAAAATAACAGACTGTATTAGACATTACCAGACACCTCAAAATCAGCAGTGGCTTCCAGAAACTCAAAGATGAAGAGACACTGCCAGCCACCCAGAAATGGACATGTGCGGTCAGGCTCTATAAGGTCAAATGATCTTTGGTACAGTGTCTACTGCTCCTCATTTTAACACTTGGTAACTAGTGTATGTCCAGTGCAAGACATCACTATTTTGTTTGTCTAAATAACAAGCCCTAAGTGCGACAGGTAAGCCCAGATGTGAGCCTCTTGCTAAGTTGGCCACTGGACTCAAGCTGCCTCTCACCAATAGGACTAACTACCATGATCCATTGGACACGCACACATGTGTATGAGGGGCAGGCACATAAAGAGTTCTCCCAAACTTCTAGGGTGCCCAAGTCTTTGGCTGCAGAGGAGGGTAGGTGACACTTACTGTTAGGCTTCATGGCTGCAACTATTGCACATCATGAAATATGTAGCAGATGTGGCATTACAACCAGAGCTGCCAACTTTGGAACTGGAGATTTAGGTTTGAGTCTCAGCATTGGCTCAAAATTCTATGATTCTGGGCAAATCACACAATCTCCCCGTGCCTAAAAAATGAATGTGACCTGGTGTAATGTGACAGGTGAGCAAGTAAAGTACCTTCGGTTCGAGTTTGAGTTGTTCAAACTGCAAAAATATGCGATTAGAATCAAGGCAAACTACATTCCCCCGAGTACCACGGGACTCTCTTACATTTGCCATGGTGGCAGTCATTATATTGTAGATCCATTGAGTATATGTACTTTGTGTCATCAGTGATGTCATTTGAGATGTCATGAGTGATGTCACTGACCATGTCATGAGTGTTGTAATATGTGAGGTCATAAGCAGTGCATGGGGGGGCATAAGTAATAGTTAGCTTTGGTAGCTATACTGCAGAATTTCACTGGTTTTGTACGAGTGAAATTTTAGCCTAAGTATAACGTCTCTGTTTTAAAAAAATTCTATTTCCTAACTATAACGTCCATGTAACCTTTGGTTTTTTTCACTGAATTTCCAACGTTTTTAAAATTATATTTCCTACTGTAACCTGCAACCTTTGAAAATGAGTGTGTGAGTGAGCGCAAGTGGTGTTGGACTGTCTCAATGGGTGTGTGATTTGGTCAGTGCGTCTGAGTGGGTCTGGGTGTACCTACATAAGTGTCTCACTGGGTGTGTGAGTGGGTGTGTGAGTGTCTGACTGGTTCTGTCAGAGAGTGCATGAGTTTCTGTGTGGGTGTGCGAATGTCTAGGTGGGTCTGTGAGTGAGTACGTGAGCATTTGAGTGGGTCTTTGAGTGGGTGAGTGAGTCTCTCAGTGGGTCTGTGAGTGGGTCAGTGAGTTCTGAGTGGGTCTGTGCATGTGTCTATGTGGGTCTGTAAGTGAGTTTGTGAGTGTCTGAGTGGGTCTGTGAGTGGATGCGTGTGTCAGGTCTCACTGGAAACGATCCCGTAGCCCGGAGTGAACACTTACACATGGAAGAGTGTGGACTACGACTCCAGTCATGCTGCACGTTCAGGAAATGACACGCACGCATGTTTACGTTCCTTTACGGCCATCCTGATAAATTGGTTCCGGGTCAATATACGCAGCCCATTATTCTTAGGATACAGGCAGAGTGTGTGGGATCGGGACCCGGTCTGCTAAGGGTGCATATTGCACCACGCACTTTTTCTCTGGAACCAGCGGCTCATTTTCTGGGGATGTGAAGGAAGTGACCTGATTAGGGCAACCCGGGTCACTCGCGACCACCTCTCAGCCTTCCACACAAAGGAAGAGTTGTTCAGACAGTAGAGAATACAAACCAAGTTCTTTATCAGTATTGCGCTGCAGCGTAGCCCAGTCTGACCAGCCTCATAAGATAGATGCAGAGGGACTGGTCTTCACAAGCATAAAGGTAACAATTACACGTTTCGTAACTAGACAGGAACACGCCCACCCAGTAACTTTCCACAGGGAGACAGCTTTAGACAAAGGGGCACACAGAGATGAGCTAAGAGTCTGAGACCGGGCACACATTTTCTCTCTGGCAAGGTCATCCTGTCTGTACCCGCAGCTGGAATAGTGGGAGCGAACCTCTATCTATAGTGATAGGAATGTGCTAATGAGCAACTTTCTCATGCTTTCAGCAAGGCCTAACCTTGGAGACACAAATACATCGGCACATCTTTTAGCAATGAAAGCAGAAATAAGTTTTAATCTTTGTTCAAAATGGCGGCTGGCCAGAAAACGGTGCCATGAATGCTAACTAAACACAGAACAAAGCATAAACAATATGACAGTAATATTTCAATAGCATTAGCATTTATGGCTAAATTGAATTATTACCATTAGGTAAGGGTCTTACAAGTCTAAAAGAAAGGAAAAAATGTTCAGACATAGACAGTAATACAATTTGTCAGTATTAAGAAATAGCTATTATTCGATATGCGTATGGACATTAACACTCAGTATTGCCCAGTCATTCAGTATCAGGAATAGAAGTTGCAAGGGATGAGGCGGAACCGAAAATGCCCTCATCTATCTGCATCATCTTGTGAACATCCGTCTGCAGCATAATCGAAGCAGTATCACAAACTGTCTTCTGCGGATTTGGGGAAAGGAGTGTTGTACAATAAGAGCAGCATAAGGGGAGACACTGCACCAGAATGCAACAGAAAATCAGAACTACAACAAAGTATATTACCCTTTCCAAAACCCAACCCCATCCACCAAAGAGGGACCAACTCCAATTTCCGCTCTGCAGCCCTTTGACATGCTCCAAAATATCTAAAATGTGTTGGGTAATATTCTTTTCCATATTTGTAATCCCCACTACACACTGGTCGCCCACTACCGTGCACAAACCACCGTATGAAACCAACCGCATATCTTGTTTGTTTAGAGTAGACTCGCATACTTTCCAATTGGGTGGTGATGTCACGTAAGGCCGCTACTGTGGAGTTAGACAGTATCTGCAACTTACATCCATAATATTCCCTAGCTCTTTCTCCTCTAGAGATAGCAGTACCACCAAATGTAATAATGGAGGACAGTATATACCCAAAGGTGATACCATTACTATAATTATTGACTTCCAGATCTGCCAAACCGTCACAAAATTCTTTAGTTAGTGTTCTTTTCACCTAACGGAAAACAGGCTTGGGTTTAGCATGTTTGCAAGGAAACCGAAAGGCAACACCATTGATAGGGCTACATCGTCTGTACATGATAGACATTAGAGTAAGTACCATTAGATAACAAATAAAACCCCGGGGTGTGCAAAAATTGGCCTATCATAATCCACAGCAGAATATCTGGAATTCATTCCAAAGGTATTCGGGTCTTTATCATTGACTTGGGGAATCGTACTTTTATGCCGCACGGTGCCTGAGCAGTTCACATACAAATCAGTATCTGTGCTATTTACAATGGGACAGCAAGTAGGATAATATCTGGCCTCTCAGGTAACCACCAAATCTTTATAATGCCAGCCTACTAGAGTAATATTCTGATCATTCATGTGGTAGTTATTGAAATAGGTATCATTAGCGCATCCTGGATAGCCCATTCCCCGTGGTTTTCTGTAATGTAGGCAAGGACCCTGACAGGAAAGGCCAAAGGTTCCAGAAACTTCTCATAATTCGGGGGGCTTAGTGTAAGTATAGTTCAGGAGAGACAATGGATAAGTAGTCCATAAGTTAGTGACTGAGTCGGTAGGGTAACAAGGTGTTCCTTGTCCAAAGAATCTCAAATGTGTATCTAAAAATATTTTGTTTTGGGACTGATCTCTTATTTCTAGGCAAAGAGACAACCTTTACTTTTCCTGACAATATTACACTTTTTTATTCTCCGATATCCATATCATCCCACATAATATCAAAAGCAACAAAACCATAGATAGAAACAACACAAAATATTTTCTTTTTAAGTGACCACACCATCATAGATTGAGCAACAAGGAACACAGGCTGCTCCTCGTCAGCCATGGGTCGGCCAAATGGGTACATGAAGACCAGAGGAAAAGAGTGGCAATGGAGCAAATGGCAAGGGGAGTGAAAAGGAGAAAAAGGACAAATTTAGTCCAGCGTCCTTCGAAGAGCCGTCGCTGGCAGGCTCCTATTGTTCATATGCGTTGGCGCTATTGAGCACCGGCGGTGGTGCTATTAGTCCAAGCTCTTCATCACAGTCCACGTTGCAGGATAACGTACTCCCCTCCAAGAGAGCACACTCACCGAATCCTGTTCACCACATTCAGGAACAGAGCACCAATCTCCCTTTCCCTAAGCTATCTTTGGTACCACAGACAAGGTCTGTGAGTGGGTGTACATGTCTCAGTTCATCTGTGAGTGGGTACATGAGTGTCTGAATGGGACTGTGAGAGTGTCTGAGTTGTTCTGTGAGTGGATGCATGAGTGCCTTAGTGAGTTCTGCCTGTTCTCTGCTCATTTTCTGCCTTTTTCTGCTAGTTTCTTACCTTTATTTTGCCTCTTTCTGGTCCTTTCTGATCTAAATTTTACCTCTTTCTGCTCGTTTCTA
The DNA here is from genome assembly GCF_964204655.1 of Triturus cristatus. NCBI lineage: Eukaryota > Metazoa > Chordata > Amphibia > Caudata > Salamandridae > Triturus > Triturus cristatus. The sequence continues at coordinate 901,697,270 of NC_140586.1, forward strand.
ACCTTTATCTTGCGTCTGTCTGCTTGTTGCTAACCTGTATTGTGCCTCTTTTTCCTTGTTTCTGACCTTTATTTTGCCCCTTTCTGCTTGTTTTTTTACCTCTATTTTGCCTCTTTCGACTTGTTACTGGCTTTTATTTTGCCTCTTTCTGCTCATGGCTGACCTTCACTTTGCCTCTTTCTGCACATTGCTGATCTCTACTTTGCATCTTTCTGCTAGTTTCTCACCTTTAACTTGCCTCTTGCTGCTGGTTTTGTGGAGCCATTTATGGCCCTGGGGGCTGGCGGGACCCTGGGCCATAAATGGCTCCACGAGGAGGGCCGGGCAGCCCACAGCAATCGTAAAAGATGGCCGACCCCGGGTCCGGGGTCTGCAACCGATCTGTTACATTAATTTTTGTCAGCCCCGGGATGGTGAAGGTACTCAGGTCTGCTGGGGGCCCATGCAGCCCACCCAACCTAAATTCAATGAATTGCACTGGGGAGTTGGAAGTCCCCGGGGCTATGGTGGGGCTGCACAGGCTTCTCTGCATTGATTTAACTTCATTTTCCCTGGGAAGTGGCTGTTCCTGGGGTGCTATAGTGCCCCGGGGAGATGGCACTCGCCGGGGCTGCACACGCCCCCCATTAATTTGATTTGATTTTCTTCAGGGTGGTGGCGGGCCTCAGGGCTGTGGGGAGGCTGTGTGGGACACCACATCAATTTAACTTGTTTTGCCTCAAGGAGGTGCAGTCCCCAGGGTTTTTGTATGCCTAGGTGGGGGCCCTGCGCACCCCCCTCTTTCATATAATTACTCACGCCCCTGGGACCGGGCCCAACAGGGGCTAAATATTAAAGGAGCGTTGGAGACCGCGCTTTTATTTTTTTGGTGCAAGCTGCAGATCCTGCATATGTCTCGCCTAGTTTTCTTTTTTTTAAATGCCTCTTTTGCCCCGTGGAGTCACAGCGGGACCTCCCCAAGAGGCCTAGGGAGTCAGGGTATTCCTACCCTGCCCCCTTGTATTTTTTGAAACTTCCTGTTTGAAGTGTTGGCAGCCAATCACATTTGAGCATGGGGAATGTTGGATCCTCGGAGGATCTGCAGCCCTAGATATACAATTTTTTTCCCCAAAAAATGTCTCCAAAACTACAGAACGGATTTACACCAAATAGCAAAAAGCACTCTTTCTGGACCAAGAGCTAGCTTTCTGCCAAGTTTGGTGTAATTCCGTCCAGCAGTTCGGTCTGTAGCCATGTTCAAAATTCCCCATGGGAATTAACATTGGAAAAATACAATATTTGACCCAACCCCTTCTTCTCAGACCCCACTTGAGATCACCCCAAAAATTCCATGCACAAGACTCACTATGACACTTTTTGGGGTTAAAATTTTATGAAGATTCATCAAGCGGAGCTAAAGATATAGACAAGTGAAAAAAACTATTTTCCTATGGAAACATGGTTCTAACTATAACTATCCCAATTTTGTCTAACTATAACTACACACTAGCAACCGCAAAGGAATTGTTTCGACTTATACTGGGCGCTCCCTAGTGTCTGGACAAAGCTAAACTTCTCTGAAGAGCTGTAATGACAGCGAAACATGTGTCAGGGGTTGCTTTTATTCATTTCAGGTTGGCTTGGATGGTATTTTGACATTAAACAAAAAAAGACCTGATTGAAGACGGCAAGAACAAATTTTCTTTTGTAAAACTGGAGGCGGAGGGCTACAACCTCAACCCGCTTGATGGTTATATCCAATTACCAGTCTTATCCAGTCCCCAAAGGCCCAGGAATATTATTTATTTATAGACATATGTTTATCAGTCCAATCTCTACAACAGACCCTCTACTGAAAAGGTGTGTGTAAGTAACAGACAAATTGTGTGAAGGTGAGAGAGTCCCTCACGTACGCTTCACCAGAGGAGCTGCTGGTAGGTTCTTACCAGTTTGCCCATGTTTCTCATCATCGGTAACTCTCTCACCAGTGAGAAAAAAAAAGAACAATGGGTGTCCAGTCAAAGGAAGACAGTGATATGTGTATGTCTAAAAAAGACCCCGCAATGTGCATATGAATAAAGTTTTACTCCAAAAATAAAATTGAGTTAGGACCCACGTGCATCAGGTTCCAATTTTATTTGAGATTGTGAGCCTACTCAAATTTTTAAAAACAAGTTGCACGTTGTAGACCACTTAAAGATGGGCCAACATATTTCATTGCCTGTCCAATGTTGCGGTAATTTCGTCAGGGCTTGAGGTCTCAGATCACCTCAGTGGACTCCAACTTTATACGGAGAGTGACTGATAAACACAGACCAAGAACATTAGTTAAACCCCCCCAACCGGTTAGGCCATCCTCCATTGCTTCTACTAGATGTTAAAAATCAAATTTATATAGCACCATTATTAATGTATAGTTACCACGCGGTAGCCAAGGGCAGTCATACCGGCTCCCCACCGCGCCAGGGGGTATTGCTTTCAAACGGAAGTCCCCCACCGGCACCTGCGGCTGCCGCTAATGTGCCTGCAAAGATACACATCCCATGTTCGATGGCTTCAAATGGGGAGTATAAGCTGGTCAGTACGACCCATTACGGTGTATCAAAACACAATAAGGAAAACACGTTTATATCGTCCTGCCACTACTTGTTTTTAGTATATCAAAGCACATCATACTTCCCAAAAGCACACACAGCTAGCAAGGCAGAATTACATCGTACTGCCATGTCAGCCCGTCATCTCTGGGCTTATTAACTCATGCTATTCACTCACTTTATACTGGCCAAAGTACCGCCCATATCTTTTAGGATTCCATAGAGGAGAGAATTCCCTCATCATTCATCAAGACCACAAGCACACCATTAACGCGTCTACCCAATCGGTAGACCTTTTCTCGTTCCAGCGTGCTTTACCTCTCATCGCGCTCTGTTTTCAACTGCGCGTACCGGAAGGGAAACACTACATGACCTCATCAGCTGGCACATCACATCGGAGCCCTGACGTATTTGAATGGTGTTGTTTTCTATTTAAACGGCGATTTACTGGAGGTTTTCAAATATGGAACATAGGCCCCTGCTATAGAGTCCACCACCCATGTCAGTAAGCATCTACAGGTACATCCAAGTGTGTCCCCTCCCAGTTCATAGTGCCCTACCTTTTGACTACAACTCACTGATATGTAGTCACATAGGCCAAACAGTATTAGGTGCAGTTCTTACTATGCACACAATCCTACCTCAATCCTACCTCAATGAACTCAGATGTTCATATAAACACCTTGTATATGATTATGTAGAATGACTCCTCCAACTCAATCAAGGAAGATATTCTCACCGAGACCAGGGATGCAGCCAGCATCTCTTTGGTGGGGACCCGCAGTATTATATGGACACATTCCTTGACTATAGTGTTCCATCTACTGATCTTGTTCCACTCAATAAAATCATTTAGGCCGACCTGGACCGCTTTTGCAGAATAAATCCAACAGGCCTCTTTTCTTGCTAGGGTCCCTTCTACATTGTGTGCCTCACAGATTACTCGTTCTAGTACAGTCCATTTAAAAGCTCTGTGATCATGGCATTGTTCCTTGAAATGACGTACCAAACGTGTTGTCAATTTTCCTGCCTTTATTGTACTCAGATGTTCGTGAATTCGTACCTTGATTTTATGGCTGGTTAGACCACACTCACAGGTAAGACTTTATACCACGGTGGTAGTGTTGCAGTTACTGAATTTGTTCTGATACCACATTTTACCACTCAGCAACTGCACACTACTCGTTTTTCAGTCAAATCACACACAGAACAACTGCCACAAGGGTAGTGTCCGAGCGGGATAGTTGAGTTTTTTATGTGCTGACACGGCCTTTTAGATTACTGGCTCGCTTGAACGCAAACCTGGGTGGTGGCATCTTGAAATCAGTTGTAGATAGCAATGACCAGTGTTTCCTAATGACTTGTCGTACTCGAGTAGACAAGGGATCATAAGTCCATGACCACCGACAGGCAATCACTTCTCTGTCTGGTATTCCTATCAAGAAGAGCATCTCGAGGTGTATTTAAAGCCCTTTTATTGGCTCGTTTCATCACCTTAGTAGGATACGCCCTGTGTACCAACTTGTCAGCTAGATTCCTAGATTGCTCCAAATATGCCTCCGTAGAGGAACAGTTCCTGCGGTATCGCAGGAACTGACCTACGGGGAGATTGTCCCTAAGGGACCTCGGATGGAAAGATTGGTAGTGGAGCAATGAGTTCCTGTCTGTGGGCTTTTGATGTACAGTGGTACATAGTTTATTATTAACCACTGAAATGTCCAGATCCAAGTATACTGCCATCTGATTGCTCCACGTCCAGGTGAACTTAAGACAACTGTCTAATTCATTAAGCCAGTTAAGGAATTCTAAAAGGTCAGTCTCAGATTCAGACCAGTTGCAAAGCACATCATCAATGTACCTCTCCCAGAGGCAAATATTCCTCTGGAAGGGGTTGGATGTGTGGTAGATATAGTTTTCCTCAAACTGGCCTAAATAAATGCAGGCCAGGCGCATATGTAGCACCCATGGATGTTCCCGACACTTGGAGAAACAGCTGGTTCTTAAGGCTGAAATAATTTCTTGTTAGAGACAACTCTATACATTGCAGCACAAAATGACTGGGGTGTGTCATAAAACCAGTCTTGAGCCCCAAGAGCATGCGCTGCTGCCACCAGCGTGGCATCTTGGGGTATGCTGAGGTAAAGTGACTCAATATCTATGGTCACCAAGATATTATTTGTAGGATCAAACTCTACTTCGTCAAGGATTTTTAAAATGTCCGCTGTATCTTGGACATAAGAGGGCTGTTTTAACACTGACTCCCTGCAAATCGGGACAGTGGTTCAAGGACAGACTGCATCCCTAAGACTATGGGGCGGCCTGGAGGCGGTCGTTTCTCCTTATGACTTTTTGGTAGTATGTAAAAAGCCGGTGTCCTAGGTTTAGGATTCATAAAAAATTCTGCCTCTTTACTAGTGATCCACTTTTTCTCTCTTGCTTGTTCCACAAGTGTCTTAATCAGAGATTGTAGTTCACTCACTGGGTCCCTGAGGAGCAGTTGATAGTTTTCACTTGCCCCAAATAGTCTTTGAACTTCAGTCTCGTAGTCTCTGGTATTCATTACAACCACTGCCCCGTCCTTATCGGCTGCGTTTATAGTAATTGCCTCATTATCCTGCAAAGACTTAACTGCCTGCCAGTCATCACGGCTCATGTTGTTAAATGTACGTTGGCTCTTAGATTGCTCTAAAACAGTTATGTCATGGAGCACCGGTTGCTCGAATACCACCACCTCAGGTCCTACAGATGAAAACACAGGACAGAACTGAGAGGGCCAAGGTAAATCTGTTGAAAATAGTGAAGGGGGGGTCACAGTTATTATTTTCAAAGGATTTCTTAAGCTTGATCTTCTTCATAACGTCTTGAAATTCCATCCTTAGTTTAAAAGAGTCATGTTGAGGAGTGGGTACATATCCCAAACCTTTATTCAAAATACGCAGTTCACTGCAAGTTCATACATGGTCAGATAAATTAACCACTATATTATTCATAGGGGAGTTCTGCCCTAACAGGCGAGTTATTCGTGGTGAATAGGTTTGATGTGGCTGAACCTGATTCTGATGTGCCCGGCCTCTGCCTCTCTGTCCTCCCCCTCTGTTGCCTCTCTTATTCTGTCCTAAAAAATACCTCAACAGAGCTCCTGGATCTTTGTTGGACCTATTCTGGGGATCAAATCTCACTCGGTTCTGATTTGAGGACTGTGCACCTGTCTCTTCTTCCTCGATACTGGCATTATCGAATGTCCAGTTTTGAGGAGTTCTTCTGGCATGTTGGCGTCCACCCCTTTGATAGTTAGATTGTTGTGGTTGCTCGCTGCCTGGTTGGTATTATTTGTCTTCCACGTAGGGGAATGCCCACTCGTGGGAGATTCGATCTAAATTGCGTTTAAGCCCCTTAATTGTTTGATTGACCATATAATTTTTATAGTCTGCAAGGTCCCCCTGAATGCGCAGCAGCTGCTCCTCAGTATCAGTGAGAGTAGTATCCCGCCTGATCGCTTCCTCAAGCTCCAAAATCTCTTTTAATAGTTCTTCACTAAGTCTTTTAGCTGTGTTTATAATTAGAATGTGCCAGTCCCGGGTGCATTTATTTGTGATGTAACTCCAATCCACCCGGAACTGTTTGTCCTCTAGGAATATTTTGGGTTAAATTCTAACTATAAGACTAGCTGGAGCGGCGCCTGCTCGAAGGTACTCTGTCATTAAAACCCCTTGTAGGGCAACCCTTACTTGTAGTTTTTTTGTGTTGCTCAACTTTTCCCACTCCTCTCTAGCTGGTGGTATTTTTCCAATCCAAAGCTGTAATACTGTACCTGAAGTGGTAAAAGGCTTTGGCCAGTTTACTGCTCGGCGAGGACAGCACTGTGCTAATCCTCTGCTTAAAGACTTTGCTGCAGGAATGGCAAAAGACTTTGGGGCACATGCATCAAGTATTTTACCGGTCGCAAACGGGCGATTCGCAGAATCGGCCCGTTTGCGACCGATAAAATGCTATTTCCGATGCATCAAGCCCAAAGGCATTTGCAATTAAGGAAATCACAATTTTGGGGGATTACCTTAATTGCAAATGCACATTGTAATTCCCTAAATGGGATGCATCATGCATTCGCAAATTGCGTTTTCGCAATTTGGAATTCCAAATTACCATCAACTTCATTTTGATGGTAATTTGCAATTTCTTAGAAAAATGCATAACATTGCATTTTCTAAGTGCCATGTGGCACGCACATATTCCCTTAGGGCAAAGGGCATATGTGTGCGCCACATATGCACACATGCCAATTTTGGGAATGCAGCAGGGTGGCCTTTTGGCCCCCTAGCACCCTTTAAATAGCATTAGCAATTTGCGAGAACCTATTTGGTACTGCCAAATTGCGAAAAAAAGTCATTCCTTAATTGCGAGTCGCCATTTGTGAGTCGCTATTAAGGAATTTGCAGGAATCACAATTTTGTTTGCGAATCCTACATGCATAAGGAATTGTGATTCCTAAATAGCGATACCCTAAAAATCGCTATTTAGGAAGCGCAAATCCATTCTTTGATGCATGTGGCCCTTTGTCCCTTTCTGTCTCGGTGTGGATGGCACTGTGCTAATCCTATGCTTAAAGACTTTGATAGAAAAGCAGACATTTGAAGTGAGCAAATTTAGAGTGTCGCTGGTGTTGAGGGTGCTCTTCACAGGATCTGCTTTCTACATAAACTTAAGAACTACCCAGAGTTCTCTGCTTCTTTTTTGCATAATTTATGCGTCACTCTAGGCCTGAAAGGGTTTTGTTTTGACTTATACTGGGTAACTCCCTTGTGTCTGGACAAAGCTAAACCTCTCTGAAGAGCTCTAATGAGAGCGAAACACGTGCCAGGGGTTGCTTTTATTTATTTCAGGTTGGCTTGGATGGTATTTTACCAATCCAAAGCTGTAATACTGTGTCTGGAGTGGTAACAGGTTTGGCCATTTTATAGCTCGGCATGGATGGCACTGTGCTAATCCTATGCTTAAACACATTGATAGAAAAGCAGACATTAGAGGTGAGCAAATTTAGAGTGTCACTGGTGTTGAGTTGCACAGGAGCTGCTTTCCACCTAAACTTGAGAACTACCCACAGTTCTCTGCTTTTTTTTTGCATAACTTATGCATCACTCTATGCCTGAAAAGGTTTTGGTTTGACGTATACTGGGTGCTCCCTTGTGTCTGGACAAAGCTAAACCTCTCTGAAGAGCTGTAATGACAGCGAAACGCATGTCATGGGCTGATTTTATTCATTCATTCATTCATTCATTCAACGTTGTCCCCCGTTTGAGGAATAAACATTAAACTTTCCAAACCTATAGCTTTTTCAACATCTGCAGAGGATGGAGAGTTTTGCAGTGATTGCTCAAGGGGATGGAAAGATAAAAGGGGAGTGCCAGACGTGTTTTTCCACCAACGCTGTTTCCATAGACATTTATATAGGACGTAGAACGAAAACGGCAGAACGAATTTCCATGAAATTTGCCAGGATTATACATTACGGTGTGCAGATAATCTTTTTGGGTACTACAATTATTTAGGGTAAGTTCTTGTACACAAAAGTCATTTTAACGTAGTAATATCTGTTGTTGCGATACTGTTTAAACCTACTCCTATCCTAAAGGAGTGAAAAAACAAGGTTTAAGGGCCTCACGAAAAGGAATGTGGGATTGGAGACTGGAGACTGGAGATGGAGTGAGGGAGCAAATTCCACAACTTGGATGCAGCCACTGAGAAGGCTCTGCCTCCCTCACCGCTGAGTTTTGCACATGCAACATAGTCTGGTAGAGGTGATATTGTGTGCCACTTTGTTTCCAATGTCAAAGGTTGTAATTGGACATAAAGAGGACCCAATACCATGCACACACCCTATTTCAGAGATGACTTTTAGAAGGAGGAAATAAGGATCATGGGTTAAAAGCATTGGATCTGCGTTAAACATTTTAAGTGTGAGTCCTAGGCCTCCCAACATGCACTGTGTGATTCTGAACACATATCTTTCTTCCATCAGATTCTGATGAAAGGGGGAGACAGGAAGTTGCCTGATCTGCCAATAAGCTCTATGCAATTGCATCCATTCCTTCAACTGACAGTCTCTGACATTCTGGAGACTACCTAAGCCTTCTGCCCCACCCCTCCCCCCCCCCGACCATAGCTCATGATTTTAATATCCTACATAAATATATTAGTAGTGCAGTAATTCTGCTCCTCCTAGGCTTGGCAGCCTTCAGAGCGAGTCTGTACAATGAAACATGCTTAATGCCTTCCCCTTTGCTAATTAGATCACATTTAATTAGTTACAAGAAACTCATTGTTCTTTTACATACTGTTGCCTTTATTAATTTATAACAGCAGAGGCAGTATTTAGATCCAAGTCACGCCAATAAATAACCTTGAAATGAATTTAATTGAAAGAAGCTGTGAGGGAGGGAGCAGAGGTCAAAGAAGGAGTGAGGAGAATAGCACAAAGGAGAGAAGATGGGATTAAAAGGAAGAAAAAAGGAAGGGAATTAGAGGAAGAAAGGAGAGCATGTCGGGAAAGAGGGGGAGGTGGGAAGGGGGAGAGAGGAGGAGGGAAAAGAGAACGTTGAGAAGGAGAGAGAGACAGTGAGAGGAAAAAAAGGGGAAGACAGTAAGAGAGGAAGGAGTGGAATGAATGGAGAAGGAAGAAGGTGAAAGGAGAGAGAAAGAGGAGCAATGAAAGACAGAAGTGGACTAGAGAGGAAGTGGAGGAGAGGTGGAGGCGAGAGAAAAAGATTTGGAATGCGGGTAGAAAGGGGAGAGAGAGTAGGGTGGGAGGGAGGAAGGAAGAGGTGGGTTGAAGGGAAAAAGAGGTTGGTAGGATAGTACCTTAGAGAGAGACAATTGAAAAAAGGAGAGACCTGGAGCAAGAGTGAGAGTAGGGGATTTATAGAGAGGAGAAAGAGAAAGAGAACTTAAACGATTAACAATTCACTCTCCAGTGGTAAGTTTACTACACATGGCACATTTACCTCTGTATTGGCTGCCACCCACTGAGCTGTCTTCTTTGATTTATTCATAAACTAGGACAAACTACAGGTAGATCAAAAACATTTTGATTAATAAAATGCAACTTCCTGACTGGTAGAAAGAGTGATGCCCGTGGACGGCCTTGTGGTCACAATCCCTCCCATGGACTGGCACTGCCTGTAGACCTCCATGCTAACTGTCAGTGTGCCGTATTGTGTACTGTGTAAGCGCTTTAAGAGCATGTGGGGTCTTCTCTCCCTTAAAGAAGGTGCAATGATTTTCTGGTTTCATTTGGAGTTTGTTATTTTGCCTGCATTGGATAAATACGGTGCATTCCTGTCCCTTCACTTTGACATAGGGTAGCGCAGCAGGGTGACTTGCGGCCCTGCCCTCAGTCAAAACCCCATAACTGAGTCCATTAATCTCCCTGTGCCTAAAACAATGTAGTCTGACCTTGTGTAATGTAATGTGATGGTTGTATAGAGCGCCCCAATGCTCTTGCGCTGAGTTTGCGCTATGTAAAGATGAAAATAAAAAGTACTGCCACGAAAGACAAGAAAAAGGGACAATCAAAAATATTTAGTGATTGGGTCCCTATCCTGTTACAGTCGTTTTATTGTACCAAGATGTAGCCTCAGCTTCTGCTGCGCATGTGAAACCAGAACTCACCAGGCCTATGTGGCGATGTCCCTCCAATCCATCCATACAGGCTCATCCTTGGTGCACTTGTGCGACAGACCCTCAAAGCCTCTGTGTGTGCCTGGCACAGAGTCAGGCTCATTCTTGGTGCCCTTGTGTGACAGACCCTCATGGCCTCTGTGTGCGCCTAGCACAGAGTCAGGCTCATCCTTGGTGCACTTATGTGATAGGCCGTCATGGCCTCTGTGTGCGCCTAGCACAGAGTCAGGCTCAGGCCTTGGTGCACTTGTGTGACAGACCCTCCAAGCCTCTGTGTGTGCCTGGCACAGAGTCAGGCTCAAGCTTTGGTGCACTTGTGTGACAGACCCTCATGGCCTCTGTGTGCGCCTAGCACAGAGTCAGGCTCAGGCCTTGGTGCACCTGTGTGACAGCCTGTCATGGCCTCTGTGTGCACCTTGCACAGAGTCAGGCTCAGGCCTTGGTGGACTTCTGTGACAGACCCTCAAAGCCTCTGTGTGTGCCTACCACAGAGTCAGGCTCAGGCCTTGGTGCCCATGTGTGTCAGACCCTCATGGCCTCTGTGTGCGCCTAGCACAGATTCAGACTCAGGCCTTGGTGCACTTGTGCGACAGACCCTCATGGCCTCCGTGTGTGCCTAGCACAGATTGAGACCAAGGCCTTAGGTGCGCTTGTGCGAAAGACCATCATGGCCTCCGTGTGCGCCTAGCACAGAGTCAGCCTCAGGCCTTGGTGCACTTGTGTGACAGACCCTCACGGCCTCTGTGTGCGCCTAGCATAGAGTCATGGCTCAGGCTTTGGTGTGCTTGTGAGACAGACCCTCACGGCCTCCATATGCCCCTAGCACAGAGTCAGGCTCAAGCTTTGGTGCACTTGTGCGACAGACTCTCAAGGCCTCCATGTGCACCTAGCACAGAGTCAGGCTCAAGCTTTGGTGCACATGTGTGACAGACCCTCAAAGCCTCTGTGTGCGTCTAGCACAGGGTCAGCCTCAAGCTTTGGTGCACTTGTCTCACAGACCCTCATGGCCTCTGTATGCGCCTAGCACAGAGTCAGGCTCAAGCTTTGGTGCACTTGTGTGACAGACCATCAAGGCCTCTGTGTGCGCCTAGCACAGACTCAGGGTCAAGCCTTGGTGCACTTGTGTGACAGACCCTCATGGCCTCTGTATGTGCCTAACACAGAGTCAGGCTCAAGCTTTGGTGCACTTGTGTGACAGACCCTCATGGCCTCCGTGTGCGCCTAGCACAGAGTCAGCCTCAGGCCTTGGTGCACTTGTGTGACAGACCCTCACGGCCTCTGTGTGCGCCTAGCATAGAGTCATGGCTCAGGCTTTGGTGTGCTTGTGAGACAGACCCTCACGGCCTCCATATGCCCCTAGCACAGAGTCAGGCTCAAGCTTTGGTGCACTTGTGCGACAGACTCTCAAGGCCTCCATGTGCACCTAGCACAGAGTCAGGCTCAAGCTTTGGTGCACATGTGTGACAGACCCTCAAAGCCTCTGTGTGCGTCTAGCACAGGGTCAGCCTCAAGCTTTGGTGCACTTGGCTCACAGACCCTCATGGCCTCTGTATGCGCCTAGCACAGAGTCAGGCTCAAGCTTTGGTGCACTTGTGTGACAGACCATCAAGGCCTCTGTGTGCGCCTAGCACAGACTCAGGCTCAGGCCTTGGTGCACTTGTGTGACAGACCCTCATGGCCTCTGTATGTGCCTAACACAGAGTCAGGCTCAAGCTTTGGTGCACTTGTGTGACAGACCCTCAAGGGCTCTGTGTGCGCCTAGCACAGAGTCAGGCTCAAGCTTTGGTGCACTTGTGTGACAGACCCTCCAAGACTCTGTGTGCGCCTAGCACAGAGTCAGGCTCAAGATTTGGTGCACTTGTGTGACAGACCCTCCAAGACTCTGTGTGCACCTAGCACAGAGTCAGACTTATTCCTGGTGCACTTGTATGACAGACCCTCAAGTCCTCTGTATGCGCCTAGCACAGAGTCAGGCTCAAGCTTTGGTGCACTTGTGTGACAGACCCTCATGGCCTCTGTATGCGCCTAGCACAGAGTCAGGATCAAGCTTTGGTCCACTTGTGTGACAGACCCTCAAGGCCTCTGTGTGCGCCTAGCACAGTCAGGCTCAAGCATTGGTGCACTTATGTGACAGACCCTCCAAGCCTCTGTGTGCGCCTAGCACAGAGTCAGGCCCATTCCTGGTGCACTTGTGTGACAGACCCTCAATGCCTCTGTGTCGCCTAGCACAGAGTCAGGCTCAAGCTTTGGTGCACTTGTGTGACAGACCCTCCCCTGTGTGCGACTAGCACAGAGTTAAGCTCAAGCTTTGGTGCACTTCTGTGACAGACCCTCATAGCCTCTGTGTGCGCCTAGCACAGAGTCAGGCTCATCCTTGGTGCACTTGTGCGACAGACCCTCCAAGTCTCTGTGTGCGCCTAGCACAGAGTCAGACTAAAGCTTTGGTGCACTTGTGTGACAGACCCTCAAGGCCTCTGTGTGCGCCTAGCACAGAGTTAAGCTCAAGCTTTCGTGCACTTCTGTGACAGACCCGCAAGGCCTCTGTGTGCGCCTATCACAGAGTCAGGCTCAAGCTTTGGTGCACTTGTGTGACAGACCCTCATAGCCTCTGTGTGCGCCTAGCACAGAGTCAGGCTCAAGCTTTGGTGCACTTGTGTAACAGACCATCAAGGCCTTTGTGTGACGCCTAGCACAGAGTAAGGCTCAAGCTTTGGTGCACTTGTGCGACAGACCCTCCAAGTCTCTGTGTGCACCTAGCACAGAGTCAGGCTCAAGTTTTAGTGCACTTGTGTGACACACCCTCAAGGCCTCTGTATGCACCTAGCACAGAGTCAGGCTCAAGCTTTGGTGCACTTCTGTGACAGACCCTCAAGGCCTCTGTGTGCGCCAAGCACATATTCAGGCTCAAGCTTTGGAGCACTTGTGTGTCAGACCCTCCAAGCCTCTGTGTGCGCCTAGCACAGAGTCAGGCTCAAGCTTTGGTGCACTTGTGTGACAGACCCTCAAGGCCTCTGTGTGCGCCTAGCACAGGGTCAGGCTCAAGCTTTGGTGCACTTGTGTGACAGACCCTCCAAGTCTCTGTGTGCGCCTAGCACAGAGTCAGGCTCAAGCTTTGGTGCACTTCTGTGACAGACCCTCAAGGCCTCTGTGTGCACCTAGCACAGAGTCAGGTTCAAGCTTTGGTGCACTTCTGTGACAGACCCTCAAGGCATCTGCGTGCGTCAAGCACAGAGTCAGGCTCAAGCTTTGGTGCACTTGTGTGTCAGACCCTCCAAGCCTCTGTGTGCACCTAGCACAGAATCAGGCTCAAGCTTTGGTGCACTTGTGTGACAGTCTCTCCAAGCCCCTGTGTGTGTGTAGCACAGAGTCATGGCTCAAGCTTTGGTGCACTTGTGTGACAGGCCCTCAAGGCCTCTGTGCGCGCCTAGCACAGAGTCAGGCACAAGCTTTGGTGCACTTGTGTGACAGACCCTCATGGCCTCTGTATGCGCCTAGCACATGGCTACAAACTAAGGAGGTTAGATCGCCCCAACCGCCCGGGTGGTGGCCTCGCCATCGCACACAAATCATCCCTCCAACTCTCCACGCCCAGCACTAACATCACTCTTCCCAACTTAGAACACCTCCACTTTCAGATCCACACCAACCCCAGGACTACGCTACGAGGCTCGCTCATCTACAGACCACCAGGACCTCGCGCCCAAGCTACGACCGCCATCACAGAACTCGCCGCATCTCACGCCATCGCCTCAACGGACTACATTCTGCTCGGAGACCTAAACTTCCACCTCGACAATCACCAGGACCCCGACTCAAATACGCTACTTGAGAATCTCTCCAACCTGGGACTCAATCAACTGGTAAACTCACCCACCCACATTGCAGGGCACACTCTGGACCCCATCTTCATGGTAGGGTCAAACATCCTTGTCACCCACACCTCCCAGCACTCCTGGACAGACCACCACTGCATTCATTTCACTTTCACTTCCAGCACCGCACCCAAACAAGCCCCACGCCCACCTCGATGAAACTGGAGTAGGATCACCAAGGACCTTCTCAACTCCACCCTCCTCCACGACCCCCCTTTAGCCACCACCGACACCGACAACGCTGCACTTGAACTCCACCAATGGATCACCAGCTGCGCCGATAAACTAGCCCCTCTGCGGCAGCCCACCACCAAACGTCCGCCAAAAGCAGCCTGGTTCACAACAGAACTCCTAGAGGCCAGACACACCTGCAGACGCCTCAAGAAAACGTGGAGGAACCAGAAGACCTCGGAAGCCCACACCTACCATAGGAGCGCCATGAAGAATTACCACCAGCTGATAAGAGACACCAAAAGAACAGTCATCAGGGAAAAAATCAACGCCAATGCAGCCAACAGCAGCGAACTCTTCAAGATCATCAAGCATCTCACCAAACCCCCCTGCGAAGCCTCTGACATTTCACCCTCCCAAGATCTCTGCGACAAGCTCAGCACCTTCTTCCACCAGAAGATCATGACCCTTTACGACAATTTCAATAAACCAACGAGTACCTTCACCCTAACGACCACTACCTCCACCATGCCAACCATCACCACATGGGCCCCCGCCTCTGTCGAACTCATCACCACCACTATGAAGAACACTCACTCAGGAGGCCTCACGGACCCCTGCCCCCGCACATCTTCCACAGAGCCTCCACGGCCATCGCTCCAGAGCTAGCCCTCCCCGTCAACTCCTCCCTGGCATCGGGCACCTGCTCCATGGGCTGGAAACACGCACTAGTGAAACCACTCCTCAAAAAACCCTCGGACGACCCTACTGACCTAAAGAACTACCGACCCATCTCCCTCCTCCTCTTCGCTGCCAAAGTAACTGAAAGGCTAGTTAACGCCCAGCTGACTACTTTCATCGAGGACAACGGCATCCTGGACGCATCCCAATCCGGCTTCTGCAGCAACCACAGCACCGAGACAGCCCTGATCGCCGCCACCGACGACATCCGCATGCTGCTCGACCAGGGCCACACTGCGGCCCTCATCCTCCTGGACCTCTCCGCAGCCTTCGACACCGTCTCACACCGCACACTGACCACCAGACTCCACAACACAGGGATCCAGAGGAACGCCCTCAACTGGATCCGCTTCTTCCTCTTCCACCGAACACAGAGAGCCAGGCTCCCCCCCTTTCTCTCCGAACCCACCGACATCATATGAGGAGTTCCCCAAGGTTCCTCTCTGAGCCCTACCCTGTTCAACATCTACATGGCCCCCATCGCCACCATCGTCAGACAGCACGGATTCAGCATCGTGTCCTACACTGACGACACCCAACTCATCCTCTCCCTCACCAGTAACCCAGAAGACACCAGACTCAGCTTTCAGGAAGGAATGAGGAACGAGGCCAGCTGGATGAAGGACAGCTGCCTCAAAATCAACTCCGTAAAGACCGAGGGTCTCATTTTTGGACACCGCCCCTCCGCATGGAGCAACTCATGGTGGCCTCCCGCCCTCAGCCCACCGCCCACCCCTACGGACCACGCCCGGAACCTCGGCATAATCTTGGACTCCTCCCTCTCCATGAACCGCCAAATCAACGCTATCTCACCCACCTGTTTCAACTGCCTCCGTTTCCTGCGTAAGACGTTCAAGTGGATCCCCCCTGACTGCAGAAAGACCGTCACACATGCACTCATCACCAGCAGGCTCGACTACGGCAACACCCTCTATGCAGAAATCAACAATTTCCTACTTCGCAAACTCCAAACCATCTAAAACGCGCCCGCTAGGCTCATCTTAGGGATACCTCGCCACAAACACATGACCCCTCACTTGCGAGAACTCCACTGGCTCCCCGTCGAGAAGAGAGTCACATACAAGCTACTCACGCACACCTAAAAAATCTCTCAACAACATCGGACCCAAGTACCTCAACAGCAGAATGAGATTCCACGCACCCAATAGGAACCTCCGTTCAGCCGACCTCGCCCTGGCAGAGATCCCCCGCTTCCGCCGAAGCAGATCCGGAGGGAGAGCTTTCTCCTACACTGCAGCCACAGCATGGAACACTCTCCCAGTAGAAATAAGACGCTCACCAACCCTGCACTCCTTCAGACGGGCTCTCAAGACCTGGCTCTTCGACTGACCGGAGCTGCCCTATCTTTCCCCTCAGCGCCTTGAGACCCTCACGGGTGAGTAGCGCGCTTTTCCAACCCCTGATTGATTGAGCTCAGAGTCATGGCTCAGGCCTTGGAGCACTTGTGTGACAGACCCTCCAAGCCTCTGTGTGCGCCTAGCACAGAGTCAAGGCTCAGGCCTTGGTGCACTTGTGTGACAGACCCTCCAAGCCTCTGTGTGCACCTAGCACAGAGTCAGGCTCAGGCCTGGTGCACTTGTGCGACAGACCCTCATGGCCTCCGTGTGCGTCTGGCACAGAGTCATGGCTCAGGCCTTGGTGCGCTTGTGTGACAGACCCTCATGGCCTCTGTGTGCGCCTAGCACAGAGTCATGGCTCAGACTTTGGTGCACTTGTGTGACAGACCCTTGCGGCCTCTGTGTGCGCCTAGCACAGAGTCAGGCTCAAGCTTTGGTTCACTTCTGTGACAGACCCTCCAAGCCTCTGTGTGCGCCTAGCACAGACTCAGGCCTTGATGCACTTGTGTGAGAGACCTTCCAAGCCTCTGTGTGCGCCTAGCACATAGTCAGGCTCATCCTTGATGCACTTGTGTGACAGACCCTCAAGGCCTCTGTGTGTGCCTAGCACAGAGTGATGGCTCAGGCCTAGGTGCACTTGTGTGACAGACCCTCCAAGCCTCTGTGTGCGCCTAGCACAGACTCAGGCTCAGGCCTTGGTGCACTTGTGTGACAGACCCTCATGGTCTCTGTGTGCGCCTAGCACAGAGTCATGGCTGAGGCTTTGGTGCACTTGTGTGACAGACCCTCACGGCCTCTGTGTGCGCCTAGCACAGAGTCAGGCTCAGGCCTTAATGCACTTGTGTGACAGACACTCCAAGCCTCTGTGTGCACCTAGCACATAGCCAGGCTCATCCTTGATGCACTTGTGTGACACAACCTCACAGCCTCTGTGTGCGCCCAGCACAGAGTCAGGCTCACCCTGGATGCACTTGTGTTACAGACCCTCATTGCCTCTGCTGTGTGCCTAGCACAGAGTCAGGCTCAAGCTTTGGTGCATCTGTGTGACAGACCCTCCAAGCCTCTGTGTGCGCCTAGCACAGAGTCAGGCTTAGGCCTTAATGCACTTGTGTGACAGGGTTGTTTTTCATTAAGGAGTTACCCATAGAAGCTGATTTTCTAAACATGATAGAGGGTCTTTTGGGTATGGATCCCCTATGACCGGGTCTCCCAATAAAATGGGCCAATTACGTCTAATTATGGCCCTGATCTGTCCTTCCTGTCTATTGTACCCCAGTATCAGTCTGGAAGGTTCTTTCAGGTTAGCATTCATTGCTATGTTAGGCTTAGATTTGTATTGTAATAGATCCTCTCTTGCTCTGAGTCTAGTTTTACATATTGCAGCTTCAATAATACGGCTTTTGTACCCACGCTGTAAAAATCTATTTTTACAATGTTCTTGTTTTTCCCGCATATCCTGTTCCTCACTGCAAATTCTCTTGATTCTCAACATCTCCCCATAGGGGATGCTGTTAATTAAGTGAGAGGGGTGGGCACTTGTTGCATGTAATATAGAATTGCCCGCTGTGGGTTTTCTAAACAGTGTTGTTGCCAGGCCTTTGTGGGAGATGTATACCTGAGTGTCTAAAAATGTGATAGTCTCACAGTTGATGTCACATGTGAATTTAATATTCAAATTGTTTACATTTATCTCTGTAACAAAATCCTGAGCACTCTGAATTGAACCATTCCAAACAATAAAAAGGTCATCGATAAACCGTAACCATGTTACTATATTGCCAGAGAATATATGGGCATACTGTTTCATGAGGACCAGCTCCTACCACCATCCCATAGAGAGACAGGCATAGCTGGGGGAGAAGCTGGCCCCCATTGCCACACCTTGTATTTGTTGGTAAACTTGATTTTTATATAAAAGCAGGTTATTCTCCAAGCAAAATGTTAGTAAGTCCAACAACATTTGGTTATGTTTGGTAAATTTTAGGGGTCGGTTTGCCAAGAAATACTCTACAGCTTTCACCCCATCATGATTGCGTATGCAGGTATATAGTGCAGTAACGTCCAAGGCTATGAGACAATAGTTCTCCTGCCAGCTGATTTTTTCAATTTTTCAGATGAAATCGCTTGTGTCTTGCACGTAGGATTTGAGGGATTTCAACATGTTGTTGTAAAAAAGAGTCAATATATACTGATATATTCTTTAGTGGACCATCACATGCAGAAATGATAGGTCTGCCTGGTGGTTTTGACACCGATTTATGTACCTTAGGCAAAAAGTATAACAGGGGGATGGTTGGATTCTCCTTTTTCAAAAACTTAAGTTCCTGTAAATTCAGGAGGCCCATGCTTTTCCATGCCAACAGTTTTCCAAAGAAGTTATCTTGTGCCTGTTTGAATTTTTGCATGGAACTTTTGCGGTAACAATCAATATCATTCAGTTGTTTACTTGCCTCCTCTGCATAGTCTTTGAGTGTCCACAAAACCACATTTTCCCCTTTATCTGCTTTTCTGACCACAATCTGATTGTTCTTATTAATTTTTTCCATTAGTTGGTGGTATTTGCGTTCTTGATTGCTGATGGGTATCTTGCTTTTACTGGTTTCTATGTGCAGTTGTTTGATGTCTGCCACTACTTGTTCATTAAATAAATCTATAGTATCGCGAGGCATAACGGGTGTGAATTTAGACTTTTCTTTGAAATTGGTTTCAGGTTTGGCACAGGTTTCAAATCCTGGTGATAGAAAATCCTGAGTCGCCAACTCTTGATATTCTCCTGCCACTGATTCATGCCCATCATCCATTTCGCATTCTTTGCCAAGATTATACAGGTCTTTGATTGCAGCTAAATCGGCCACATGTAGGCTGCCCGTCACAGCTTCAGCTGTTTGATTACTATCATCATTTGTTGTTTGAAACATATTTAGAGAATTTACCTTCATATGATGACATTTTTGGAGTTTGAGTTTCCTGGCGAACTTATAGATGTCAGCTCGAGTATTTGTATAATCGAAGTTTGTGGAGGGGCAGTATGACAAACCTAATGAGAGGATCTGCTGTTCGGAAGGGTTAAGTGTGAGATCAGTAAGATTAATGATGGTGTTGTTGGGACTGTCTGTTTTTTCAATATCTGTAACCCTTGGTTGTACTGATCTAGAGGTATTATCTTTTCCTCCATTGTCCCCTTCCTCTCACCTGTTTCGTGTTTCCACTGTTGCCACCTTTCTCGAGCTGCCTTCCTTCGCTCCCGCCTGTTTTTGGTCCGTCGTTTTTTGACATATTAGTGGTCCTGGGTCTAACAGTCTCCCTACGACTCCTTCTGAGGCAGTCCAGTTCTTCCCCCAAGGAAGGTTTAGCTGCTCCTGGGGCTGGTCTGCCCCTCATGTTTTCCATCTCAGTTTCACTTTCAACAGCGGAGCTTAAATCTGACACTGAGGTTGATGATGCACCTCCCTCTTCGTCATTTCGCTCCTGTTGTAGTCTATTACCTCTCATAGATTTAGCTTTATACACATCTTATTTGCGGGCAAAGGTAAATATTTGGCCGTTGGCATAATCATCCTTATCTCTTTGAAACTTGTATGTCTTTCTTTGTTTAATTTTATCTTCTTCTTTATTGAGCCTTATTGTCATTTCCTCATGATATTTTTTCCTCAACTGTATGTCTCCTTGTTGTTCTATTTCCTCACTGAGACCCTCAATTGTCTTCTGTAACTCCAGCCTGTCCACCTCCGCATACTTTACTAATGTCTCCACCAGTCTGCGGGAGGAGTCCAGGTTGCATTCAGCCCACTCAGCCAACATCCGTCGGTTAGGTGTATCATAGCTGGGGGCTAACATAATTCTCAGCCCCCTCGGGATTCTGCCAACATTTAAATACGTTTGGAGAGATTTAGCCTCCCACCATTTGGCAGTTTCCTGTTTCATCAATTTCTCAAGTATGCGATAATTGTCTTTCAAATCTTTGACTGTTGTTGATTGACCCACAGCCCCTTGGTCAATGTTTAGCTGTTTATAAATAGGACTGTCCGAAAACATTTCCTCTGCAGCACTCTCTCGATCTCTGAGCGCTGCTGCTGACATGGTGATTGCCAAATTATACACTAAAGTAGATTGCTAAAATAAAACACTGTCCCAAATGCAAATGTCCCTGGGACCGGAGGCTTATCTGGCACCTCCCCACCTGTGCCGTGTTGTTACGCTTGTAAAAGAAAGTTACCTCGCTCTTCGGGCGTCTGCTAGGTGCAACCTCTAACGCTGTAAACTGAGCAGCTCAGCCGAGCTGCTACCGGCGTGTCCGAGAGTAGCGCCAACTGGCAAACACCTTTCCGCTGGTACAATTATTCTGTTTCCACTGGGTAAGCACAGGGGGCTCCGTGGATTCCTGACCCGGAAGTAAACAAACAGACTTCCGATCCTCCGGTTCCCTGATGCCGTTCGCCGAGACTAGCAGCACCGATCACTGGGGTGTTCGGAAGACAGAGACCACCTGCCTCGGAGACAACTTATGGAGAGGGGGTCCACTTCACCGGAGGAGGTCAATCCGGTAATAATATTAAGCGCGCTTGCCTGTTTCTCCGTTCCGCTTGAAGAAGACAAGAGTAGGACCAAATTCTCCCAAGTGATTTTTATTTTGCAATCACCATGTTGCCATGACGCGTTTCGGCCGTTAGAGACGGCCTTGATCACATGTCAGCGCATGGGCGGCATTACCTCCTTTTTAAAGTGCAATACACAGCAATAATAGAAATAGAAGACATACTGCACATTAGAATAATCACGTAAATAACAACATAAATGCTGAAATTATAATAAGTAATGTGCGCATGTCCTTACTATATATAATAAAACTAGAAAACAGTTCTATGTAAAATACAAAATTGAACAATAATGGATACAGGGATATTTTTACAGGCAAAATATCAGTCAATCCCATATTCATGTAGACATTCCTATTATTCTGGTTGATAAAAAAGAATTCCAATTGCTGTATACATAAAGGACCCGATTCACAGAACTAACTTAAGACAAAATCCTAAACTTACTACCATTTTTGTATTCACAGAAGGCACTTACTCATTTTGGTATTCACAGGAGTTAGGAGTCCTAACTTTAGGACTCCTAAATGCCTTCTGTGAATACCGAAAGTCTTTAAGTTAGGATATTTCTCAGTATAGGAGTAGTAAAGTTAGGACTCCTAACTTTACTACTCCTAAACTGAGAGAAATCCTAACTTTAAGACTTTCTGTATTCACAGAAGGCATTTAGGAGTCCTAAAGTTAAGAGTCCTAACTTTACTACTCCTAAACTGAGACAAATCCTAACTTTAAGACCTTCGGTATTCACAGAAGGCATTTAGGAGTCCTAAAGTTAGGAGTCCTAACTTTACTACTCCTAAACTGAGAAAAATCCTAACTTTAAGGGCCCGATTCACAGAACTAACTTAAGACAAAATCCTAAACTTACTACCATTTTGGTATTCACAGAAGGCACTTACTCATTTTGATATTCACAGAAGGCACTTACTCATTTCGGTATTCACAGAAGTTAGGAGTCCTAACTTTAGGACTCCTAAATGCCTTCTGTGAATACCGAAAGTCTTAAAATTAGGATTTTCCTCAGTTTAGTAGAAGTATAGTTAGGACTCCTAACTTTAGGACTCCTAAATGCCTTCTGTGAATACCGAAAGTCTTAAAATTAGGATTTTTCTCAATTTAGTAGTAGTAAAGTTAGGACTCCTAACTTTTGGACTCCTAAATGCCTTCTGTGAATACCGAAAGCCTTAAAATTAGGATTTTTCTCAGTTTAGTAGTAGTAAAGTTAGGAGTCCTAACTTTAGGACTCCTAAACTGAGAAAAATCCTAATTTTAAGACTTTCGGTATTCACAGAAGGCATTTAGGAGTCCTAAAATTAGGACTCCTAACTTCTGTGAATAAGTGAGTAAGTATCTTCTGTGAATACCAAAATGAGTAAGTGCCTTCTGTGAATGCGAAAATGGTAGTAAGTTTAGGATTTTGTCTTAAGTTAGTTCTGTGAATCGGGCCCAAAGTGACCAAGTGCTAATTGTAGGTTACCCCCCATTTTCCTAAAGTGCGAGACCCATATGCAATGGTTTTATGTGCAAATGTGCAAAAAAAGTATGCAAAAGTAATTCATATAGAGAGTGCAAACTGCTATACAAATACAATCGGCCAGGGTTGTGGTTTAAGACAGTGCCATTTGCCATGAATGCCAAATGGCAATATACAACATGGTCAAAATAGAGAAAGAAAGAAAAAAAGAAAAAGGAGAAAAAGGGAGAAAAAGAGGAAAAGAAAGGGAAAAGGAGGACAACAGTTAAAATACAATAGACTATATATATATTATATCTACTGGCGGTCGCCAGTAGATAGTTATAGTTAGGACCTAGTTTATATATATATATATATATATATATATATGCTCCTGGGCATCCCCCCAAGAGTGAGACTATATGCCTTCCTGTTCATTGTATCTATCTGTTTTGATTTCTTCCCACATGTAGCCAGAACTTTGACTACGTGTTCTTCGTTGCATCATGTATCCCATATTTTACCCAATTGTTCCCTCCCTTCCCATCGCTTTGTACACCACCCTTATTACTGTAAAGCGCTCTGATACCCTCACAGGTCTGGTTCGCGCTCTATAAAACTATAAAATAAATAAATAAATATGTACATAAGGAAACCACAGCACTCCAATGCTGAGTGTAAACCCATTTTGTTTTTATATTCTCGACTACGGAAGAGACATCAACTCGTTTTGGTGTATGAACAGCTTGCTCACGAAAAATGCTTTTCCTATTGAAAAGCTGACCTAACTATGAAGTGGCGAGCATGTATAGAGAGAGAGAGCGGGCGAGAGAGAGAGAGAGATAGATCAAAGGTGCTTATATGTGTAGTCCAGAAATACTCTATATACAGTTGTACGTCACAATATCACAGTTGAAGTATCGACCTATAAAGGATATTGACTCCACAATGCCGACTACCATACTATCAACAAGGTTAGCTTATAGGGCACGCTGGAGTGCCACTTTTTTGACGCTTCGGTGGCCCAATGTGCTACAGCATATTTACAAGGCCATGCAAAGCTGATCAACGTGGCTTTTCATGGCCTTGTAAATATGTGCCCCTTACATGCAGAAAACTGCGTGAAAGGGGCTTTACATGGGTGTCTCTGTGGGTGTTCCCACACAAAACCCATGGAATATGAAACATTCCCAGATTTCGGAGAATTCATAAACCTGTGAACGCATCAGATTCCTACTTCTCCCCAGACGAGGCGTAAGAGTGGCACTGCGAGGAGAAATACTTTTATTTCTCCTCGTTTTTTCCTCTTTTTATGCATGCTGCATTTTGCAGCATGCATAGAAAGCGGAAAATACCATCAATTTCTGGGCAGGAGGATTTCCCTTCCTGCACAAAAACAATCGTCCCCACATCGCAGGCACCCTTGCAACATGACGCAAAGTGTTTGCGCTGGCACACGGCAGCTGTTTGTGCGCTGGTGCAAGGGAGACGGTAGGAATGCGCCGTATCTTGTAGATATAACTCATTTCTGCCCCTTTCTTTTGACGCACGGCAGCGCAGCAGGAAGGCCTGCTGGCCGCCAGTCCGTCACACGTTTGTAAATGAGCGCCATATATAGCGAAGCAAAGATTTACCATTCCTAACTCCATGGCTACAGACCTTCCAACTTGAAAATACTTTTCGCAGTGTGAGAGGAGGGGCGTGTCCTTGGAGTGGCGGGGGTTCCTGCCAAGAGGTGCCTAAACTCCTCTGTCCCAGCCACCCACGAATGTGCGTGTTGGGGTGCCGTGTGAAGGACGCATTACTCTTGTAGGACGGTTTTGTGACAGCCGCGCTGTGCTTAAGTGTTGCAAGCTTGTGTCGGTGGTGGGCGCGGTGGCCCTTCTGCTGGGTCTCGGGTGTGGTGTCCAGTTTAGGGACTAATTGATTCTGTCCTAGGTACCCCAACCTTTGAGGCTCCGGCTGGTGAGAGTTCTCACAATGCCCCGGCGCGCGGCGCCTCTGGGCGCGCGACGGATGTTAAATGACTGTGGATTTTCTGCTTTGTTGCAGTCGTGTTTTTTTCCTCTAACATGCGGCCCCTGCTCTCTAAACCCCGTGGTGTTGAGAAATTACAGTGGAAAGTCTTTTATTTGGCCCTCATTAATCACGCCTGCTCGCGACGCTAAAGAGAGACCTTAAGCAAATGAAGGAGGGAGACGGAGGACGAGGGAACATGGCCCCAGGGAGGGGGGGAACTCCGAGATATTAGAGGTGGCGACGAGGAGAGCAGAGCGTGAAAGGGTGAGGTGGAATAAAGTCAGGAGATAATGCAAGGGAAAGACACAGAATAACAAGAGGGAATAAGGAAGGACGAACAGCAGGGGCGTAGTTATCAATAGTGCAGTGGGTGCAGTGGCACCGGGGCCCGCGGTTGTTAAGGTACCAGTGCACCTCAATTATGGTTGTATTTTACTGTCCAGCCAGAGGATGGAGGAGGCAGGCAGTTCACCTTTCTTGCACCAGGGCCCCTGACATCACTGCTACTAGTAGTCGAAGTGGGGGTGGGGGGGAACAGTAGGAGAACTGTTGGCGGAGAATCAGAGGGCGGGAATAACCCAAGGATTGGCTCAGTGGGTGGAGAGGTGTGGTCAGAAAGAGCAAAACATCCCAATTTGTAGTATTTGTTTGGCATTTTACTGACCAGTTACCGCTTATTACGTTATTTAATTCAACCAATGGATAAACATGTTTCTTTAAGGGTGAATATGAGTTATTGACATTAAAATACATTCACATAGTGGTATACGTTTCCAGTCACAGAATGTGCCGAAGACACTTACAATTGGAATCCCAGCCATTTGTCTCTGAGCCATGCAGATTCTGTCATCAGCACTTCTCCTTGCTTTTTCCACTAGAGCAGTTCAAACATGAATGGAAAAATATCCTAGTATTCATATGTTTTCCACACAATTGTGGCTCTGCCATATTTGTGCATAATCTGACACTTTTAGCAAAAAAATTGAAGGTAGCTTAAACTGATCAAAAATTACTAAACAATGGGACTTGGGTTGCTGCGAAGAGGAGGGCGCTTTGTGAAGGTTGTCTGGTCACCTTTCTCACTGCTGCATTTGTATAATACACTGGTACTAATGAGCAAAAATCTTTGCAGAGACTGTTAGTATGTGTAAAAATGTCAAAATAATAAAGTTTCAGAAAATGTACCACATTATGCAGCGGCCTTTTTTTGCTGCATAATTTAGTCAACACTAGAACATAATGTTGTCCTCCATTGCTGCATAATTCCAGTAGCCGCAAAGCAGACGGCACATGTTAAAAGTGCTTTTCCATGAAACAGAGAGACCGTTAAGTTTGCAAATTTGGGGGCAGATTTACAATAACTGACGCATCCCTGCATGTCAGCAGGGATGCGCCAGTTATTGTGCGTCACGGCTCCGCCACCATGGATGCGACGCATTTACAATGCGGCGCAACATGGGGCAAAAAACGGACAGATGTGTGACGCATCTGTGCCGTAAAGGCAGCGCATTGCTGGAGTTGCGTCGCAAGCGCGATGCAGCTCCAGCAAGGCTCTGGGGTGCCCTATCTCCACAATGCTGCGTCAATCCTTAAGCCTGCTTCAGGCAGGCGCAGGGTTTTGATGCAGTATGGGCTCAAAAGTGACTGAGTGAAAACTTGTAGATTTCACTCAGCCACTTTTAAGAGGCGATCCTGCGACGGAGTGCCCCCCCTGCGCAGGAACGCCTACTTCTGGCACAGGGCTTTACAACGTGACGCATCTCCCAGATGCGTCACGTTGTAAATACCCCGCAGCATGGCGCTGGTTT
Source organism: Triturus cristatus (assembly GCF_964204655.1). Classification (NCBI taxonomy): domain Eukaryota; kingdom Metazoa; phylum Chordata; class Amphibia; order Caudata; family Salamandridae; genus Triturus; species Triturus cristatus. The sequence goes on from NC_140586.1 coordinate 901,723,534, forward strand.
TGCGCCGCCGCTGCGTCACAAAAGTGATGCAACAGCGGCGTAAAAGAGGAGCAAGGGGCTTGTAAATCTGCCCCTTAGTTTGGTGGGCAAGCAATCCTGCATTGACAATCCCTGGTGAGTTGCGCTACTACTGCTGAAACAAGGCCAATTGAGGCACCCATGTTTGAGGCGGACTGGCCTCAAGGGTTCTGTGACCTTAGTGACAGAGTCACTGTTGCTCTAGGCCTGCCTGCAAGACTGGCGGTGAACCTCAGTATGGATTGTGGTGGACAGGCCTTCAAGATTAACCCACACTTGCACTGCTAGGGTCCATCTGCTGGTGCTAAGACAGCAGGGCTTCTAAGGTCTAGCACAGGAATTTGCTCCCTCATTAGAGTGTTTGGATGGACTGGTCATGAAGGCTGAATCTGGTTCCCAAGTTCCAAATTCGCACGTTCTGGCCATAGTGCCACATCCTCTCCCCCACTGAACACCATACTGTCTACTGAGAGAAACTTGCACCGCACAGACCCGCTATAAATATCTGGATGTGACTCAATTCAAATTATGCGCTAACAAGAATAATATCCTGCCTGGAAAGAAAAGTACCACAACATCCTGGAAAAAACAAACACTCATAGAAAATGCAAGATTAAGTAAAGTATGTGAAATGTAAGCAGGAACAACATGGTTACCTTAACACTTTTACACTCATTATTCAGAAATTAATGAGTGTTTTTCTGAAATGTTAAGGACATGACAACAGGGCCCGCATTTCAATGTCCATTGCTGATATCCTCAAAAAACATAAGCAGTATGGTTTAAAAGGACCACATCCATGTACAGAGAGCAGCGGTACACATGTTATAAACTAAAATAAGGAAAACAGCTGATAAGGATCACATTGAGGGGCATATTCCCAAGGATCTATCGTAGAGTCAATGTCACTTTATCGCAGCCAAAGTGGCGATAAACTTATCGCCCCAATCACAAGCTGGTGTTAACATCCCACAGCACCAGTTTACCCGCATTAGTAACCGCAAAAAACATTGCCACAGATGACCCCCGCAACTATCGCTAATGAGATGCAGAGTAGGCGTTCCTGTGCCAAAATCCACGACAACACCACACCTCAACATTCTCAATGACCAGCCAGATCGGCGATAAGAACACAAAACAGGCGATATGGCGCGTTAGCACCCGGAAACTAACACCTGCTCAGACCTGGTGCAAAGTCGGACGACAGCCTGCACCACAAAAGGGAGCCCAGCCCACAGCCCCATTGGAAGGGCAACAGATGCCATGGAGCACTAGTCATGTGGCCCAGACTTCCAAGAGGTCCACAATACCCTCCGCCACCACCCCAGGACCCCAACCCCCCATCCGGAACCCCCCCCCGGACCACCACAGAGACAGCGCAGACAAAGAAAGCGGACCCCCAGGAAACGCTCCAGCCTCACAAACCAAACACCTGACAATGTCATTGCCCACTGCAGGCTCAAAAGGACAACCATCATTCGCATCCTGACCATCATCGCCCAACAGGCCGACGGCACCAACACAGCGGACAACCAACATCCCACCCCACACAAAGCTGTAGGCTGTGCTGCACCTGTTAGCCCCTGGTACCCCCAACCAACACTCACCAGAGACGGAGGAGTCACACAGCCAGCCACATCCAAGTCCCTCACACCTGTCCTGGATGTCACCATCAGCCTGGTACCCCAGTCCCTATACGTCCAACACAATGCGCAGGATCTGCTGGAGACCAAGCAAGGACCATACGCCATAGCTGGATGCACGCACGTGTTGGGGGCAATCCACAGCGCACATGTCCTACCTGTGCCCCCTGCCAACACAGAACACAATCACCGCAACAGAAAGCACACGTCTCACATCAATGTGCAGGCAACATACGAACACTGTGGAACCTCCACAAATGTCGCCTCCAAATACCCAACCAGTGTGCATGATTCCTCCATCCTCTGACAATCCATCAGCATCCAGCATCCCCAGGATAGCACCAAGGGAAATGCACAGCCCCTTGGCAAGTTCCAAATGAACACCCCACTCACCTAAACTCCACAACCATGCAACTCACAACTCTGGCAATGCACACGTCATAAAATCACAACCAACATGCAAAACAACATGCCCACCCACCAGACACGACAGAACAACTCACAATGGTAACCTGGGCAAGCCGTGAACATGAGCCATCAATGGCATGGCACCCCAGCCACACAATAGCCGAATGTGGGGAGAGGTGGCAACCAGGCATGTGTGAAGGATTCAGGAGAACCATGATTGGGAAAGTACACAATGCCAAGAGTGAAGGAGATGTGCTGGACAGACCGCAGTATGCCGAACACACCCATAGCCATGGTGACATGCACCTCTGGTGTATGGAGTGTAGTGGACAGTGGACACAACCATGTCACCCCAGCCAGTGGGGGAGTTTGCGGAAATATTGCCTGTTACGTCCCCCCTGTAAGCGTGAGCGGAGTGGGATGGCCTGGCGTATGCCAGGCCAGCGTAGGGGTGTGAATAAAAAGCACGTAGCCCTGGGCGCGGTCCTCTTCCGGAAAGCCCAACGTCTCTGCCAGGGCGGTGCCTCTCACCAAGCTGCGAGGCCGACGCTGTCCTCTTGCTCGAAGTTGCCTGCGATCCTGTGTGCCTGCCGTACCCCAGCCCTCTGGACCCCGAACCCGTCAGGCCTGCCCCTGCGCAGCCAGGCCACACTGATCACCTTCCGACACCGGCGTGTGTCAAGAAGGGCCCACCACGTGCCTGCGCAAGCTCCAAGCACAAGGTCACCACGACACAGGCCCGCTTTAGTCCTTTCCCGTTGACGTACTCTACTGCCGCCTCCGGCCTACACCACAGTCAAGTAGGTCACACATTTGGAACTGAGTCTTGACTACACAATGGCAGAGTACATATGTTCATTACAGATTTTATATCAGTGTACTCCCTTCGATGTGGTGCCACCAACTCTGTGCATGGCATTCTTACGACACATGTCTGCTGTCCCCTGCTGACAACTGCCTTCAGCCGACACCACTGACAAGTAGGTCACACATTTGGAACTGAGTCTTGATCATACATTGTCCGTGTATGCATAAGAATGGTGATTCTACTTCACTGTACTCCCTTCGGTCAGGTAGCACCAACCATGTGCATAGAATCCCAAAGACACGTGGCTGTGGGCCCTTGCTGACCGCTGCCCCCACCCTACACTGCCGTCGAATAGGTCACACACACTTTCGAATTCAGCCTTGATTTATTTATGGCTGACTTGATGTCATTGTACAGGCCTCATCGCAGACTGCATCCCCTTACAGCCCCGGTGCCACTATGTCTATTCCCCGAGACTCATGGACACTTTCTGGTTGGACTTTGGTGGCAACTGAGTCCATGTACTTGGGGTTGTCACCATCATCATGGCGGTGATACTGACTTTGTGGCGAAAACGAGGCCGTGGCATTCCACCCCTCTATTTGCTGCTTCCGGACAGCTTCCACCCTCTGTATCATGCCCTGGAAGACACCTTCCACTTTCCCCCGCAACCCATCGCAACATACACCTCGGACATTGATGAGGACCCGCTCAGGTCGCATGGCCCATCTGACTGCACCGCAAGTCACCGTCCCGTGGCTGGGTGCCTGTACTGGCTGCAGTGCCTCCGGGGCCACTAACTCTGTGCTGGTCTTCTCCGGGACCCCTTCTTCTGAGATATTGAACGGCATCTGAAGCGATGGTCTTGGGGTCATCAACGCCATGTGTCTGTGGCCCTGCGCTGTCCGCTCCCTCCGGCCTCAACTGCGGTCCACCAAGGCTCACACATCAAATCGAGTCCTGACAGGCCCAGATGTCGCATCACCGCAGGAAGCAAATGCCAACACCGTCAGGACCACCTCCAACCACCATCTGCCAGAGTCGAAACGGTGGTCCTGACAGACTTACAGAGTTGCTCACACCTGTCATGGATGCCATCATCAGACTGATACCCTGCTTGGCACTTCAGATGCCACTGACACAGTGCACGTAAGCCATCGTCCGTTACTGATTGAGTTTTGTGCTGTGGAGAGGTTGCGCAGCAATGTCACCTCAAACAGTGTGGGAGACCTGGGACGTTGATGAGGAAGATGATGCAGGTCTATCACACCCTACTGCATCTGCATCAGGAATATCTCGAAGGGACACATTCCGAGACTTTTTCTTCACATGGGCGCGCTCAGCTGTAGTGCCCCAACCTCAGTGCTCTGTAACTCACGGACACTTCTGTTTGCATATTGGATGTCCTCTGGACTTTCTCCAGCTCCCTCCATGTTGCTCAGCAGTTGACTCTGTTATGCAGATGTTTACAGTTTCCGTTGCACTGGTGTCCACTGTTCAAGTAGTTGCCAGCATCAAGCACTCCGTGCGTTCTGGCTCACACTCACCCCACACAAATCCAGCACAGGCGTCACTGTACATGTGGCCCTGCCAATAAAGGGGCCAGGCGCACGTGCCCGTAGCCAGTTCAACATAATATCTGCTTGTGTCCCTGTGGTCTTGTTGTATGCAGGAGGGCCTAGGGCCCTACGACATTACATTGTGCTGTGTGCAGCGGATGCAGACAGGTCACCGCAGGCAGCGGGTTAGAGCTTGGACATGTAGCTTTGTCGTCATCCACTCAATTCGTAAGGGGAATGGCCTGGGCCGTCGTACGCAGAGCCAACGTAGGTGTGTGACTGCTATTTGCATGCCCCTGGGCATGGTTGTGTACTGTGAATGTGCATCTGCATGTGTCTATATGGCAGTGTGGGTCTCCTTTGTGGGGTGTAGGTGGTCCCTGAAGGGTAATAGACACCAATGTATGTGAGCTAGTTTGCCTTCCATGGGTTCAGACCCCACCTCCTTTTGGCTGCTGACACATGGCATTGGGGTGCCATGTGTGGGTGGGTGGGTGAAGTGTCGTGAGCCAGCTGTGCTTGCGGGTGTTTCCTGCTGTGTGGTCTGTTGCAGGCTCTGTGTTCTCCTCTAAGAAGCTTGGCTGACGGGTCCTGGTGGTGGGTTCCGTGGGATGTCCATGGGCTGTTGTAGGACATCGGAGTCGAAGGTGTGGTGGTCCTCTCCGGCATCACAGATGTGTTGTCTTCTGTAGTCTGCTGGAGGTGTTGTGTGCCCCTCTGCAATGTGACGGGGAGATGCATGTTGACATTGTGTTGACATGTATGTTGGCACATTGTTCTGGTTGACATGCAGACTGTATGACAATGTACAGTGTGACTGTTTGGGAGGTGCTGAATACTGCTGCGGGACAGTGTACATTTGAACTACATGACGGATGTGAGGTCGTATGCGTACATTTCCATTTCACAGTTTCCTGCTCTGTCAGATGTAGTAGGCATGTTTCTGTGCATGTGCGGAGCCAGTTGTGTTCTCTGTTCTGCAGTGTCGGCTTTGCGCATTGTACCACCTTGTCGTCAACATGGGTGTGCTGTTCTTGCTATGTGTGTGTGCTGCAGTGTGCCAAGGGGATGAGGGACATGATCCAGGGTAATTGTGGGTGTGCAGTGTGCTACACCTCGTTGTGCATGTGTGCCATTGTGCCCATCTCACCCCGTCCCTCCAGTCCCTGGTCGTTACTCACCCTGTTGATGTTGTGTCAGGTCTTCTCGAGCTGTGTCAGTACTCCCTACTCCTAGCACTGTCTCCACACTGGTGACTGTGGCCTCGGTTTCCTCCAGCTCCTCCTGTGGAGCAGGACTGCCACCTCATGTTGCCGTAGCAGCCTTCCTGTTGGCAGCGGGTTTGTGCCTGGTTTAGGTTGTCACGTCATGCAAGCGCCTCTTGGCCTCCTCGGCACTCCGACTGCATTCCAGGTGGTCTACTTGTGGGTCAGTTGATGATAGTGTTCTGTCACCTCCGTGAAGCTGATCTGGTTTTGCTGCGGACTGCACCCCGTCTTCCTCTCCCTCTTCTCCTCGGCCGTCCCCGTTGTTCCTTACTGGTGGTCTGTGGGGGTTGTGGGGTTCGCGTAGGCCACTGCACTCGGTCAGGGTGCATCCATGTTGTTACGTGCTTTGGCTTGTTTCTGGTATGTTCTTTCTGTGGTTTTTATGGTGCATTTTCCTGCCAGACGCGTGGGATGCAAGCCTGTGACTGGTTTTCGCTACTTTTTGTACCGCAATTGGCCTCATTGCATGAATTTTTGCCTTCACGTTTCACATTTTTGCGTCGTGGCGTTGATTTTTGCGCTGCCATTTGACGCGTTATCTGGTGACTATCGTATGATACCGCCACGTTGTGCATACTTGGTTGGCACGGCGTAATTTTCCCGCGATGGGCTGCGATGTTAAGATTTGCATTAAGCTACTCTTGCGGTAGTTATCACACGTTCTTGTGAATATACCCCTGAATGTTTTCCACTCCACGCATCAACCAGGTATTGCAGTACCTTCAGGAATGGTGCACTTCCCCACCCAGGGAAAACAGACAAGAAAATGAAAGTAGCGCTTCACTGGCAAACTCTGTAAAGTAGCGCTAATGTATTTGGGTGTGAATAAAACCAATCTGGACACTTTGCGACCACTCTGTCTTGCTTTAGTTATTTATGTATTGATTTTTTTGTATTTTTAACCTTTTCTTTCTCTCCGTCCTGAGGCTGCACTTTTGAATAGAAAAATGTAAGAAAAAGATCACATTTCCAGCAAATGTGTTTCTTTCTTTTGGATCCATTTCACAGGGGTACGAATGAAGGAAAGCAGAGGAAATAGAGGGTAAGAACCATTTGTTGAGATATCGGTTTTCAGCAAGTGAGGAGAAAGAAAGATAGAAAGAGAGGGAACAAGAGGAAAAAAGAGAGAGAGGGTGGGGGCAGCTGCCAGGGACAGAGCAGGAGAAGTGGACACTATCCTTGTCTTCTCTAGGCAAGAAGGAAAAGTCAGAGCCCTTTTCAATCTCTGCCCACCCGTCCCCAAACAGGCACGAACGCCGAGCCTTACCTGTAGGCCGTGGCTATTTCTGTCGTCCTTTGATTCATTTTTAAAATAAAAATGTTGGGGAACAGATTCTATTAAATTTTAAAAGTAGGGGCACCCCATGCCCTGATGATCCCGCCCACTTCGACCGCTTCTGCTACACCACTGATGAACACTGGCTGCACTAGAGTTGTTTCACTGCAATCCTGGGGGATGTAATGGGCCCTCAAGGCAAGGAGAGAAGTGTGTGACTGAGACACGCCTTCATAAGGGTAGAGGATTTGAGGGACCAAGGAGGTGTATTCTCAAAATGCAAAACTTTTTTGAGAGAGAGACAGAGAGAGAGAGAGAAAGAGACTTCGTAAAACTTCCCTCACCCGAGGAGATGACAAGAGAGCCACCATTACAAGACTGTGTTGATGACGTAATGTCAAACTTCACCAGTTTCTGGAGAAGGAGTATGGTCTAGTAACACAAGCACATTGACCTAAAAAAAAAATTTCAAATTAAAGTTACATTAGTGGAATCAGTTGATGCTGCAAACAGCATGAGAATCTGTCGAGAGCTTCACTGAAAGGCAGTGGATAGCATTCTGTGTGAAATGTTGGCCTGGTAAATGCTGCTCACTAATTAAAGTGGGCACCTTGTACCAGTCCCAACAACCCTTATTGATGATTAGGTTAAAGACTACCTTTATTGAAAGCTATCCTAGTGGTAGCTATGGAGAGCAGCCTTCAGGCTGAGTCTCGAAGGAATGTAAAGCAGCTTGTTTTACCAGATTAGAACCTCCTGAACGAAAAAATGAAAGGACAACCACACAAGAGATATATAAAATATATGTATTTATTACTAAACACTCTCTAGTGACCTCTTTATGAGATAATAGAAGAAAGAACACAGTATTAAATCATTAGAATGACAGTAAATAGCACAACACACAGTGGGCTCCAGGGGGAGACCAAACCATATACTAAGAAAGTGGTATAACAACCACGACTTGACTAGACACAGTGCCTAGAGCACGTAGAATCGCTGGGACCCCAAGGAACCACCCAAGGTAGTGACACAGGGGACCCACGGAGGACAGGTGCAGCGTGAGAACACAGACGCAAGTTCCGTGCAACTCTATGGGAAAGTCGCGGTTGCAAACCCAGCTAAACATAGAAGGTTCTAAGGCCAGCACCCTTGAGAGTACCGAGACACCCATGTTACCTATCCCAGATGAGCCTGGTGCATAGGGGTCAATTGATGTCGGAAACCTTCATAGTTTTCAATGGCGTGATGCGGAAAAGTGCTGCTGCCATGGAGATGAAAAGTGTCCGGTGTGATCCAAGCTTGGATCAGAGCTGAGAAGAACCTGGAAGCAAAGGGGACAGAGTCTGGGATCACTTCACAGTGACCAGGGGCACAATAGACGAATGCCCACCGATGTTGGGTGTTTCAGGTGAGAAGAGGTGAAGCTTGACTCTACAGCCACGGGGACCAGGAGATGTCAACGATGACTAAAGTCCAGAGGTGAGCTGTCCCACAAAGGATGTTGTGTGCTGGGGAGTCAGTGTCCGGATTGAACACCAACAAGCCTTGGCAACTGCAACCCACGCGGTCAGAGGAAGGATGCTTTGGTGAGGACCAGCAAGGTCCTGTGTACTCTCCAAGCTATGGAGAGTCAGGGCATGTCTGGAGCAACCAAGAAAGCCCATGGAAAGTCAAAGTTACCTTCACAGGGACCCACAGGTCAACAGACCAGGGATCACGAAGGGACCTCAAGCTGAATCACAAAATACCAGCCCACGGAACACTCGTGGAGTGTAGGTCAGAAATCTTTGGTACAAATACTGCTCGGGATCAGGACTATAAGTAGCCCAAAGCGCAGCCTCAGGGGTCGTCAAGAAGGATATGCTGCTGCAAATGTAGGCGGTGCACAGGGGTTCGGGTTGCACGGTCCCCACAAGGATACAGGCCTCAGAATTGCTGAGAGCACAGATCAACCTCAGAGACCTCGGGAACCCACCTCCTGTGTTGCAGAAATCTTTGGAGTCCTAAGGAGCTCGGGAGATGCAAACCGGTCAGATACGTTTCAGGTGCCTGCCTTGCAGGGGAGTAAATCCTTTACTCCAAGGGAGATCCTTCAGTCATCCAGCGTCGTGCAGATTGTCGAAGTACTTGGTTTCTGTAGCAGAGTTTATTCCAGGTAAAACCTAAGGTCCTGTAGTCAGGGGTTCCTACTTTATACCCAAGGAAGGGATGGGACAAACTCTGGTGACCCACCTATGGGAGGGTCAGGACAGAGGGGTGCTACAACCATGTCCTTTGTCCAGTTTCGCGCCAAAGCAGGAGCAAATGGGTCCTGCAACCGGTTTGAGCTGGACTATGCACAGGGACACCAAATGTGCCCCCAGTGCAGACATCAAAGCACTCTCAGAGTGCACCCACCCAGCCCCAACACACTAAAGCCTGTCTAGGAGGTGGTCACACCTCCCTGTGACAGGAAACCTATTGTCAGGCCTTCCTCTGCTTGAGTTTCATCCAGCAGCAGGAGGGCAGACCCGTGTCTGTGGCTGTCAGCATCCATTTTGTGATGCCAGGGTCGAGAAAGCTGGTACCGGGTGTACCGGTGTGTCGCATATGTCCCTTTAGGAGGGTGGAATCATACCTCCCACACCAGTTACTGGTGTGGAGGTATGATTCCAAGTTGTTTGACACCAAACATGACACGTTTCCATGCATCCGTTTTAAAGTTAGCATTTACTACGAGGTTATAATGCACTTAAGTATACATGGTTGGCTGCATCACAAACAATCCCGGAATATAGGTTCTGAAGGCTGCAGAGGGGCTCTGGTCATGCAGGTGCACCTTCTCACATAAAAACAAGCACCCTGTCTTCAGGATTGATAAGGACTGCTATAGGGGTGACTGATAGGTTTATATGTTCAATGATATGTAGTAGATATGGTGAACCTATATCTAAGTAAGGGGTGCAAGCACCACCTTCCACAGGCTGCTGTAGCAGACCTGTGGTGTCATTTTGTATGGTCTCCCAGGGGTGGCATAATACGTGCTGCAGCCCCTGAGAGGCCTCTGGGGTACCTATGCCCTGGGTAAATAGTGTACCAGATACTAGGGACTTAAAAGGGTACCCCAGAATCCAATATGGAGCGTACCTAAAGTACATGCAATCAATTTAGAGGAAAAAGCAGTTAGGCTGCGGTCCTGGATAGCAGGATCCCAGGCAGACTAAGTCGAAAACAGTGAAACATCAGTAAAAAGTGGGGGTAACTATAAGAAGCAGATCCTACTCTCCTACACAACCCCCCCAAACATAAGGACATTAAACTAACCTTGACCAGTTGAGTCTTCATGTTCTAAGTGGAAATATCTGGAGAGTCCATCTTCATTTGCATAGTTACTCCCAGGTCTATGTTCCACTGTATAGTCCATCCCCTGTAGGGAAATGGACCACCTCAAACGTTTGGGGTTTTCACCCTTCATCTATTTTAGCCATAAGAGGGGTTTATGGTCTGTCTGAACAATAGAGTGTGTGCCAAACAAGTATGGCCTCAGCTTCTTCAGAGCCCACACCACAACAAAGGCTTCCCTCTCAATGGCTGACCAACGTTTCTCTCTGTGGGTCAGCCTTCTGCTAATAAAAGCTGGTGCATTCTTCAAACCAAAGGGCATCAACACAAATTGGTAGCGCCCACTAGGGGTAGAAAATGCTGTTTTGGGGTTTGCATCCTCAGCTAATCTGATTTGCCAGTAGCCAGCTGTTAGGTCAAATGTGCTCAGAAACTTAGTTGAGGCCAAAGTATCTATAAGCTCATCTTCCCTAGGGATTGGATGGGCATCAGTCCTAGCGACTGCATTGAGACCCCTCTAGTCAACACACAACCTCATCTCTCTCTTACCATTCTGGGTGTGAAGTTTGGATACCAAGACTACTGGACTAGCCCAATGGCTATCTGAGGGTTCAATAACTCCCAAATCCAACATCTTCTGGGCTTCAGTCCTGATGCAGTCCCTGACATGGTCAGGTTGCCTGTAAATCTTAGTTTTAACAGGCAGACTGTCCCCTGTGTCCACTTCATGAGTGCACCAGGTAGTCTGACTTGTAGTCAGTGAAAACATATGTCTAAACTGATTAAGAACTTTTCTGCAATCAGTTTGCTGCTGGACAGTGAGGCTGCCTGCCAAGGCTACACCATCAACTGAACCACCATCAGGGCTCTGTGAGAGCAGGTCAGGGAGTGGATCACTCTCTTCCTCCTGTCCCTCATTAGTAGCCATGAGCAAGCCCATGTCAGCCCTGTCAACATATGGTTTGAGCCTGTTCACATGGAGCACCCTATGGGGGCTCCTGGGAGTTCCAAGGTCCACCAGGTAGGTAACCTCTCCCTTTTGCTTAATTATTGTATGAGGGCCACTCCACTTGTCTTGGAGGGCTGCTGGGGCCACAGGCTCCAACACCCATACTTTCTGCCCTGGCTGATAAACAGTTAGCACAGCCTTTTGGTCATGCCAGGCCTTTTGCAATTCCTGGCTAGCCTCAAGGTTTTTAGTGGCCTTCTTCATGTACTCAGCCGTCCTGGAGCGGAGACCAAGTACATAGTCCACAATATCCTGTTTAGGGGGTTTCAGAGGTAACTCCCATCCCTCCTTAACTAGACACAACGGACCCCTAACTGGATGTCCAAACAGAAGTTCAAAAGGGCTGTAACCAACCCCCTTCTGAGGAACCTCTCTGTAGGCAAAGAGAAGGCAGGGCAACGGTATGTCCCATCTGCGCCTAAGCTTTTCTGGGAGACCTTTAATCATGCCCTTGATAGTTTTGTTGAACCTTTCAACTAACCCATTGCATTGTGGGTGATAAGGGGTGGACATTTGTAATTTACTCCACACTTCTTCCACATAGCAGTCAAGTAACTAGACATCGAGGGGCAGATTTATGTTAACTGGCGCATCCCTGCATATCAGCAGGGATGCGCCAATTATTATGCGCCACAGCTGCGCCACCATGGATGCGCCGCATTTATAATGTGGCGCATCATGGGGCAAAAACGGCACAGATGCGTGACGCATCTGTGCCGTAAAAGTGGCGCATTGCTGGAGTTGCGTCGCAAGTGCGACGCAGCTCCAGCAATGTTCTGGGGGGCCCTATCTGTACAATGCTGCGTCAATCCTTACGCCTGCTTCAAGCAGGCGCAGGGTTTTGACGCAGCATGGGCCTAAAAGTGACTGAGTGAAATCTTGTAGATTTCACTCAGCCACTTTTAGGAGGCGTTCCTGCGCCGGAACGCCCCCACCTGCCCTGGAACGCCTACATGTGGTGCAGGGCTTTACAACGTGACGCATCTCCCAGATGCGTCACGTTGTAAATACCCCGCACCATGGCGCAGGATTTGCGCCGCTGCTGCGTCACAAAAGTGACGCAACGGCGGCGCAAAAGTGGCGCAAGTGCAACATAAATCTGCCCCGAAGTTGGCATCTCTGTCTGATACTACCTCCTTGGGAACACCCACCCTGGAAAAGATTCCCAGGAGGGCCCTTGCCACCACAGGAGCTGTGGTAGTTCTAAGGGGAATTGCCCCTGGATACCTAGTGGCATGGTCCACCACCACCAGTATAAATCTGTGCCCAGATGCAGTTTGAATATCCATGGGACCAACTATATGAATCCCAACCCTCTCAAAGGGAACCCCCACCACAGGTAGTGGTATCAGGGGGGCCTTTGTAGTACCACCTGCCTTACCACTGGCTTGACAGGTGACACAGGAGCGACAAAACTCCTTGGTGTCTGCAGACATGTGAGGCCAATGAAAGTGAGGGACAATTCTGTCCCAAGTCTTGTTTTGGCCTAGGTGACCTGCTAATGGCATGTCATGTGCCAGTGTCAATAGAAAGCCCCTGTTAAATGGTAGAGGCAGTTTCAATCGATAACCTTTCAAGTATTTGCCCGGCGGTAATCGCCTCTCATACCACTCGATAATTTACCAATGAAAGAGGCAGGCGCCGGAGACTGGAAGGCAGGAAACAAAGTTTTATTCCGTCGGAGCAGAACACATCAGATCAGACAGCAAGGTACCGTCACGAGGTGCTCTAACTGCATCTCTGAGACCTGGTCTCTTATACACAGGTTTATTGCTTTATTACACATAGTACATTCTTGAGATTCCCTTGATGCATGAGAGAACATCCCCTGAAGCCCCGGCTCAGATCCGATCCCACACATAGCTACAGTAGAAGTTCCCACCTTACCCGCAGTGGGAGATGGCTATCGCGCAGCAGGGTATTCCGCCAATTCCCGGGGGTGTGTGCAACCGGCCGGGTCTCAGGGGGTAGGGGCTTTGATCCACTATAATCCCTTTGATGTGGGGTGTTTCCCTTACAGTAGGGGCAATAAACTGCATCCGCAGGGCTAGGTGATGGCCTGGGACCAGTTCGGACAATGGGGCGCAGAGGAAGGGGGTTATCAAAGGAGAGGCATGACCATGTATGGGATGTCGGTCGGATGTGGTTCCGTAGCAGGGTCGCGCAGAAGGAGAGGGTTTACGGCCTGTATGAGAGAGCGGGGGTGGCCGGCGCGCGGGGGATGCTTGCAGTGTCAGGGGAACGCGCTGGCGATTGACAATGAGCGGGGGAGAGAGTGGGGTGCCCAAAATGGCTACCGTGTGCTCGCTGTGCGTAGCGCTGGGGAGAGGCAAGATGGCGCAGATAATGTTCAGTTTGCGAGCTAAATTTCCACAGTCCTCCCTTTTAACATATCTCGCCAGCTTGTCTAGTTCGGATTTATCCCCATAATACTACGGACTTCCACCTCATAAAGGGCTTTCATCCGCTCTGTTTCAGAGTTCAAAGTCTTAGGGCAGATGCAGTTCATAAAAAGCGAACATAAAGGTGGCAGACACTGAATCCCCAAGACACATCCACATAGTATCACAACCGGTATTAGGATAAATGAAAACAGCCTCCATCCCCAACTTTTAATAGTGTCCCAAAACCAGCTCCCAAGTGACCACCCTTCTTGCTCCTGATGGACCTCTGCGGAAAGTCTGTGGAGGTGTTCAATTGCTTTGTAGACTGAGGGTGAGTTATCCGGTACGTAGGTACAACAGCTGGACCCAATGATGCGGCATGCTCCTCCACGATCAGCCAGAACCACATCTAGAACAAGGCGGTTCTGAAAAGCCACCAGGCGGACGGCCTGAAGCTCAGCGGTGTTGTTGGCGAGGGCGCCAGCTGTAATGTTCATCGCCGTTTCGACTGCCTGGGTTAAGTGGCGGATGGCACGGCTGTTTGCCATTGGACCCCAGAGTGGAACAAGGCCTTTCACTGCGTCCATGAACTGTGCTCCGGCGGAGTCAGCTTGCACAATGTCTTTGGCCCGCTTCTGTCGGTGATGGTTTGCTGGAGCCACATATGTCGGAGGAAGGACAAAGGCGATGTAGCAGGTGCCTCCCCAACCTTTCGGAAGCCAGGTGTAGGCCTTAGTACCACAGACGAAGTACATATTCGGGGAGGCAACAAAGGAGGGTGGGTCAACTGAGTCCAATGTTCGGGTGATGAGGCAGGAGCTGTGGCCCACCAGCTGTGCCCCCAGGCCTTCGAGGCACACAAATCCAGTGATGTTGATGACGGACAGGGCCACTGTTAGGGTGGCGGCCGTCCGTTTCCGGAGGTAAGAGAAGGTGGGTCTGGCTGGGTTGTTGAACACTTGCATTTCAACTCGTTCTTTGGCAGGGATGTCCATGTGAAAGGAAGTGTTCGATCTCAGAGGGCAGAAGAGGGCAGAAGTTCTTCCAGTTTTGTTCAGCCAGAACCCATGGTAGAAGTGTGACATGGTTCTGCCGGAAGTGGCATTGTCCTTGTAGCTTTCTTGCAGGAGGATTAGCCAGGCGAGGCAGGAACCATGGACAGAAAAAGGTGAAGGGATGAAAGGGATAGAGTGTCCAGTGGCATGTGGTAGCAATCCACAGATCCAGCAATTAGTGGCGTTGGCAGCAAGATTGTGTTGGTGGAGCAACTGCACAAAAGAGTTATTCCAGAACTCCTTACGCCTTTCTCGGAGTTGGGGTGAAAGTGAGATCAGGTGGTGTTCTTTCGTGCTGGTAGGTTGAACGGTGGTCAGCAATATCTTATGAGCGGGTGTGCCCTCCTCCATGATCCAGAAGGTGACCACGAGGAGAAGGCAAAAGAGAAGGGTAATGAAAAGTGCAATAGTCTTTAAGCTGTGCATTCGGTCAGTCTTTGGGTTTTTGTAGTGGATCTTCGGACGTCCGGTTGCTTCCATCATCTTCATGTCGGGCGCTTCCATCACCTTCAAGAGACTCGGTAGCGGGCAGAACCACAGACTTCGTTTAGTTTCTCTCCTGGTGGCCTTTGAGGTGACTAGGCTACCGCTCTGAGATTTCCACTTAGCCTGTGGTCTGCTTAGCCGAAGTTCTCTCCTTTCGTCGCAAGTTATACCCTTCCTTGGATGGCACGGTGGGATCAGGATATCTTACTAACTCGAGTGTCTCTGTATCTGGGCAGCGGCTCAGGGATGGTCGGTCTTTGTCCAGAAGTTCTTCTTGGGCGGTGATGTTGTCCGTGGTTGTCAGGGTCGGTGATACCTTCTTGCAGTGGTGTGCATGCAGCCAATTGCGTTTCCCCTCCACTCGAAGAGCTGTTCGGGTGGTGATCAGGACTTGCAGGGGGCCCGTCCACCGGGGCTCCAGACTCTTGGTGCGCTGGAAGTTACGCACTAAGACGAAGTCACCGGGTTGGATGTCGTGTCCGGGGCCCCTGGAAACATCGGGAATGGCGTGCAGCACCTGCTGATGGATAACAGACAACGTTTTAGTTAGATTGTACAGATAATCAGACATGAGGACGTCCGGGACGTCGTGGATGGATGTTGGTTTTGGTGCAGTCCAAAGGTTCATGGGCCGCCCGAAGACGACCTCGTAGGGGGTTAAGTGGTGTTTGGTGGGGGTGGAACGCATTGATAGCTATGCTAGTGGGAGAGCGTCTGGCCATCTTAGTCCTGTGGTGGCGACTATTTTTGCTATCTTAAGCTTCAATGTGGCATTGTGTCGCTCAACCAGGCCTGCAGATTGGGGATGGAAGACCGCATGGAATTTCTGTTTTACACCCAACCCTTTTAAGATGAGTTGGATAACTTCGGCTACGAAGTGGGGGCCGTTGTCGCTCCACAAAATTCGACAAAGGCCGTATCGGGGGAAGAATTCCTTCAGTAGTACTTTTGCGGTAGTCATGGCGGTGTTGTCGTGGGTTGGATAGGCTTCCACCCACTTGCTGAAGGCACACACAACGACAAGTACGTACTTCAAACCTTGGCACCTTTCTAACTGGACATAGTCCATTTGTAGGACTTCAAAAGGGTGATTGGGGACCCCGAACCCTCCCCGGGGTACAGCAGTTCCTTTCCCAGGGTTGTGTTGGAGGCATACTAGGCATTGTTGGACCAGACGTTTGGCTGAGTCTGGGATCTTGTCGTTGTGCCAGACTTTGGAGATGAGTTCGATCATGGGGGCAGACCCTATGTGTGCGGGGGAGTGTGCCATGGTCAGCATGGGGATCAAGTATGAGTCTGGTAGCAACCATTTGTTCGAGTCTTTAGTCCGCCAGCAACCATCATCGTCCTTCAATCCCACCCGTGCCCATTCAGTTAACTCGTGTGGTGTACTGGCTAATTGGATGTCCCTAATCGTTTCCCTAGCATCCTTCCATTTCTCAGCTTGTGACCTGGTCACGTACATACGGGTCGTGGACCTATTCTCGGCTGTGGTTCGGGCAGTAATGTCAGCTAGTGCATTTCTCTGTCCTATAATGTCTGTCACCTTCTTGTGTGCTTGGCATTTGATCACAGCCAGCCGTGTGGGGAGGAGGACCGCTTCGGTCAGGGCAGAGACTAGATCTCCATGCAGGATGGGTGTGCCATGAGAAGTCAAGAATCCCCTCTCTTTCCATAAGAGCCCAAAGTGGTGAACTACTCCGAAGGCGTACTGACTGTCTGTGTAGATGTTTGCGGTTGTCCCTGCTGCCAGGATGCAGGCTCGTGTGAGAGCAATTAGTTCCGCCGCCTGTGCGGATCGCTGTGTGATGCGGGCTGTCTCAACAACTGTTCGGGCTGTGGTGACTGCATAGGCAGCTGAGGTGGTACCATCGGGGAGCTTGATGCATGAGCCATCCACCCACAGTTCTCCGTCAGGGTCCGGGAAGGCAGTATCTCGGAGGTCGACCCTACTCTTGGTCTGTTCGTCGGTGAGGGTCACACAGTCGTGTATAGGGGACGCATTGGGATCAGTGTCAGGGAGAGGTAGTAGAGTAGCTGGATTCAGAGTGGTGCATCGTTTCAATGTGATGTGGGGTGCAAGCAGAGTCAGTTCGTAACCGGTCAGTCGTGCGCTAGTCAGGTGTTGAGTCTTGGTTTGGTTCAGGAGGGTGTCAACCGCATGGGGTACCAATACTGTGAGGGGGTTTGAGAGTACGATCCCCTCGCTTTGCCGGATAGAGATAGCCGCGGCGGCTACTGCTCGAAGGCATGCGGGCAAAGCTCTGGCTACAGGGTCAAGAGTGGCAGAGAAGTAGGCACAAGGGCGTTGTTTAGGGCCTATGGACTGGGTTAGGACAGACAACGCACATCCCTCCCTTTCGTGGGTGTAGAGGGAGAAAGGTTTAGTGTAGTCTGGGGTTCCTAGGACTGGGGCCGAACAGAGGGCGTCTCGTAATTCTTTGAAGGAGGATTGACATTCGGGTGTCCAGGTGAGGGGGAAGGGGACATCTTTAGCCAGCAGGGAAAGCAGAGGTTTTACGATAAGACTGAAGTTTGGCAACCATTGTCGACAAAAGGAGGTGAGACCTACTAGGGACCGTACTTGCTTCTGAGTTTTGGGAACAGGGGTTTCTAGGATGGTCTGAATTCGGTCAGGGGTAAGTTTCCTCCCGTCTTTGGATAGTAGGTGGCCTAGATACGTTACTTGGGGCTGGCAGAATTGCAATTTCTTTCTGGAGACCTTGTGACCGTTCTCCGCAAGGAAGCGGAGGAGGTGAATGGTGGCTGTGACGGCAAGTGGAGTGGTGTCGGCCGCCAAAAGAATGTCATTGACGTACTGTATCAACACCACTCCATCGGGTAGTTGGACTGTATCTAGCTGCCTCTTGAGGGCTTGGCTATAAATACTGGGACTCTCAGTGTAGCCTTGGGGTGCCCTGCAGAATCTGTACGAACGGGCTTTTAAAGTGAAGCCGAACAGGTAGCGGCTGTCTGGGTGGATGGGGATGGAAAAGAATGCGTTTTTGAGATCAATAACAGTAAAGGTGGTGGCAGTGGATGGAATCAGGGTGAGGATGGTGGTGATGTCTGAGACCACGGGATACTGGGGTATGACTACTTTGTTAACCTCTCGCAAATCAACAATGAAACGGTAGGCTTTCTCATCTCCCTCGCCTTGCTTCTTTACAATGGGTAGGATAGGGCTGTTGCAAACATTACTGACTACTTCTTCTACCACTCCTGCCTCGACTAGGGACTCGATGATTTCCACCAATGCCTTCTCGCCTTCGGGTGATATCCGATACTGTGGAAGCTTTGGGAGCACTGCGTCCGGTCGGACGGTTATGTGTACCGGGTCGATCACCATGCGCCCTACATCTGAGTCGGTTTTAGCCCATAGATGTGAAGGTAATGTGTCGAGTAGGGACATGTCAGCATCGGTTATAGAGAGCATACGCCGTGTGTGACAGGGTCTGGACAGATCTGGGTTATCGTGTAGGATGACTCGAACTCCGTCTGGGGAGCATCTGATGGTAGCTCGAAAATGTTTTAGCAAATCAAGTCCCATAATAGCATCGGGGGTGTTGGAGGAGAGCAGAAAGGTCGTGTCAGTGGTGTTATCTTCTAAGTCAAAGGAGATTGGTGCTGATAAGGGGTTAGTGGAGGGCGTTCCATCGAAGCCTATAGAGGTTACATGTGAGCCAGACAAGGGTGCCCTAGGGATCAGTCGTTTGGATAACGCACTACGTGTCGCCCCAGTGTCTACCAAGAATGGAGATTTTGTGCCCAAGACCATAGCAGTGACGTAAGGACCTTGCTGGTCAACACGGAGTTCGACTGGATCCCTCCCTTGCCCCTGGCGGTCCTATGCGAAGTCATGGGTGCTTTCGTAGTCGGACTGCTGACACTGGTTTTTTCGGGGGCGATCAAAGGTGTTTGGTCTGCCTGGCCTGTCGTTGATGGCGTCGTTCGTGTGCCCTCGTCCCTGTCCTCTATTTCTGGGGTCATATGCGGTGTTTCTGGGATCCCTATTTTTGTTAAGTTCCAGAAGGACCGGGCACTGGGATTTCCAGTGTCCGAACCCTCTACAGAACGCACATTGGTTCCCATCTAAGTCCCTCCGTCCGTTGTAGGGTGTAGGGGTATGGTCTCTAGGGGGTAGCTTTCTAGGGGCGGTTGGTTGGTAATTCTCTTTCGGGGGTTCCCTTCCTATGGTCACCCCTTGCAACTGTGCTATCATTACCCTCTCCTTTAGTTCCTTTTTCTTCTTCTCTGACGCCCTATCGTTCTCGTTTTTCTGGTTTTCGTAGTATTGGGCCATCTGGAGAATTGCTGCGGGTTTGGAGGCTGCCCAACTACTCTCGCTGGTCTGTAGTTTCTGGGAAACTTCTTGTGACAGACCCTTCACATAATTCTGGACAAAGAGGTGATGTCCGGTTGCGGTGGTCATGTCTTGGCCACTGTAATCGGAAAACACAGTCTCGAATCGGGAGAAGTATTCAGACACGTCCTCCTGGGGTTTCTGGCGGCAAGCCGTCACTATCGACCAGTCTACCTTTCTTTCTGGGATTAGAGTCTTCAGCTTTTGTACAATCTTGTCTGGGAGCTCTAATATGGCTTTCGGGGGTTTCTGTCCTGGTTCTCGCTGTTTATCTATGGTATCGAGTTGTACCCAGGTATATCCGAACGGCTCAGCGTGGTCAACTTTCCGGATTTGTTTCCACACATCAGCCGGCAGGCATAGCCCAAAGAACAAGTCGATATCTGCTAAAGTCATTATCGTTGAGCCTAAGGCTGTACCCAGTTCAGTGTAGAAGGCAGTCGGGTTCTTTCTCAAGTCGGGTAGAGTTTTTCTAAAGGTCAAAATATCTTGCCGGTCCCACGGCTGGTAGACCCAGTTATATACAACCCTTCCCTTCGCATCTTGGTGGTTGATGTCGTCATGTGTTCCCTGACCTCGTGGGGGGACCCAGTAGGGGGCAGCTTCTTTGATGGGCATCATGGCATCAGCCCTTCCTTCCTGGGGCTTAGTCGCTATGGGGGTTTCTGCTTTGGTGGTCTGTCTATGTTCTTTAAGGTGTCGGTAGACCTCGAGTGTACGAGTGAAGAGGTTCGTCACGTCGCCCTCTCTTTCTTCTCCGATGTCTACCTTCCTATATAGGGCCGCTAAGCCTTCGGGACCTTTATCGTGGTATCTATCCTCATATGCATTCAGGGCGTGATAACAGAGCCGTACGACAAAGTGTCGTCTGCGGCTGTCGGCATACGAGTTATACACGTCTGTTATATACTCCTCACTTTCTTTTCGCTCCACCAGTGTCCCTACTATCTTATCAATTCCTGCTCGTTCATCCTTTGTTAATCGATTCATTCTGGTGGAATCTTTCTTTCCCATCTCATGGTCATCTAGCGTTATAGCCGACGTCGGGTTCAGTACAAGAGGCTCAGCCGGCGCGGAGGCCGTGAGGACCGAGGCCCCTGTACTGCTTTCACTCGTGTTCGGGGGTTGTGGGTGTTGCACTACTGATTGGGAGGGTGCATATGGAGGGGGCATGTAAATGATCGGGGGACCTAACAGTAATTCGTCATTCGTTCGCTGCTTGGAGGACAACTCAGGGTAGAGCAAAGAAGGGGTCCTAACAGCGTACTGGCCTGATGTTTCGGGCTCCTGCCTTAGTTTAGTTTCCCTTCTCTCCTTTATTTCTTCTTCTAACCTTCTAGCGGCAAGGTGGGCTGCCTTTCGTAATTCCTTTTCTGCTTTTACTTCTTCCCTCTTTTTCCGTTGCGTTGCTTCTTTGCGCCACATGCCGATACTGTCAAGCATAGTAGGCGTCGTCTTATTGCTACGCAGAGCTATTTCTAGCGCTTCTATCTTATGGTCGTCGAAGGATCCCATCAGTGGCCACTGACTCTCGGGGTCCTTCTTGGTATATTTATGCCACAGCTTGCTATAAGCTACGGCGACTAGTCCATATTTAGTGAACATGTCCTTATTAGGGGTGCCTTCCAGTGGAGCCGGATGGTCCACCTCTAATAAGCGGTCCGGGCAGAACCAACTACCAATCAGTGGGGAGAAGATAGGCATGACGGGTTTCAACGGGGACAAAAGTCAGCACTACCTATCTTTTCACTGCTTGCAAAGACTAGACAGAATATCTCTATTCCTCGTTATTTGTAAGCAGAGAATACCTCCAAATGAACCAATATCGAACAACTAGTGTTTGGACAATCAATCAATCAATCAATGGGGAGATAAAGATAGGCACGACGGGTTACAACGGGGACAAAAGTCTGCGTTACCTACCCTCCACTATTTGCAAAGACTAGACAGAATATTTCTATTCTACGTTATTTGCAAACAGAGAATATCTCAAAGAGCACTATTCTTCAAAACAATCAATGTTCGGACAATCAATCAGTGGGGAGATAAAGATAGGCACGACGGGTTTCAACGGGGACAAAAGTCTGCGTTACCTACCCTTCACTATCTGCAAAGGGAGAGAGAGAGAGAGTATTTCTACTCCTCCCCGTTTGTAGACAGCGAATATCTCAAAGAGAACAATCAATGAGCACAATCAATGAGCAATACTAGTATTCCAAAGCTTCAAACAATCAATCAATTATTTCGCAATTTGTCGTGTATCACGACCTTACCCGGACCGCGTGGACAGTTTCTCGTCTTCCGCCTCCAGCGCCCGATCGTCCTCTACTCTCCGTATTTGCCGCGGCACTCCTGATGGTTCCCAGTCAGGACCGTAGATCACTCGAGAGAGGTCTGCTCGGAACCAGTGAAGTTCGGATGATCGGCTGCCAGACGAGGGTCTATTGGGCAGGAGCTCTCCCGATCGTTGCAGTCGTTCACTCTGTCGTCGGGACCTCTCCCACTGGATCCACGTGTCGCTGATGGGCCCCACGCTTGGGACGCCAATTGTTAAATGGTAGAGGCAGTTTCAATCGATAACCTTTCAAGTATTTGCCCGGCGGTAATCGCCTCTCATACCACTCGATAATTTACCAATGAAAGAGGCAGGCGCCGGAGACTGGAAGGCAGGAAACAAAGTTTTATTCCGTCGGAGCAGAACACATCAGATCAGACAGCAAGGTATCGTCACGAGGTGCTCTAACTGCATCTCTGAGACCTGGTCTCTTATACACAGGTTTATTGCTTTATTACACATAGTACATTCTTGAGATTCCCTTGATGCATGAGAGAACATCCCCTGAAGCCCCGGCTCAGATCCGATCCCACACATAGCTACAGTAGAAGTTCCCACCTTACCCGCAGTGGGAGATGGCTATCGCGCAGCAGGGTATTCCGCCAATTCCCGGGGGTGTGTGCAACCGGCCGGGTCTCAGGGGGTAGGGGCTTTGATCCACTGTAATCCCTTTGATGTGGGGTGTTTCCCTTACAGTAGGGGCAATAAACTGCATCCGCAGGGCTAGGTGATGGCCTGGGACCAGTTCGGACAATGGGGCGCAGAGGAAGGGGGTTATCAAAGGAGAGGCATGACCATGTATGGGATGTCGGTCGGATGTGGTTCCGTAGCAGGGTCGCGCAGAAGGAGAGGGTTTACGGCCTGTATGAGAGAGCGGGGGTGGCCGGCGCGCGGGGGATGCTTGCAGTGTCAGGGGAACGCGCTGGCGATTGACAATGAGCGGGGGAGAGAGTGGGGTGCCCAAAATGGCTACCGTGTGCTCGCTGTGCGTAGCGCTGGGGAGAGGCAAGATGGCGCAGATAATGTTCAGTTTGCGAGCTAAATTTCCACACCCCTAAACTTCAGAGGTATAACCAACCTCCTGGTGGCACCAGGCTTGGGGTCTCTACTCTCTGAGTAATGGAGTCCATCATCCCAGTAGATCATATGGGACCCACTGGCACTCCCAGCAGCCTCAGCAGCAGCTTGCTTCTTCAGGACTAAGATCATCTCCCTCAAGAGACTGATCTGTACTCTAAGTCAGGGGGGAAGGCATTGCCTTACCCCTACTGCTCTTACTCTTGGAAGGCGGGTGGTCCATTTTTCCAGGATCTATGACCTGTTCAGTAGAAGACATTTTTGCCTGTGACCTATTCATAGCAAACACATCTGCAGGGATACCCAACATTCCTGCATGAGTCCTGAGTTTCACTTCAGACCAAGCTGAAGTTTCTAAATCATTGCCCAACAAGCATTCAACAGGGAGGTCTGCACTTACCACAACCTTCTTAGGGCCAGTTACCCCTCCCCAGGTGAAATTAACAACTGCCAAGGAATGGTCTGTCCTGACATTGCTAACATTGGTCACTTGGTACATCTCACTAAGTATGATTTGCTCAGGAGCCACAAGATCTTTTGTCACCATTGCAACACTTGCTCCTGTGTCCCTGAATGCCAAGGCCTCTTTTTCCATTTATCAAAGGCTGCTGTCTGTATCTGCCCAGATTACTGGGAGCTGAACTAGGGGGAACAGTTGCCTTAGGGGCAGTGGTGGTTGGAGTTGAGTCCTTGGATTTGTTACAACCACTTGTCCACTGGGTTTTCTGTTTACAGATTTAACACTATGGCTTCTTCTTGCCTTTTACCGTGTTGGATTGTGACTCCCCACCAGATGTAGATTTTTGGGGCCCTTGAGAAGAATTCTAGTCTTTAACCTTCTCCCCACCCTTATCAGAGTTTTTAGAATCTTGCTTCTTGGAGTCACCACCTTGGTTCTGAACTTTCTGCCTTACCCTAGTTCTGACCCATTTGTCTGCCTTCTGGCCCAATACTTGGGGAGAGGTCAGATCAGAGTCCACCAGGTACTGATGCAACAGCTGATTTTGACAATTATTAAGGACCTGCTCCCTCATAATTAAATTTTACAATCTTTTAAAATCACACACTTTACTGCCAAGTAACCAGCCTTCCAGAGCCTTAGTCGCACAATCTACAAAGTCAACCCAGTCTTGAATCTGTGCCTTTTGGGTATCTCTGAACTTAATCCTGTATTGTTCAGTGGTTAAGCCAAACCCATCAACCAGAGCACTCGTCAAGACTTTGTAAATATTAGCATTCTCGTCTCTAACAGTGAGGAGCTTGTCTCTACTTTTGTCTGCAAAGAAGATCCACAAGATTGCTGCCCACTGCTCCTGAGGGACCCTCTGTACTTTACAGGCCCTCTCCAGTGCAGTTATCCATTTATGGATGTCATCCCCACTCTGGTAGGGAGGGACAATCTTGTTCAGGTTCCTACTGTCATGAGTATGTTCTCTACCTCTAGAGACACTGTTGCTGCCACCATGGGGCTCTAGCCCAAACCGTTTTGAAGCTCTCTGAAGCTCCAGGGATTCCCTATCTAAGACCAATTGCTCTCTCTTGATTCTGAGCTTAGCTCTCTCAAACTCAAGCAGCTGGCACTTCTTCTCATAATAGGACTCCCTTTTATGAGAAGCAGAGGTCCCTACAGAAATACCAGAATAATTAGATTCCTGAGAAGGAGATTTTGATCTTCTTGGTAAACTGTTAACCCTTCCAGGTGGGGTAAAGAGAGGGCCACTGAGGCCTTCGCCCTCAGCTTCAGGAAGAATTGGATTGTCCAGGTTAGAATCATCTTGATCTTCCTGGTCAGCATTGGAGTCCAGGTCATAGAAGTTTTCACTTCCTGGCCTTTCCTCCTCTGCTGCATACACCCAACTTGCCTGCCTCATCAGACCCTGGGGTCTTTCTGAGGTCATCGAAAAGCAACGCCTCAATGAGGCGTTGAGTGTCTGGATGTCTCCCTGTCTTCAGTTTCCTAGATGTACACATAGCTCTCAATTCTTGGAATGAGAGATGGTCATACTTAGTTGGCAGAGGCCCACTGGCTTCTGGCCTAGAAGACATACTAGATGTGTGTGGTGTAGGTACCTACCTAACCTAATGGGAGCTACTAAACTCTCTTGAGTTGGATAAAGGGTGTGCTAAACCCTTGACTTACCCAGCTCTAAATTCAGTAGAACTTACTTATTCTATTCTTGATTTATATGTACCTAGTACCTTTAGTGGTTTTCAGTTAGTTACTCAATGAGATTATCTGGTAAAACAATAGCAAGCTTGAATCCCAACCGCTGCACACCAATGTAAGAAGTTGGCCTGGTATATGCTGCCCACTAATTAAAGTGGGCACCTTGTACCATTCCAAACAACCCTTATTGATGATTAGGTTAAAGACAACCTTTATTGAAAGCTATCCTAGTGGTAGCTATTGAGAGCAGCCTTCAGGCTAAATCTCGAAGGAATGTAAAGCCGCTTGGTTTACCAGATTATAACCTCCTGAATGACCAAATGAAAGGAGAACCACACAAGGAATATATAAAATATATGTATTTATTACTAAACACTCTCTACTAACCTCTTTATGAGATTAGAGAAGAACGCAGACAACTTTAAATCATTAGAACAACACTAAATAGCACAATACACAGTGGGCTCCAGGGGGAGACCAAACCATATACTAAGAAAGTGGTATAACAACCACGACTTGACAAGACACAGTGCCTAAAGCACGTAGAATCGCTGGGACCCCAAGGAAACACCCAAGGTAGTGACACAGGGGACCCACGGAGGACGGGTGCAGTGTGAGAACACAGACGCGAGTTCTGTACAACTCTATGGGAAAGCCGCAGTTGGAATTTTAAAGATTAAGGACACTTCAGAGAGGACTTTAAGCAAACCCAGCTAAACATAGAAGGTTCTAAGGCCAGCACCCTTGAGAGTACCGAGATACCTGTGTTACCTATCCCAGAGGAGCCGGGTGCATAGGGGTCAAGTGATGTCGGAAACCTTTGTAGTTTTCATGGCGTGATGCAGAAAAGTGCTGCTGCCGTGGAAATAAAAAGTGTCAGGTGTGATCCAAGACTGGATCAGAGCTGAGAAGAACCTGAAAGCAGAGGGGACAGAGTCTGGGTCACTTCACAGTGCCCAGGTGGATGATAGATGAATGCCCACTGATGTCGGATGTTTCAGGTGAGAAGAGGTGAAGCTTGACTCTGCAGCCACGGGGACCAGGAGACGTCGACGATAACCAAAGTCTGGAGGTGAGCTGTTCCACAAAGGATGTCGGGTGCTGGGGGGTCAGTGTCCGGATTGAACACCAACAAGCCTTGGCAACTGCAACCCACGCGGTCAGAGGAAAGATGCTTCGGTGAGCACCAGCAAGGTCCTGTGAACTCTCCAAGCTAGGGAGAGTCAGGGCACATCTGGAGCAACCAGGAAAGCCCACTGAAAGTCAAAGTTACCTTCACAGGGACCCACAGGTCGACGGACCAGGTATCGCGAAGGGACCTCAAGTTGAATCACAAAATACCAGCCCACGGAACACTCGTGGAGTGTAGCCCGGAAATCTTTGGTGCAATTACTGCTCGGGGTCAGGACTACAAATAGCCCAAAGCACAGCCTCAGGGGTCACCAAAAAGCATATGCTGCTGCAATGTACGCAGTGCACAGGGGTTCGGGAAGCACGGTCCCCACAAGGGATACGGGTATCAGAATTGCTGAGAACACAGATCAACCTCATAGACCTCGGGAACCCACCTCCTTTGTTGCAGAAATCTTCGGAGTCCTCAGGAGCTCGGGAGATGCAAACCGATCAGGTGCCTGCCTTGCAGGGGAGTAACTCCTTTACTCCAAGGGAGATTCTTCAGTCATCCAGCATCGTACAGATCATAAAAGTACTTAGTTTCTGTAGCAGTGTTTAGTCCAGGTAAAATCTAAAGTCCTGTAGTCATGGGTTCCTACTTTATACCCAAGGAAGGGGTGGGACAAACTCTGGGGACCCACCTATGGGAGGATCAGGACAAAGGGGTGGCTAAACCCATGTCCCTTGTCCAGTTTCGCGCCAGAGCAGGAGCAAATGACTCCTACAGCCGGTTTGAGCTGGACTATGCACAGGGACACCAAATGTGCCCCCAGTGCAGACATCAAAGCACTCTCAGAGTGCACCCACCCAGCCCCAATACACTAAAGCCTGTCTGGGTGGTGGTCACACCTCCCTGTGACAGGAAATCTATGTCCAGGCCTTCCTATGTCCAGGCCTTCCTCTGCTCGAGTTTCATCCAGCAGCAGGAGGGCAGACCCGTGTCTGTGGCTGGCAGCATCCATTTTGTGATACCAGGGTCGAGAAAGCTGGTTCCGGGTGTACCGGTGTGTCGCATACGTCCCTTTAGGAGGGTGGAATCATGCCTCCCACACCAGTTACTGTTACTGGTGTGGAGGTATGATTCCAAGGTGTTTGACACCAAACACGACATGTTTCCATGCAGGCGTTTTAAAGTTAGCATTTACCCCAAGGTTATAATGCACTTAAGTATATATGGTTGGCGGCATCACAAACAACCCCGGAATACAGGTTCCAAAGGCTGCAGAGGGGCTCTGCTCATGCAGGTGCACCCTCTCATATAACACCCAACACCCTGCCTTCAGGATTGATAAGGCCTGCTACAAGGGTGACTGATAGGTTTATATGTGCAGTGATATGGAGTGGATATAGTGAACCTATATCTAAGTAAGGGGTGCATGCACCACCTTACACAGGCTGCTGTAGCAGAACTGTGGTGTCATTTTGAATGGTCTGCCAGGGGTGGCATAATACATGCTGCAGCCCCTGAGAGGCCTCTAGGGTACCTAAGCCCTGGGTACATAGTATACCATATACTAGGGACTTATAAGGGTATCCCAGAATCCAATCTGGAGTGTACCTAAAGTATATGCAATCAATTTAGAGGAGAAAGCAGCTAGACTGGGGTCCTGGATAGCAGGATCTCAGCCAGACTAAGTCGAAAACAGTGAAACATCAGCAAAAAGTGGGGGTAACTATAAGAAGCAGATCCTACTCTCCTACATTCTGCACCACACTAAACCATATCCTTACCTATCAGCAGCATTATACACACCACAAAACCACATTCCTAACTACCAACAGCTTTCTATACCCACAAAACCATACCCATAGCTACTGGCAGCATTCAGTACTCCCCAAAATCATATCCATAGCTACTAGCAGCATCACATATCCCACAAAACTAAACCCATACCTACTGGCAGCATCCTGTACTTCACAAAATCACATACATACCTACTGGAAATATTCTGTGCAGCCCAAAATCATATCCATACCTACCGTAATATTCTGTACTGCACAAAACCATACCCTTACCTACTGGCAGCATTCTGTACCCCACATAACCACATCCAATCAATCAGTCAGTAGATTTGTGGAGCGCTTCTTTTCACACGTGATGGTATCCAGGCACTGGCAGGGTCCAGTTGATTAATTGAATAGCCAGCATTCTATTGTACATTATGTGTATTTATAAAGTGCACTTTCACCTGTGTAGGTATCTTGGTGCTGAGCTAGAAGTCACAAAACCACATTGATGCGTAACAGCAGCAACATGTACCTCACAAAACCGCAACAATGCCCACCAGCAGCATCCTATAGCCCTCAAAACCATATCCATCCCCAGCCACAGCATTCTA
Source organism: Triturus cristatus (assembly GCF_964204655.1). NCBI lineage: Eukaryota > Metazoa > Chordata > Amphibia > Caudata > Salamandridae > Triturus > Triturus cristatus. Next base: position 901,752,226 of record NC_140586.1, read on the forward strand.
TAACCTACAAGGCCATCTCCATTCTATTCCAAAGTCACCCAGAATTGTCATGCAGGCCTGAGTGATATTTCTGTTTCTCTTTTATTTATTCCTTGATTGCCATATTATAATATTATGATAAAGGCCTGTTGTCTCTTGGGACCTAGTCCATGTTGAACAAAAACTAAAGAGCTACAAAATAAAAGCAAATTCTTCTATGTTGCAAAGCCAATGATCCCAGGAATGAAACGATAGCACTTCCTCAAGCATTTACATGATGAGGCCGAGTACAAGTTCTGCTTTGTATTAGGCTGCAGTACCGTAGGCAGTGGATTCGAGCACTGCTTTACATGGGAGTACTGACCATTGATGGGCGAGTGAGGCTATGGCCATCTTTGTATCAGGCTGCAGTACCATAGGCCACTACTAGGCGGAGTCAAGTATATTTTGTATGAGAGTACTGACCATTGATGGACGGAGTGGGGCGATTGCGCTATTTTGTATCAGGGTGCAGTACCATAGGCCACTACTAGGCGGAGTCAAGTATACTTTGTATGAGAGTACTGACCATTGATGGGCGGAGTGGGGCGATTGCGCTCTTTTGTATCAGGGTGCAGTACCATAGGCCACTACTAGGTGGAATCAAGTATACTTTGCATGAGAGTACTGACCCTTGATGGGCAGAGTGGGGCAATGGCCCTCTTTTGTATCAGGGGGCAGTACCAGAGGTCACTGGTTGCCGTTAAAAGCTAGGGTCTTGTTCAAGGCTTAAGTGACGGCCCATGCGGCACTATACGAATACGCCCCTATGTACCTGAGGAAACGTTTTTCGTTCTATGATCCGGGCAGACACTTGCGTTCCTCGAACTCGTGCCTGGCTTCTGTACCCAAAATTCGTCTGAAAAGAAAGGTTGGCAGCTCATTGTCTTATCTGGCGGCTAAGCCATGGAACTACCTCCCCCCGGAACTCCGTAGCCTTCAAAACCCTGCTCAGTTCAGGAAAAAACTTAAAACTTTCCTATTTCATTAAGCCTGTTCTCCTTCTTTTTCACTGTTCTCTTTTGCTGGGTCGCGCCGGGACACTCTTCTGAGTAGCCGTGCACGTTATAAATCACCAATAACATAACATAACATAACTACTAGGTGGAGTCAGTCAGTCAGTCAGTCAGTCAGTAGTTCTTTATTCGGTAGTTAAAAACACCATAAAAGGGTAAATATACACAATAAATTTAAAAAAAACAATTAAATCAACATCATAAGAACTCTGATAAAGAGAAAAATACATATTCACAAAAGAGGTGCATAAATTCATAGCTATCACAATTTACACCTGTCCTCTAGTTGCTCTTAATCTCAGTGCTACTTTAATAAAATTCGATATACAACACAGAGTCAGTGAATCAGCCGCCCTTTGTAAGAAAAGTAGCGCCGGTTTAATTTGAGTCAATTTGGCCCTTTTAATAATATCAATTAAAAACCTCCGCCTCGGCATTGAATAAAAAGAGCAAAAAAATACAAAATGAAGGGTGTCCTGCGGAGACATGTTGTCGCAGCCGCAGGCACCCTTCTGCTCAATTGAAACAGTATAGCCTAATGGATCAGCTAATAAATGTGGTAAAAGATTGAGCCTAAAACGAGATATTAAAAATCTGTCCTGCGCATTATGCATGAGGTAGAGATAAGGTTCCATTCCCTCGGTAGACTTAACGGAGCTATGAGCATTCACTGTTCCCTTAGTCCCTTCTTCTGTCATTCTACTTATATTTCTTTGGGCCAGGAACAATCTTTTTAGCTTGGGTTTATCCTGGGCTCTAATTACTGATGGATTGACAAAAAAATCTATATAGCCCAGGTTCTCCAGATTGGTCTTAACATACTTAAGCCAAGGTATGTTCATGCATCTTTCTCTTCCTAAACAGTCTCTCAATATTTGCCTACTTATCGCAGCTTCTGGGTTTGTCCAAATATTAAGCCACGATAAAATGGGTCTGTACTTGACCATGTCTTCAATATATGGCCTCCCCAACTCTCTGTGGGCAATAACAGCTGGAATACTCTGGGGGATTTTTAGTACTGCCCATACAATTTTATTTTCCTCCCGCTGCAGTTGCTCTATATCTATGAATCCCCAGACTTCAGCACCATACATGGCTTTAGAACAACAGATGGAACTATACAGATTCATTGCTTGTTCTGGCGACCATCGCCCTAGCCTCCGCCCGTAACTAGTTATTGCACCGTTTATGATATTAATTTCCCACATCGCTCCTCTACCAAGGGGGTGAATTTTAACGTCTCATCAAACAGTAGGCCCAAATAGGAGAAGGTCTGCACCTTTTCCATGTGACTCCCAATTCTGTGCGTGAATTTTGACCTAGATTTATTGCCTACCGTCATTACAAATGATTTGCCAAGATTGACGGAGAGATCTAAGAGTCAAGTTTACTTTGTATGAGAGGACTGACCCTTGATGGGTGGAGTGGGGCAAGGATACTTTGTTTGAGAATACTGACCAGTGATGGGCGGAGTGAGGCAATGGCCCTCTTTTATATCAGGGTGCAGTACCATAGGCCACTACTAGGCGGAGTCAAGTATACTTTGCATGAGAGTACTGACCATTGATGGGCGTAGTGGTGCGATTGCGCTCTTTTGTATCAGGGTGCAGTACCAGAAGTCACTACTAGGTGGAGTCAAGTTTACTTTGTATGAGAGGACTGACCATTGATGGGTGGAGTGGGGAGATGACCTTCTATTGTATCTGGGTGCAGAACCATAAGCCGAAATTAGGTGGAGTTGAGCAATGCTGTATATGACAGTACTGCCCATTGATGGGTGGAGTGGGGCGATGGTCATCTTTTGTATCAGGGTGCAGTAATTTAGGGCGCTACGAGCGGCAGTCAAGTATTCTCTGATGAGAGTACTGACCATTGATGGGTGGAGTGGGGAGATGGCCTTCTTCTGCATCTGGGTGCAGAACCATAGGCCGCAATTAGGTGGAGTTGACCAATGCTTTATATGAGAGTACAGACTAGGTATAGGTGCATTGAGTCACTGTTTTGCTTAATAAGAAGCTGCAGCACTATAGGCCGTTACCAGGAGGAGTTGAGCACAGCTTTACTTGAGGGTACGCACTATTGGTAGATTGAGGGAGTCACTGTCACTGCGATATATGAAGGAGTAGTACCACTGGACATTACTAGGTGGAGTTGAACACTGCTGTACCTGTATAGACCATTTGTTGATGGTGGGTCCTTAGTATTGCTTTGCAGGAGCCTGCAGGATCATAGGCCGTTACTAGGTGGAGTTGAGCACTGGTTTATATGAGAGTATAGACTGTTGATTGGTGGAGTGAGGCCCTGCTTTGCAGGAGGCTGCAGTACCATAGGCTGTTACTGAGTGGAGTCGAGCACTGCTTTATATGAGAGTATAGACTGTTGATTGGTGGAGTGAGGCCCTGCTTTGCAGGAGGCTGCAGTACCATAGGCTGTTACTGAGTGGAGTCGAGCACTGCTTTATATGAGAGTACAGACTGTTGATTGGTGGAGTGAGGCCCTGCTTTGCAAGAGGCTGCAGTACCATAGGCCGTTACTGAGTGGAGTCGAGCACTGCTTTATATGAGAGTACAGACTGTTGATTGGTGGAGTGAAGCCCTGCTTTGCAAGAGGCTGCAGTACCATAGGCCGTTACTGAGTGGAGTCGAGCACTGCTTTATATGAGAGTACAGACTGTTGATTGGTGGAGTGAAGCCCTGCTTTGCAAGAGGCTGCAGTACCATAGGCCGTTACTGAGTGGAGTCGAGCACTGCTTTATATGAGAGTATAGACTGTTGATTGGTGGAGTGAGGCCCTGCTTTGCAAGAGGCTGCAGTACCATAGGCCGTTACTGAGTGGAGTCGAGCACTGCTTTATATGAGAGTACAGACTGTTGATTGGTGGAGTGAAGCCCTGCTTTGCAAGAGGCTGCAGTACCATAGGCCGTTACTGAGTGGAGTCGAGCACTGCTTTATATGAGAGTATAGACTGTTGATTGGTGGAGTGAGGCCCTGCTTTGCAGGAGGCTGCAGTACCCTAGGCTGTTACTGAGTGGAGTCGAGCACTGCTTTATATGAGAGTACAGACTGTTGATTGCTGGAGTGAGGCCCTGCTTTGCAGGAGGCTGCAGTACCATAGGCCGTTACTGAGTGGAGTCGAGCACTGCTTTATATGAGAGTACAGACTGTTGATTGCTGGAGTGAGGCCCTGCTTTGCAGGAGGCTGCAGTACCATAGGCCGTTACTGAGTGGAGTCGAGCACTGCTTTATATGAGAGTACAGACTGTTGATTGCTGGAGTGAGGCCCTGCTTTGCAGGAGGCTGCAGTACCATAGGCTGTTACTGAGTGGAGTCGAGCACTGCTTTATATGAGAGTACAGACTGTTGATTGCTGGAGTGAGGCCCTGCTTTGCAGGAGGCTGCAGTACCATAGGCTGTTACTGAGTGGAGTCGAGCACTGCTTTATATGATAGTACAGATCGTTGACAGGTGGAGTGAGATACTGCCTTATATGATAGTACAGACTGTTAACAGGTGGAGTGAGGCACTTCTTTGCACAGGCTACAATACTATAGGCCGTTACTAGGTGTAGACAGGTGGTAGCACTGTTTTCAATCAGGATGCAGTACCTGAGACATTGCTAGGTAGGGTCAGGACAAACGCTAGTTTGCACCAGCGTGTAGTACCATGCGTAGCACCACTAGATGGAGCCAGCCACCGGTTTTGTAGAATTTCCGCCCTGCCAAGTGCCATGCATTTAGGGTTAAATGAACAAATTTCAGTACTTGTACACGCATCACTGCACCGGAATTCATTAGTCATGCAATTAGACCTCTGTCTTTTTGCACTGACGAAGGGGTTCTCAGACCAGCTATGTGTTTAAAGTCTGTGCTTGTTCTCATCATGCTGTCTATGGGTGCCCAGGTGAAACAAGGGCGCTTCCTGGCCACCCTCCTGCTGAGAGTCTGTGGTTGTCTTCGGATCGTCCAGGGGAGAAGTGTTTCTTTCCATGCTCACAGTCATGTGCACGAAGGCCACAGGTGGTGCCCCGCCCCAGAATGCGTCTGTAGAAGAGACATGTTGCTACACTGCCAAGTTAGAGCAGGTTTGGTGGACAAGGAGGCCCTTTTTTGGGAGCACCGACGCAGTGGCGTGGCCTCAGGCGCACCGGCCGAGGTGCAGGATCCATTCCAGGCATTGGTGGGGAGACATGAGCCAGCAGCATTAGCAGTCCCGAGGTGGTCTGCATGGGCAGGGCTGTGGCAGTACTATGGTGAAAGCAGACAGCGAGGATACTGCATGCAAGTTGTTGAACGAATGACAGAGGGGAGACATTTTTAATACACCTGTGATCCAGTGCAAGTGGTAAAAGGACAGCGCAGAACGCTGGGGGAACAAGAGGCCTAATCGTTGTGCATAGAGTGGATTTCCTAGCATAGAGTAAGGCGCCCCAAGCATAATCAGTGGAATCAGCATAGGAACGCCATGTGATAAAGAGTGTGCCATGTTGAAATCTCTTTGCACTTAGAGGATGCCCCTTCTATGCATCCAAAGAGTGTGCATGCGCCAGTGGCAGCGCAACCACCTTTCAGTTAATTGGCAGATGCAGAGACGGCTGCTCCTCGTTGGATACAGTGGTTTGGAAGGTTGAAAAATTATTGTTGAGCAAGAAGAGATACTGATAACGCTGTAAAGCGCTATATGATGCTTTACATGGGTGGTGATGAGCTCTATAACTTGTTCAACCGACCAAGCCAAAGATTTACACATATGGGGGGGGGGGGCATGATCCCATTCCTCTAAGCGGATTGATTGAGATGTTAGTTGAAAGTGAGGGGAAGATAGTGCTCACCAAGTTTCATGTGACTGAAGGAGACACTGGGACTCTCATAGGATGCCATACGGCTGAAGATTTGGGGCTAGTTTTCTTTGTTTTTCAGATTCATTAATTGCCTTCTGAGGCCATTTTGGCAGAATTCCCAGAGTTATTTAATGGCCTGCGATTTTTGAAAAGAGTAAAGGTTAAGCTGCACATTGACAAAACCATACGTCCAGTGGCCTTACGATATAAAAGAGTCCCCTTTCACCTGCGACAATGAATAGAGGAGGAGTTGGAAAAGCTTGAAGTTGGGTGAGGTCATTGAAAAAGTATCAGGACCCACCCTTTGGGTGTGCCTGCTTGTGATTGCCCCAAAGTCAAAACCACTGGGGGCTATAAGACTATGTGTTGACATGAGACTACCTAATAATGCAATTTACCAGGAAACACATATCACACCCACGTTGGATGAAATCGTAGCAGACTTAAATGATGCTCAACAGTTCTCAAAAATTGACTTGAATGCCGGAACAACTGTTACTTGACAAATGAGTAGCTACATCATAAAACTTTCTGCCCATGTGGGGTTGCGACGATATAACAGACTCAGTTCTGGGATCTCCTCAGTGCGAAGGTGTTCCAAGAAAATATACAAGAAACCCTATCAGGCCTACTGAGGGTTATCAATGTAAGTGATGATATCTTGATCTTCTCCAATACTTTGTAAGAGCACCGTGTGAGGTGGAGAGCAGTGCTGCAGTGCCTGGCGTAAAATGAATTGACACTTCATCGTCAAAGTGCAAATTTTACACAGACTCAGTGGATATTTTTGACGATCACTTTTCATGCCTTGTCCTACAAGTTGATCCCCAGAAAGTGGAAGCTATCAAATCAGCTGATATATTTTAAATGTAACGGAGGTTCGAAGTTTCTTGGGGATGGCTAAGGACTCTAACCAAGCATGACAGACAGTGGGAGTGGACTGGAGAAGCAGCGCAGGCGTTCAGGGCCGTAAAGGAAGCACACTTGCATGACGCTACCATGGCGTACTTAAGTCCTGAAAGGAAGATGGAACGGGTAGTTGATGCCAGCCCAGTGGGCCTAGGGGCAGTGCTCCTACAAGAGAAAAGTGCTGGCAGGTCTGTCCCCATTGTATAAGCCAGCAGGGCACTTACGGAGTTGGAAATGCATAATACCCAGTTCCAAAAAGAGGCTCTAGCTACCATGGGCGTGCCACATTTTCTTTTCTATTTATGTGGACAGAAATTTGTGGTAGTGACAGACCACAAGCCGTTAGTTCACCTGTTCACTGGCACTGCCCGTCATGAACACCCGAGAATTGACCATTGGGCAGCTCAGTTTCAACAGTAGGTATTTGAGGTAGTCTACAGACCTGGCACAACAATCCTGCTGGTTACATGTCCTCTTGTTCGCAGAGGTCGAGTAATATCCATGATAAAGAAGCAGATGAAGGTCCAGAGACTTTCGGAAAGATGATTGTGGAAATGGCATGAGCAGTGGCGCTGTCATTAACAGAGATCGTTGAAGCAATGACAAAAGATGGATGTATACAGAAACTAAAGGAGACCCTCAAGAACCGAAAGTGGAGAAACATTTTGGATGGCATCATGGTACTGACCGTTGAAGATCAATTGGTCATGACCCAGATGTGGAAAGTATGTGATGAGCTGAACGTGAGTGCTGAAGGTCTGCTGCTGAGAGGCCAGCAAATTGTAATTCCAAGACGGCTGTAGGCTCGAACAGTGGGTTTAGCACACCAGGGATTAGTAGTACCAAAGCTCGGCTATGACAGAAAGTATGGTTTCCGGGAATGGATAAGATGGTCGAGGAGAAATTGAGAGGTTGCCACTCTTGTGCCATCACAAATGGAGATTCCCCGGTAGCTCCAGTGATCACGGAGGAAGCGGTCATGCAGTCGTGGGCATCCATCAACCCTGATTTCGGAAGACAGACTGCAGTATTTATTGACAGTCATTCAAAATGAGGTGAAGTCCACATCATTTGCTAATCAGGCCGGCCTTAGAGACCTTATAGGCCTCCTGGATGATATAAAAATAGGTAACAGACCCTTTTTCATGGTCAGGAATTTCAAGATTATGTGTGTGAATTGAATATAAGGCACTGCAAGATAACTCCCCAACGGCCACAAGCAAATGATGAAGTAGAGCGCTTTATGTGAACACTGAATAGAGTACAAACAAATAGAGAGTTTCCCAGGTTTAACCAGAAGGGACCGGGTACGTAACAACGTTAA